>NC_088297.1:27176109-27489247 GCF_032854445.1 Liolophura sinensis | reverse complement strand
TTTTCCAATAACCCTCAATTTCTAATGCCAGTGTCCACTGCATCTTGTAAAGTATTGGGTTTACTCTGTTGAACCTGCATTCCTCATTTTATAATCTTCCAGAGCATCAATGAAGTGAATTTTAGCCAGTCTATCCTGGTGCTCAGGCGGACATACCAGGATATGCCATAGTGGGGAGTTTATGGATGGCCTGCCCTGACTCTCGTAGACCCTCCCTTTCACCACGCCGCCTTCCCCTTAATTCGGCTAAATACAGTTCAGCTTGACCTCTGGACCAAATCTGTCATCCAGAGCAGTGACTAAGCTATCATAATCACGTTGCTTCCTTTCAGATAAAGTACAAGCCAGTTGTCTGGCTGCTCCTGTTAAATGGGAAAACCAATAATCAGCCTGTTCATCTTTACTCCAACAGTTAATTCTGGATATGGTCTTGAATACTTTCAGGTATTCTTCCCAGTTAGAATCACCACTTAAAACCTCAGTTTCAGGTGCTGACGATTTCGGCGATACATGTGGGGTGCATCGCCATTACCAACCCCACATGGAGATGACCTTGGATGCCTATCATTAATGGTTTCAGCTCGACGGCGAAATGATATGTCATCATCACTGTCCCGGGTATACATAAAGATCTGTATCACGTTCCATGACACTGATCCAAAGAGTTCCAGATAATTTATACAACTGTAACAGGTTTGTTCTCTGAGTATGAGTCGAGAAAAAATCCCCCCGCTGCCACCAGTTGTAGCGGTTCAGATGTTGTTTGGTAGGTATTTGTCTTATGTGCTTTTGTTTCTTATGATGTCTTCTCAAGCATGCAGGTACCTATGCGTGCGGACACCATTCAATCACTTTAATCCTGTTTGATATTTAACGTGCCGAGCGAAGCTTGTTAAATGAACAAATGAATCAGGATTCTTTCCCCTGAACTCGGAGACGCCGCTACTATTTGGATCCGATTTCATAACATTCCCTGAACTCGGGCTATTATCCAGTATGACTTACGCATGAGATTTGAAATTCCTCTACGAAATGAAAGTTCTCCAACAACAGATTTTCAGTAAATCAGATGATGGAATATTTATTATGACGAGGGAGGAACCAGCAGTTGACACAAGTACCAAACAGTTGAGTGTCATATGATACAGATCTCAGTTAAGTGTCATATGGTACAGAGTCCCAGATGAGTGTCCATATGAGGCAAAGTCTCACAAGACTCTGTCTCAAATTATGATGCCAAAGTTCAATTGATTTATTCTGGTATGTAGTCCACTGTGGTCCACTTTTGATATCTCAGATAATTTCTACCTGCATGGCACTGGAGCTGGATTCCCAGCTTTCGTGAGACTGGAGGGTCCCAGAATTTTGGGACTGGGAAAAGTCTCATGAGACTCCTGCTTCAAATTATTGGTACCAAAGTTCAGTTGATTTACTCTGGTATATAGTGGTCCACTTTTGATATCTCAGACAAGTTCCACTTGTTTGAGCCTGGAGCTGGATTCTCAGGTATCGTGAGACTGATGAGTCCCAGAATTTTGGGACTGGGAAAATTCCGAGATTTTTTGACACTGTATTCCCGGCTTCCTGGGACTGATTCCCACCAAGTGTCAACTGTCTCTCAATTCTCAAACTGGATCACAATCACTTTTCCTCATACTGGGACTATTTCCCAATTCACGATACAAGAATTTTCCCACTCTTAATAAAATACCTACTTACTGCGAATGCTTATCAGCAATTTGGTGGGACTACTCTCGGCAAATTCAAGGCCATCTGCAGACGCGGAAAAATCCGCCTATTTATACATTTCCACATGGTGTGGGAGGAGCCATGAACCGAATCAGGAGACTCTGATTGGTCACAAGAGACATTTCCCACAGTTTGTAAACACAGATGACACGATGACATCATCGCGATCGCAACCAAGAACTCCAAAATAATGGCTTTGTTTTGAAGCCAAAATGTAAATGTCAGTGTCTTGAAAAGTCCATATTTTTATCCATATTACTCAAAAAGTATAAGCAATTTCCACACAAGGGGTATTAAAATGATAAATTCCTTTTCAACTGTGGTGGGAAAAATCCTGGTCCGCTTTCTAAAAGCCTATAAGTGCAGGTTCTACAGACACCCTAATGACCATAAATGTACAAAAATGGCGGCAACACAAACTTCTGCTTTTCGAGGTTGAACTGAGGACAATGCATATCATATTTTATGTGTGAAAACAGGAACGAAAATAGAAGGTAAATACTTTCCAGATAAGGCAATAGCATAGAATTTCGTAACTTCTACATTATCATCATTACATTGCTGAAAAAAAATATTTATAATTAATCCCAAATATGTAGGAACGCCGATACTACTACAACAACAACAACATCACTCGTCCATGAAACAGATAAACGTAAGTTTAAAACTTCCTACGCGAATAAATGAACGCTATATTGTCAAAATATTGACTTTGTAAATTAATTAGTATGGCCTCAGATAACTAAACACCCTGTAAACTAAACACCTGCCTAAACATGCCTCGTATGAGAAAGGTTTGTATTATAATGTGTTATAATAAAGACCGCATATTTTGACAAATCGAGTTAATTTTTTTTTTCTTTTTTCATTTTGAATTTCACTTTAATTTTCTTTCATCTGTATCGATCAATTATACTGCTGGTTTAATATACAGAACCTGTTAAGTATACATGACACGCCTGAGAAAAAGTCAGACTTACCTGGTGACCACACCCGCCTTGATTACTACAGGCTTGATTCTGGGATCGATCATGGCTGTAAGGAATCAGTGCTCACGTGTGGATGCAGTGGGCGCCTGCGATCAGTATAATATGGAATACGGGAGGTAATTGCTCCGTCTGTTGTTGATGTACATCCGGCCTTATGAACGTCTGCTGTTCGGTACTGTTGCCATGTTGCAGAAGGACACTTTCATCTCAACAACAATATACATGGGGAAACTGAAAACAGGCCTAAAGAAATACTGATTTCTCTGAGACACGCGTCCATTTTTTTCTTACATACCCTCTTCTCGCGCGGTGATTGGTCCGTTTTGGGGGCCATCCATTGGTCCGTTTTGGGGCAAATCCCGCCTCACCCATTGGCCCGTTTTTGGCGACAAAGCGCTGCCACACTCAACTTTACAAGCCGACGTTTTGCCTCTTTTTTTCACTCCCACTACCACCACTACTAGCCTATACTGTACTTGCGACACTCCACTCTAGTATACACACCCCGTCGTGGAAAAAAACCCACCATCACCACTACCTGACACACACCTGACACGTCAAAGGTGTGACCCACACAAAAAACACCCTCCTCAAAACCACAAAAACTCACTCCTCAATGCGACACCAAACGCGCATACTCTACTACTGAGGTAGAGCTCTTGCTCTAGAGCAGGTCGGTTTTGAAGCATAATTGTTGTCAGCTTGGGGGAATCTGGCTGATTTGTATGACTTCTGTTTCTCCTACCCACTGCTACAAACAAAGAGGGAGAAAGCGTATGCATCGAAGATGTAGAGTGTATATGAGTAAAAGTCAATCTTTTAATTTTGGACGGCCCTACCTTATGAACTTATTATTAGAGCTCCCACAATGTTTGCAGAGAACAACATAAAATTCTTTCCTGTTTAATTCTCTCAGCTTCATACAGCAATGGGTTACAACTCACGTTCTTTCAGTCACGTGACCTCCAAAACGCGAAAAAAGAAGAACCGCCACAGTTTCCCCTTTGGGGTTTCTGTGCCCATTAGGGAGCGGCACATCATTATAACTGTTGATGTATGCATCTGGTGCAAAATGATTTCCTGTGTCGACTGCATATCTAGTGAAATAAAAAAATGAAATGAAAATTTAAAAATTAACAAGAAAACTAAATCGCGGTCACAAAAATAAAACCAGATTCGTATTCAATATGCCAAACCACGCCCCCGCTGCATAGTTTTATTTAAAGATTCAAATGTAATAGGTCGTTTTTAAGCCGAAGCTTCAACAGTTTTCAGACCATTTGATTAGGTTTGCACTTGCACATTATATTTAAGACGACCAGATAAGCGGTTTTTTAAAAGAATTTCTCCAAGGATTTCTATGTAGGCCTATATGTCTTTAATATGGCGGTCAACGGTACTTAAAACTTCCATATACCATGGCCTATAGCGCAAGATATTTGGTAATAGAACAGTGTAAATGAATACCAGGTCTGGTCTACAGTTTTCCACAAAGAAGACAAAAATCAAATTTTGAAAAGAATAATAATCCGACCAAAAACAAAAGGCTCCAGCTTTCAGTTTGGCTGCCTGAAATTCAGTTGTACGATGGCGTTCAAATTTAATGGTGCAGGAAAACGGAGTGCTCGTGCTAAACCACCTACCTTTTGTAAGTTACTGACGAACTTTCCGACCTTTGACGAGCTGACTTGTTTCAGTATTTATGGAAGATAAGTGTATCAGCGATGGTATAGATTGGCTAAAGGGGGGAGAGAGGGGGAGTGTGTAAATTGCCTGTCTGAGGGTATCATTGAACACGCGTTTAGTACTTGATTAATTTTACAAACAATACATTGCAGCCAAATCAGCCAGGGATAGATTTGATCTCACGTCTCACTGATCACGAGTTTACAGTCCACGAGTGCAGATAGCACTTTAAACCTCTCTACCTTTCAGCAAAAGTTTATTTCAATAGATGACAAAACTAACAAAAGCACCTTGTACAAAAGTAAACATTATGTAATCAAATAAAAGTTATGCTACCTAAAATTTATCGTACAGAAGTTGCACTCATGTAAAGACGTTTAAGGCTATATATGCACAAATAGTTTTGTAATATTTTCAGAAGGTCACAAAACCAACAAAAATTCATTATAAACAAAGACAACACTAAAATGATGTATAGATATAGAAAATGTTGGATTTATTTTGTTTGAATTTGTTCAAGATGGTAAAATGCTTATTAAACATTAGATTCTATGGTGACCTTCATCATTTAAAATGCATATATAACATTATAGATCTATGAATACATGTCCGGAACATTCCTTGAAACGAGTTTTTTCACACTACCATACAATCTAATCTTATTACATACTTTTAATCTGTAAGAAAATCTTTAAAGAAAGAAAAATAACTATTTTCCTGGAAAGTTTTAAATGGTTTTTCATCTGATATACACTTTATTTTTAGTGTTTTTTGTTTCTCTTGCCTTAAAAATATGAGTGATGATTAAAAAAAACATATTCTACATCAATACATAACACAGTCGCTGCATCAGTCTACCGCTAATGTTATTCTCAAGTAGATAGTATTCATGACATGATGTAAAAACATGTAGCATTTAGAGCTAATGGAAGTCGACTCGGATTTTTTAAAAGAGCATAAGATGGAAAATTATTGAAATATGAACTCTACATAACACTCCAGTGAAAAGTAGACTGTATATTCTTTTGGAAGCAATCTTTCCGTATTAGTAGATTAGATTTGCCTTCCAAACGTTTGTTTTAAGCCATTCATATTGTGTCACTTAATCTTCGTTGTCCGCAAGTCGGTTGTTTCCTGGTCACGATGTTTACCTCACGGGGTGTTATATATATATATATATATATATATATATATATATATATATATATATATATATATATATATATATATATATATATATATATATATATATATATATATATTTTCCCGTACATTGCTGTAAACACCTTCAGTTTCTTGAAGTCAACCCTATGTCTCATTGGAATTCGGAGCCCCTGATTAATTCTGACTTTTGACAGCTCATATTATTTCCGTGCATCAACATTTGAACCCAAAACGCAGGATACTATGAAGACTTTCCACTTGTATGAAACAATTTACCTAGGATGGAACGATATTTTTTTTAAAGTGCGATTTTTGACGTAATGCAAGTAGCAGCAGCAACCAATGCGACTCGAAGAATGGAAGAACCAGGAGTAGCCCCCTTGTTTGGGTCATCCGTGACGTAGCGTGACGTCAGATCGTATAACTGGCGGCAATAGGGCGTCAGCAGAGCCACCTGGTAGTCTTTGAAGTAAAAATAATAGTCCCGACAGTTGGCGTATATGACGTTTTCTGTACATACTTGGAAGGAGCGCTGAACACTGGAGACGAAAAAAGACAAAAATTTATGCATTACTGAGATCGATCCATCGATTAACATTGTAGGGTTTACATTGTAGTACATGCAAATACAATATCATTTTCACTGAATATTTCATATTAGGAAAGAACAATTCAAAAGTACTTAGAAAACGGAGAAACATTTATTGTCACCATTTATGTAATCGTCGGTGATTTATGTCGAATATTTCACTTATACGACGACGGCCAGCATTGTAAGGGAAAAAACTGCAGATGAAAATAGGAGAATGGTTCCTTTCTAGTATATCTCAAATCGTCTCCCTCCGACGTCAGTTGACCCATTTTCAGAAGTCCTTGCTATAACACTGTTAGGGAATGAGCCCAAGACGACCGACGTAATGATAGCTAACTAGTCTGACCTATGGGTCATCCTCACCTAGTACATAGGTCTCAAATAAAGATACAACTCGTAAGTCTAATTAAGGAAAGTTCCCTCGCTATGGTGACTCGGTTCCAAGCTGCAAAGCATGAGTACTGCATGTATAAACGTTATCAGTTTGCCGACAAATCATCGCCAAGGCATGAATAAATAGCATGACTACACAACTTGGACCCGAATGCACTTTAAGTGGGAAAGTTTTAATCATTCCAGTTAGTCTGAAACTCATGTAACATGCAACGGGCCTTCCTCCGGGGATACCTAATTACCCACAGGGCACGTTACTCCAGGAATAACTAATTACCCGCAAAGAGCGTTCTTCTGGGGAAACCTAAGTAACTGCAGGGGTAGTTCCTGGGATACTTAATTACCCGCAGGGAGCGTTCCTCCAGGGATACGTAATTACCCACAGGGAACATTCCTCTGGAGAAACCTAAGTACCCTCAGGGGACCTCCTTCCTGGGATACTTAATTGCCCCAGGGAGCATTCCTCCAGGGATACGTAATTACCCACAGGGAACGTTCCTCTGGAGAAACCTAAGTACCTGCGCAGGACCTCCTTCCTGGGACACTTAATTACCTGCAGGAAGCGTCCCGCCCAGGATACTTAATTATATGTACCTCTGGGAAGTTTTTCTAAGAGAATACTTAATTACCCGCATCGCGCATTCCTCCTGTCAAATTCCGATTTGTACATTCCGGAAAACTCCGTTCTAGTGAAATTCTGTTTGTTGAGATAATGCTCCCGTTGGCAAACAGCGATGGCGTCCAGCAGCTGAGCCTGCAAACAGCCTTTGTATTTCTGCCACACTGAAGGTGCCAATAATAATACAATGTAATATAATTATAAAAAATAATAAACATGATGGTCATGATAATTATAACAGTGATGAAAAATAATACAAATGGGAAAGGTAACTACAATAATGACGCAAATATCCACCACCCAATAATAAATGTAAAAAAGGTAAACAAAAAGGTAAACAGAGAAGCCAGCTAATGCATTGGTGAGACGCTCCTGGTTATTGCGCCGTGCTGAGGTGCTAACCACCTAGGCCACAGTGGTCATGGTAACCACAAATGTTGTAAGTAACACAAAAGGCATTAATTTCCAACGTACCTAAAAATCTGCATAATGCATGTCAAAATGTGCTCTGTTTAAGTTGAGTATTTACAGTGAAAAAATAACGATGGAATGTGAAAATTGTGGCAAAACTACAATAAAAAGTTACTATAAAACTACATGCATACCGTCTATTTCACGACAGAACCCCCTGAGGGCGTTCACACGTGCATGGTGCATCTCTTCTTTAACATCGACTCCCTCACATTGGTGATCCGTTCCGCTCTGGACGGCTTTTACGCACTGCTCAAACCTATTCCTAAGGACAAAAATGGATTCGTGATTCTACATGACATATAACTTATCCTACAGTTCAAACTTTTTCACGAATGGAGAAATGCGATAATGTATTGTGAATCTCAAATGATCTTCTAGAAAGACAAGAACGTTCGAACTGACTGTAATGATCTAATGCGCTCTACAAAGACAAAATGACTTAAATAATTCCAAAAGTCTAATGTGTTCTACAAAGACACAATTGCATAACTAATTGAAATCGCCTAATGTTTTCAACAAAGACAAAATGGCATAATTTATTACAAAGGTAAAATGACGTAACTAATTAGAATGGTCCAGTGTGGTCTACAAAGACAAAAAGGCGAAAATAATTAGAATGGCCCAATGTGGTCTACAAAGACAAAAAGGCGAAAATAATTAGAATGGTCCAGTGTGGTCTACAAAGACAAAAAGGCGAAAATAATTAGAATGGTCCAATGTTGTCTACAAAGACAAAAAGGCGAAAATAATTAGAATGGTCCAGTGTGGTCTACAAAGGCAAAATGGTGTAAATAATTAGAATGGCCCAATGTGGTCTACAAAGACAAAAAGGCGAAAATAATTAGAATGGTCCAGTGTGGTCTACAAAGGCAAAATGGTGTAAATAATTAGAATGGCCCAATGTGGTCTACAAAGACAAAAAGGCGAAAATAATTAGAATGGCCCAATGTGGTCTACAAAGACAAAAAGGCGAAAATAATTAGAATGGTCCAGTGTGGTCTACAAAGGCAAAATAGTGTAAATAATTAGAATGGCCCAATGTGGTCTACAAAGACAAAAAGGCGAAAATGATTAGAATGGCCCAATGTGGTCTACAAATGCAAAAAGCGAAAATAATTAGAATGGTCCAGTGTGGTCTACAAAGGCAAAATGGTGTAAATAATTAGGATGGTCCAATGTGGTCTAAAAAGACAAAAAGGCGAAAATGATTAGAATGGCCCAATGTGGTCTACAATGAGGGAACAAACTCGTCCTGGTACAAGCAGACAGAGTATTTGTACACACACCTATAGTCTGTTTCTTTTAGACAGTTGCCTGTATTCAGCTGCCTGTAAAATCAGTCATACACCAAAAAAAACCATTGTCTCGGGTGACGTCATAAAAATTCAAAAGCAAATTACATGCAGGACAATGGGCGTGGAGAGTAATTTGTTTTACAATGGCTGAACCAACAAGCGGTTAGAACAAACCCCACGCAGTAACACAGCCTACACCACTGTCTCTGTGAATTGACTACATGGCTTTAATTTCCTAGCTTCCATCTCCAAAAAATCCCGCCGTGAGATCATATACTACACGAGATAAAATAAAATTCATCTGTTACGGTTATATTATCCTAAAACGTGTAAACATTTTCAAATATGGCTATATCAGTGACAGGGTTTACGGTTAAGTCCATAGCAGTTTAGGTAAGTGGTGTCGCCCTCCGTCAAAACACGTTGAACTCCGACCAATATCCAGCATGCCATTGTTTTTTCTTTTAAATAATTATGACGTCACCCGAGGCAATGGGTTCTTGCAGTCAAAACCGAGCTTATGGACTTATGGATTAGAAAAAATGTTCTAGCTTCACTTTTCTTTGCAATAATATAGATTTCCAACATAACCATGTGTAGAGCTTGTGTTGTTACGTGTTACTGACTAAAGGCAATTTTGGCAGCGAGTATAACTGAATTTACAGAGAGCTGAATATAGGCCACTCTCCAAAAGAAATAAACTTTACTCCCCATCGTCATATGACTGAAAAAATGTTAAGTACCACATAAAGTCTACCCTTCTGTTGTTAATAAACATACTCATTTACTTCCGTTGACTTGTTATGTTTTTCGTTAGCATTTAATTGCAAATCGTACAATAGGCTTTCTGAGGATATGTTCTATTAGGTATTATAAGAGATTATGCGTGGCCAATACTTCATACAGTTATAAATATTGGCAGAGACTAAGGGTTACCTTCCACATTCTGTGAGGGCTATTAGGTTTAGTCCTAGATTTCTCTGATATTAGGTTTGCCAAAATTTTGTTCCGCCCAGGATGGCTGCAAACCAACCCCAGAACGCGCTCCATTTCAAAACCTGATGCTGTTGCCATGGCAGTGTGTAACGGCGTTTGAGACAACAATTATCTATCAAGCAAATTTCCACAGCCTTAAATTTGCATACACTCATGTTCCTTATCTTCTCGTTTGACGATTTATCGTAAGCATGGGTCTGAGATTCCTTGGTGATGTTAAAAGCGAACGACTGTACTGACAGCCTCGACGTATTTGACAAAGGACGGGTAACTGCATCAGGATTTTAAATGCAGCGCGCTCTGACGTTGGTTTGGGGCCATCCTTGGCCCAGCAAAAGTTTGCCAAACTTAACGTCAGAGAAATCTCGAACCTGGGAGGACCACTTCGAACTAAATTAGGTTGAGAGTTGATCTGTCAGAACGAAGATACAGTTTCCTGCAGAACGAAGATATAGATATAGAACGAAGACATAGTTTCCTGCAGAACGAAGATATAGTTTCCTGCAGAACGAAGATATAGATATAGAACGAAGACATAGTTTCCTGCAGAACGAAGATATAGATATAGAACGAAGACATAGTTTCCTGCAGAACGACGATATAGTTTCCTGCAGAATGAAGATATAGTTTCCTGCAGAACAAAGATATAGTTTCCTGCAGAACGAAGATATAGATATAGAACGAAAACATAGTTTCCTGCAGAACGAAGATATAGATATAGGACGAAGACATAGTTTCCTGCTGAACAACGATATAGTTTCCTGCAGAACGAAGACATAATCTCCTGCAGAACGAAGATATAGTTTCCTGCAGAACGAAGACATAGTTTCCTGCAGAACGAAGATATAGTTTCCTGCAGAACGAAGACAATCTCCTGCAGAACGAAGATATAGTTTCCTGCAGAACGAAGACATAGTTTCCTGCAGAACGAAGATATAGTTTCCTGCAGAACGAAGACATAATCTCCTGCAGAACGAAGATATAGTTTCCTGCAGAACGAAGATATAGTTTCCTGCAGAACGAAGACATAGTTTCCTGCAGAACGAAGATATAGTTTACATGCCAAATAATGAACATGTTCAAGCTTATTATGTGTTTTTTTTTAAAACGCCCATACATCTGAGTAATAGGTGAAGTACTTGTGTTATAAATGAAGAAATCCTACCTGCAAAAGTCTTCTCTATTCGTCTGTCCGTCCAAAGGGTCCTTCAGTATATCAGACATTATAAGTATGTCGAGCTGGCATCCCAGGGCCGCTTGATTAATGTCGTACGTACACACTGGTTTACTATCTAACTGGCCGTCACAGAGACAGACCAGTATGGCTGTGAAGAAATAAGACGAAATTGGGAATTGGATGAATTCATGAGAGACTAGACCGTCAAGAGATTGCTGCCGTAGCTACACACGTTTCTAACTAGCTCTGTAATGCTGTGATTACGTATACTTGATTATATCTTGAACACCTCTGTGCTTCCCTTGCTGGCTTTAGTATACTGGCTTTAGTTGGAGTTAGAATTTATCCAGATTCCAGTAGTTTCATGCTTGAGTGCATTTACTAGAGATCACACTTGGGAACATGTACTTGGAATTGATAGCTAAGACGACTGTGCCTTCGGACAGACAAGCTATTTGGTACCCAGCAGTAGTATACTAAAGCCAAACTAAGGGTTGGGGCGTCGGGGGGGGGGGGAGGTTCATGAGAGACTAAACCTAAATGAAAATTGATCGTGGTAAAATCATAGGCGTCGGATTGACGGATTGTCTCACTGACCGTACTGATTGACGGATTATCTCACTGACCGTACTGATTGACGGATTGTCTAACGGATGCTACTGATTGATAGATTGCTTAACTGATCGCATTGATTGGCGGATTGTCTGACTCATTGCACTGATTGACGGATTGTCTCATTCATTGCATTGATTGACAGATTGTCTAACTGATCGCACTGGTCGACAGGTTGTCTGACTGATCGCAGTGGTTGAGGGATTGTCTAACGGATGATACTGATTGATAGATTGCCTAACTGATAGCATTGATTGGCGGATTGTCTGACTCATTCCACTGATTGACGGATTGTCTCATTCATTGCATTGATTGACGGATTGTCTCTTTCATTGCATTGATTGGCGGATTGTCTAACTGATCGCATTGATTGGCGGATTGTCTCATTCATCGCACTGATTGGCGGATTGTCTCATTCATTGCACTGATTGGCGGATTGTCTAACTGATCGCACTGGTCGACAGATTGTCTAACTAATCGCAGTGGTTGAGGGATTTGTCTAACGGGTGACACTGATTGATAGATTGCCTACCTGATCGCATTGATTGGCGGATTGTCTCATTCATCGCACTGATTGGCGGATTGTCTCGTTCATTGCATTGATTGGCGGATTGTCTAACTGATCGCACTGGTCGACAGATTGTCTCACTGATCGTACTGATTGACGGATTGTCAAACGGATGATACTGATTGATAGATTGCCTAACTGATCGCATTGATTGGCGGATTGTCTCATTCATCGCACTGATTGGCGGATTGTCTCGTTCATTGCATTAATTGGCGGATTGTCTAACTGATCGCACTGGTTGACGGATTGTCTCATTCATCGCACTGATTGGCGGATTGTCTCATTCATTGCATTGATTGGCGGATTGTCTAACTGATCGCACTGGTCGACAGATTGTCTAACTGATCGCAGTGGTTGAGGGATTTGTCTAATGGATGATACTGACTGGTAGATTGCCTAACTAATCGCATTGATTTGCGGATTGTCTCATTCATCGCACTGATTGGCGGATTGTCTCATTCATTGCATTGATTGGCGGATTGTCTAACTGATCGCACTGGTTGACAGATTGTCTGACTGATCGCAGTGGTTGAGGGATTTGTCTAACGGATGATACTGATTGATAGATTGCCTAACTGATCGCATTGATTTGCGGATTGTCTCATTCATCGCACTGATTGGCGGATTGTCTCATTCATTGCATTGATTGGCGGATTGCCTAACTGATCGCACTGGTTGACAGATTGTCTGACTGATCGCAGTGGTTGAGGGATTTGTCTAACGGATGATACTGATTGATAGATTGCCTAAATGATCGCACTGATTTGCGGATTGTCTCATTCGTGGCACTGACTGACGGATTGTCTAACTGATCGCACAGGTCGATAGATTGTCTGATTGATCGCATTGATTGGCGGATTGTCTCAATGATTGCAATGACTGACAAACAGTGTGACTGATTACACTGATTGGCGGATTGTCTGACTCATTGCACTGATTGACGGATTGTCTAAATGATCGCAGTGGTTGAGGGATTTGTCTAATGGATGATACTGACTGGTAGATTGCCTAACTGATCGCATTGATTTGCGGATTGTCTCATTCATCGCACTGATTGGCGGATTGTCTCATTCATTGCATTTATTGGCGGATTGTCTAACTGATCGCACTGGTTGACGGATTGTCTGACTGATCGCAGTGGTTGAGGGATTGTCTAATGGATGATACTGACTGGTAGATTGCCTAACTGATCGCATTGATTTGCGGATTGTCTCATTCATCGCACTGATTGGCGGATTGTCTCATTCATTGCATTGATTGGCGGATTGTCTAACTGATCGCACTGGTTGACAGATTGTCTGACTGATCGCAGTGGTTGAGGGATTTGTCTAACGGATGATACTGATTGATAGATTGCCTAAATGATCGCATTGATTGGCGGATTGTCTCATTCGTGGCACTGACTGACGGATTGTCTAACTGATCGCACAGGTCGATAGATTGTCTGATTGATCGCATTGATTGGCGGATTGTCTCAATGATTGCAATGACTGACAAACAGTGTGACTGATTACACTGATTGGCGGATTGTCTGACTCATTGCACTGATTGACGGATTGTCTGACTGATCGCACTGGTTGAGGCATTGTCTCACTGATCCTACCGATTGACGAATTGTCTGATTGATCCTATTAATTGACAATTGTCTGGATGATCGCACTGATTGACGGATTGTTCCGCTGATCGCACTGATTGACGGATTGTCTAACAAATCGCACTGACTGACGGATTTTCTAGTTGTTCGAGCTGAATAAAAGATTGTCTAACTGCTCTCACTGACTGACGGATTGTCTGACTGATCCTATCCATTGACGGGTTGTTCGACTGATCGCACTGATTGAGACATTGTCCCACTGATCCCACTGATTGTCCCACTGAATGCACTGATTGACGGATTTTCTGGCTGATCGCGCTGATTAACGGATTGTCTGACTGCTCGCAATGACGCATTGTCTAACTGATTGTTCGACTGATCGCACTGATTGAGAGATTGTCTGACTGGTCGCACTGATTGACGGATTGTCCCACTGATCGCACTGATTGTCTGACTGACTGCACTGATTGACGGATTTTCTGAGTGTTCGCACTGATTGACGAATTGTCTGGCTGATCGCACTGATTGACGGATTGTCCCACTGATCGCACTGATTGTCTGACTGATTGCACTGATTGACGGATTTTCTGAGTGTTCGCACTGATTGACGGATTGTCTGGCTGATCGCACTGACTGACGGATTGTTTCATTGATCGCACTGACTGACGGATTGTCTCACGAATCGCACTGACTGACGGATTGTCTCACTGATCACACTGATTGACGGATTGTCTCCCTGATCGGTGGATTGTTTGGCTTATCGCACTGATTGATTAATTGTCTAACTAAGTCTGCGTCGATTGACAGACTGTCTCATTGATATTGCACTCATTAACGCCGCCGTGTCTTACTTACTGCTTGTTTGATTTACTGATTGAATGCTTGATAGGGTGATTGAGTGTTTCAAAACCTAGGAGACTACATGAACCATCATTTGTCATGTTGTCATTCATTTATAACCTATTTAGTGCCGATAGGTAAATAGCAAGCTGCGGATGGTCGTGGGTTTCCTCTCGCCATAATGCTAGCGGCCGTCATATTAGGGAGCTTTTCTTGAGTATTTCGTAAAACGCCAATCAAATAAATAAATAAATAAATCAAAACGTATTACACTGATGTCAGCTCCACTTCAACCTAACCCACGAGACCTTCATACCTTGACTGAGAAAACTGACGCCCCATCGTTAAATTGTGTCTCACCCGAAACGTAAACCAGTAATAAAGAGGGGCTAATGATTTTCAGTTTTTTCAGTATAATTAATAAGAATAATAATAATCCTTGACATAGAGTCGCAGCTAGTGAGAAAGAGCTGTGGATTGTTCGTCTATAACTATCATTGCTAAAACAGTTGATGTGCCGAGCACTCCATCGATATTCGTTCGGTTTAGGTGCATGCGCTGTGAGGAGTATGTGTTTTCCCGTCATTTTGTGAGTCAGCCCGCCCAGGTGCGAGCTAAAAACCTGTATGTGATATTTATGACAGCACACCGCACATGAAACATAAAACAGATAATATAATCTGCGCGAGACAAGCTTGTATATAGGCCATGCTGATATGACGGTATTTAGTCAATGCTAAACGTATCATGTTTGCAGCGCACAGGACAGTGCGTAAACTGTCCTATTTTCCGTTAATACACAGCATAGGTGTGCTTTGTGAGAACTGAGCAGGCTAACTGTAGTTTGAAGGAGAAGGAAGGTGCGTTAGTTGTATTACACTTCCTAGAGAAGACATCGAATGTTACACCACATTTAACCACCGCATATCCATATCGGGGGTTTCATCCTTCGGAAACCATCAGTTTCCTCTAAAGGTCCCCTACCAAGTGATGGGCATCGCGATAAAAAAGGGCATACCGATATATGCCTTTCTCAATCTCACTATTTCAGTAGTGACCCTCCCCCCAAACAACAAGAAGAAGGGAATTCGGGGTTATAGAAAAAAGGTACAGTATCGATTTCATCCTAGATGATGTCTTTATGTGAGGAGCTGACCAATCAAATGCAGGATTGTCCAGTTCAATTTTTCGGTAGATCTTGTCATATCAGGAAAGAGGATGGTCGTGCAAATGGAATGAGTCGTGCTAGTTGGAACACCTGTGCATTGTACCACTAGTGGTATACGGTCTTCGGATTTAGTGCTTAGATTAATTGTGAAGTCTTGGCATTACTAAGACAGCCCAAGGACATCTTCAGCAATATTGCTATCCAAACAACTAGTAGACTGAAGTCAATATCGATGCTTTGCTGGAGATGTCGATATTTCTAAAGCGAGTATCTTCCAAACATTGATAGCCACTTATACGTTCGACGGTGTTACTCGTGGTTCAGTTATACGATGGCTATCAGATAAATGGGTGTTGATAAACCGGAGGGTGTGTGTGTGTGGGGGGGGGGGGGGGGGGAGAGGGGAAGTGTAGGGGATGAAGGCTGCACGCCGCAGGGTACCCTACAAACCCCATGATGTAAGTCTGCAGCCATACTTTAGAGAGAAGAAATGCGACTCTGCGCCAGATTCTGATCGCTCTTTCTTCATATTTTGGACTAAACGGGATAATCCAGTTTTAAATAGGGCAATAGCTGGAGAACTTCATTGATATCTTTCATATTTGAACTGTGCCTACATCTACCTATCCAAATCCCATATCTTTTTGACCTATAAGACATACAATATTAAAGGGATGTGCGTTATAGTTAAGTGCGGGTCATAATGAAGAATATGGACTTATGCTATATATACTCATATTACATTTACCTGTGATACCGACAAACAGTTGTATATTTCCGACTCTCACAGCCATGGTTCTCGCACCCACAGGCCTACATATATACACGTATATATCATACGTAATCCCTGTGTTGTAGTCCGCCTCGGATCACGAAACTCTCTCTGTTCACTCTACAGACTTGACGACCTACATATATCCGTACCTCTCACCTGTGCTGTGGCGGGCTTGGTGTTTTGCTCAGGTTAAAAAAAAATCGATTTAACACGGTCGCTGTGGGATACCGGTACTGATATCATATCCGCGTCATATTTTGGTTGTTAGCAAATAGTATGATCTCACCGCCTATCTTTTCGTGTGGAATGCCCCATGTGACTTTCTTACACTCAAAATATTCATCTGCTAATTTTAACAGGAAGCCTGTTGTCTTGAGTGATGTTAGAATTTATTCTGTTATTATAACACAATATACTGTCATATTCTACATAATATTATGTTAAATTAATAGCATCTTTTTGTTGAATTACTAAAATATTTGTATTATACTGAGCAGAGCAATCCCCTGTAATAACAAATACATTTTGGCATCACTGACAAACTTAACAGATGAAGTTTTTGAGTGTATGTCGTTTTTTGTCTATATTTCTGTGAGAAAGGATAGACTTAATCCGCGAGAAGAATAAAGGATTAGCACAAAGTGTAGGAAATTAGCGTCCGTGTTATAAAGACAAAGAAAACACTATCATGAAGTACATGTCACGTTAAAGACCATAAAGTACTGTTAAGGGAAAGAGTCCGCTTCATTTTCTTTTATAGAATTTTTCAACCGAGTAAAGTGGATTTACTCATTATGTATGATCATATCAGATATCCTGATAATCATGTTTTCAGGATAAAAACATTCAGCTGTGTACATACTGCTTGTTTCCTTTACAACTTTCTTCTTTCTGCATGAGAATCTACGCATGTTAGTGCTATTGTCTTCTTTGATTTATCGGAAGCCTTTGATACAGTGAATCACACCTTGTTCCTACAGAAAAGAAGTAAAAATGGCTTCATTGTGGCGTCTAATGTTTATTGTTTTACTTGTTTGGTGTTTTACGACGTACTCAAGAGCATTTATTTCACTTACACGACAGCGGCCAGCATCATGGTGGGAGGTGGCTGATAGACCTTCCCGGGAACACCCGGAGAGGAAGCCAGAATTAACTGGATTTGAACTTACAGCGACCGCATTGGTGAAAGGCTCCTGGGTCATTGTGCAGAGCTGGCGTGTCAACTGCCTCGGCCTCGGAGGCCCCTGCATTTTATGATTTGTTGCCGGGTTACTTAGCTGGCAGACAATAAACTGTCAAATTTGAAGGATTTCTGTCTCCATTTACACCAACACACTAAAAAAAATTTACCTGTTTCTTTTAACGGAAAGTCTGTTGACTGAGTGATGCTACAATGTAATCTGCTATTGCAGCAGATTGTTCTGTTAGATACAGCACACACATTCCATTAATTCAACATAAAGATTCTACAAGACTAACAGAATGTTTTGTGGAATATGACAGTATATTGTGTTATAATAACAGAGTACATTTTAGCATCACTCAGACAACAGGCTTTCCATTAAAATTAAGACAATTTTTTTAGGGTATTATATGGTGTCTCAAAGGGCTCAATATTGGGTTTTCTTCATTTTTTTTAATGCACCAATGACATGCGCTCATACAGTATTTTGAAATTAGCCTACTCGCTGACCAGTGCCTGTTCGTCCGCTCCATCTGAAGACGTCAGAGTTTGCCAAGATCTCACAATTGCTGTGTAGCATCCATCTTCCTCTTAATAATAAAACTATTTGCACAGAATTAGCCGAAAGTCTTGATTGTTAGGACTGTCCTCAAACTTCCTCCAGGACAATCAATCAGCCTGGACGGGGCGTCCGTGGCCAAGGAAGGTTAGCAGGCACACCCCTCATTAATGTGGTCGCTGTGAGTTCAAGTCCAGCTCATGCTGACTTTCTTTCCGGCCATACGTGAGGTCTTTCACATGGTCGTGAGTTTCCCCCGTGCCCTGTCCGCTTTCCTCCCACCACAATCAGTGCTGGCCGCCGTCGCACAAGTGAAATATTCTGGAGTATGGCGTAAAACAAATAAGTAAATAAATAAATAAATATATCATGCTGGACTGAGCTCTTCTGACCGTGGTGAGCGAGCACAAATTCCTTGGCCTTATTTTCAACAACAAACTTTCGTGGCTCTTTTAAATTTCACGTGCATGAAAGCATCTCAAAATATTGGGATGATAAAGCCTTCACATGAGAAAGCCTTTTAACAAGAAGATCAATACTTTACTCTTTTCTTGATCTTTTCCTGCCTGAACGACGACAACGCACTTTGGGGAAGTATAGATACCAAACTCACCTGCTGCCACTTACTCAGCCTCAAAAACGTAAGGTGCGAGTCGTTCCCTTTTTGCACAGGCTGGAACACACTTCTCATTTTTAAAGCCTCTGAAGGTCCTTCCTTTGCCTAAATTAAATATTTATTCTTCTTTTCTTACTGCCCATAAAGCTATGCGCCACCCATATCTCCTACCCTATCACTTTTTTTTTACAGCTTTTTAAGCCACAATCTGCTATTCATAACTATAACATAGACCTTTCTGACTTTTTACACTATCTCAAGTCCAATACAATATGGCTGACGGTGGTAATGCAGAACTACGAAAATTAGGGTTGGCCTCGAAGTCCGGAGGCCCGGGATCAAACCAAGGTCGGGTCACGCCAAAGATTTCAAAAAATGGGACTTGTTGCTGTCATGTCTGGTGTCTTCGGTATGATACTTCACCGACGGCAGCACTTTGGCAGCATGGACTCACCCTGCCACAAGAAGACACAGTATATATAAACACATCGGATGCCTCATCGTTGTCACATGACAGCAAAATTGTCAAGCACGACCGAAAAATCCCGAGCATACATGCACATGTGGTTATATACTCAACGCCATTCACAACACCTGTCAACACCTCAATGTAAAAAAGAAAAGAAAAAAAAATCGTTTTATTTGACACCAAAATTGGCAAGCAATTACAACCTTGACGAAGCATAATAAACGATGACTGCTGTTTGTGTAAATGACACGGACTTTTGTGTTGAAGGAACAACAACCAAATTTAATATGTGTCTAATCCAGTCAACTGGGTTCCACGTACACAAATGTACGGTACATGTGTATACGTGCACAAAATACACAAGCGTAGGTGTACACGTACATGTATTTACAAACATGAGATTCAAAACGATGACAATAAAATAGGCCAAAATAAATGGGAGCTACGTTACATTATAAAGGCAAAGAAAACACAAAAATGAAGTATATCACATGACGGACCGTTAAACAGTGCCCAGGGAAATAGTTCGATTTATATTTTAAGAATTCTTCAAACTCAATAGGGTGTTTTTAAAACATTATATTCTACAGTGGTCTGTAATGACCCAGAGGGTATCATATGCATATTTTTGCTGTTTCTTGAATATTGAAATTTACGCCTGCCATGCGTGTTATGTGGCAAACAACCCTGGCCCCAATAAGGTCAGAAAATGTCCCTATAGAGCCCAATGTTTCAAATGCATATACCTAGGTTGAACATTTTTTAAAAAATATAAATCTAACTATTGTAATGGTCTTTCATCAGACATATGCTTCTGTCGTTGCCTTTAAAAATCTATGATATATTGAATAGATAAGTACAAGCAAATGGATCTTTGGTGATTATACATTGCGTACATGTAAAGGAGTTGGAATTCACTATCACACTACATCTTTGCTGACTAGAATATGTACAAGCTTTGGATGTTTAAAAGTGAGAATTTGTTTAGAAAGTACAATTACCACATTATTCAATGACCTGCAACAATCAACAACTTTTCACGGATGCCGCGAGTCTGAGGAAAACGGAGTGCCCACGTGGTAAACCACTTACCTATGGCAACTAACTGACGACACGTTTCCCACGTGCGACAAACTTGTATGCCTTCAATACTCTGGTGGAAGACAAGCGGCCTACAGCGAACAGAAGACCGGGCAAAAATGCCATCGTCGATCCTTTATTGTCACCAAGGCCTAAAGAACAATGAGGACTTGTCCAAGGCCGGGATTGAACCTTCCCCTCGTGTGCCTCGTCGTTACGGGAGTCCCATTCACAGAGCCACGTCCCGCTATCCATTTCGTAAGACAGGAAGCCTGAATTTCAAGCTCAAAATTCGTTTCTGGAGACACACCAAGGGACTAAGTGAAAAAAACAAAAACAAACAAAAAACAAAAAACTAACGCAATTTAAAATTTAAAAAAAGGTTTAGATGATTATTTCAAAATTTAAGACACAGGACAAAGAACGCAGTAGTCTAGATAACGCTTCATTTTAATTCTGTTTTAAATTTCAGTTCAAACCCCTCGTTTCTCTTGTCTCAATCGTTATGATTGTGTGATTGGCCTGTTACAGCTGAACTTTTACAGAAAAAGCGGTATTGCTATGCGGCAGAAAGTTTCACCCAACAGAAGCCCTAGTTACATAATGCCTCACAGGAAAAATTATTATAGCGATGAATTTACAGTCTCTCAGATGTAATGTACAATGTAGACCAAAATAATACAAACAGGTCTCAAAAATTGGGATGTTACAGTCAAAGAATCTGGTGAAATCCTCAGGGAAATGTAATGCAAATTTCATGACTTGCGCAGCGGGAAAAAAAATACATCCGGTTGACTTTGGGAGCTGTTCCAGCGGATATCGAGGTCATTATAATGTGCCGAGTCGTCTGTAAGCCAGAGGCTGAGTTTACGCACACTACCTCAGTGTAAAAGCTTATAAAATTTTAAGCACCACTCCAAATGAATGACGTTACATGATGCAGGATGATGTTACATGATGCAGGATGATGTTACATGATGCAGGATGACGTTACAGGATGCAGGATGACGTTACATGATGCAGAATGACGTTACATGATGCAGGATGATGTATGTATGGTATGAAAACAGCACAGCATGTCAAGTACCGGTACCCAGTAGTACTAAATATCTCCCCCATCCCCCAAAGATATACCTCCAAAACTCCTCTAGGGCCTGTTACAGAGTTCTACTCAGGGGTTTTCTGCACAAGGCGACCAAAGGCCAAGTCGATTCTAACTACCATGGCATCATCTATTTTTTTCTTAGCCCAGTTACAACATGCAGGAAACACAATATCATTGCACTAATTTGTTTTCCGCAAATACGAATTGGTCGGGTGCAAGACTTGAGGGAGTAGTATACTATCTGTATTGCCACATATCCCGTTCAAAGCATAACAACACAGCGACTGCAGTAAAATCCTGGATCTGTTCAAGTATCCAGCGACCTGACATACAGTACAGTATACATATGGTGGCCGGCTAAAGATCTCCTGAGAGCTTCATGCGTGCAAGACATGTAAAACATGTAAAAGCACCCCTGTGCTGGGGTTGTAGCAAAAGAAACTTACTAAGGAGCAGTTCGACTAAGATACGTTAAGTTGTATCAAAAAGCCAATTGTAGCAAACACGTTGTCGGACGATAGGCGTTGTAGCAAAAGTTGTGTTGTCGCAAAGGTGATCTTTGGCTATAAAGCGAGTTGTAGCAAACGCAACATTAGACTATAGGGGATATAGCAATGGGTGATCTTTTGCTATGACAGCTGTAACACAAGTGACTCATGGAGTCCTTGTAAAGTTGACCTCACACAAGAAGATTGCAGCAGTCAAGTTAATATTTCGCTATAAAGAACGTAGTTCTGTTCTTTGGATGGAATATTTTTATAGCAATGATGCCTGCATCCTTATGATGAAGGTGATCTTGGGTTAAAAGAGTTGCAAGAGGTGAAACACCTACTGGACATCATATGGTGTACTCTCGGAACTAGGTCAGAGGAGAAATTGCCAACACTACTCTAATTCCTCAACCTTTTCGCATATGAAAGAGCAACTTTCAGCACGATTTATGCACATTTTCAGTTCCACTTCACAGACAAAACTACATACGATCTATAGTTTTCTCGCTAGAAATATTTAAATGACACCACCCTACTTCAGACATAGACATGTAAGCCTGTCCATTTAACATATGCTGTAGGTAATCTGCACCATAGATCGGCCGGCTGTCACTCAAAGCGAGAATTGAACAACTCTCCTTACAGTCTCCACAGTTATCAATGAACAATTTTCAATGTTTGCACGTAAAGTCAGCCCAGTTCGCAATGCATCATGGGTAATCCGCAACAATCCCGACGGCATTCCCCCATACCCCGTGCTATCACCAATATAACTCCAAAGCCAAGGCGAAATATAGGAAAAATGTCTATCCACACAATACCTTGTGTCATGACAAGCCGAAAACATGGTTCTCTTATTTGACCAAAATCAACCGTTAAAGAAATATCGCGGATTCCAGTTTCTATTCAGGTCTAGACCTTACACGTTCGTAAGGAAGAGTCGGGCTTTAGAATGCCGCACAGAACCAGGTGCGGTGATCGACAAGACCTAACTCAATAAACACGCTGTGGTGATTTTCATCATTAGACGTATTTTATATGATATGATATCTGGTGGGGTTCAAATCCAGTCGATCATCTTTCATTTTTGTCATGCTTTTTCTCCATGTTGCCTGTTTTTGTAAATACTGTTACAATTTGTACATGCAGGTTGATTGTGTCGAATTTTCCATTGTCTATGTACTTCGGCAGTTGAACAAAGCTATTCGTCTTTATGTGTGTTAGCATCTGTTGGTTTTCTTTTTTGACAGTCAGCTGGGCCTTGATGCTTGGCCACTGGTATCGCTTTATGGAACATAACAGCCATGATTTTGTTTGATTTTGTTTGTTCTAAAAAAATCAAATCGTTTACAATCTCCTGGTTTTAACTTGTTCTCGCCACGATATGGCTGAAATAATAGAGAAATAATTTATTTAGAACTCCAACTTGTAACTTCTAATTTCCAACTAGAACTAGCTTACCTGTTCTATAGTTTTAAGTTACAAGTTGAACGACATGTAGATCTATTGCCGCAGTGGCGTTAAGCTATAACCACTCCATGTATACTCATGTGGGTATAAGCCTATCTCATCATACTTCATACTTTGCCCATTGTAGAATGAGTAAGGTATGTCCGTTGGTATTATGACTGCGTAACCATTCCCTTATGCATTTTTTGTGTAGCCGTGGAGAAGTTCTTTGTCGTGCGGAACTCGGTGATTGACGCCCAGAACGACCTTGGGCGTGTGAATGACGCTGAGCCAGAAGACTAAGCCGCTAGGTGTTTGGAACTTGACACCTGTCAATCATTTGAGTACAAGGCGGAGCACCGGAAGTGCGACCTGTCGTCTGCTCGCATCGAGGACAATGAGCTGATCCGCAGCGTCCACGGCTGGGAGATTTACGCCATGTTTCCAAGTAAACCATTAAGTTAAATAAAATAATAACAAAAGAATCTCTAATAAAAAAATAATAAATAAAATGCAGGTATAAATGATGCTAATAACACCTTTTCATCCATGACAGCAAAATTTGATTAGTCGCATCACATGCAGATTTCAATGAGAAATCAAGTTTTGTCATAAGCAAATCAAAAGCGGATTTAAATCTTAATGCTAGTGACATCTTAATGCCAAACTAAAGCTGTCCTGAAGACTTTGTTGAACGACTGGACATGCATGTTTTCAGCTTCGAAAGTTTATGAAATCACGTACAACTTGTAGGCCCTATAAGACTTCTGCTCCCAGATCGATTGCAAAATGACGTCATTATTTCTCAGCACGCTGTGTATTTTGGGATTAAAAGTGAAGTAAAAGTTAATTGTAACATAGGGGTGCTTTAGACACAATTGTCAATATTCTTCATGAGAACTTGAACATCTCACAGGGTTTCAGCGTTGTTTGGGAGGTTGGTATGGTGTTTGGTTCATCATGTGCTGATAGCGCATGTTCGAGTTTCCGTTTGTCACCAACCTCTTCCCTTGTATTTTTGTCGTTGAAAGTCTATTGTACAATTTGTGGGATAATCTGGGACGTTGCAGTTTATCTTGTTGGTCAGATCTAAACAACCAACCATCTGCTGTTGTTTTTGTGGATTGTTTGGAATACGCCATATTTCTTTACAGTTTGCCACTTTCCTTACTTCAGTCTCACAATACATTGCAGATTTTTGACACTATATTCTAGGTATAAAGCTGACATGTTTCTCAAATTCCTAGACAGAGCTCAAGTCGCCAAACTCACCAAAGACCATCGATTCTCACGTCAGTGAAACTTCAGGCAGCCCTGGAAAGCGTCCAAGCTGATATCAAGAAAACGGAACGCCTCCTTCAGAACGCAACTGCGCAGGTTAGGAAGTCATATAATTATTTCCGCTTATGACGTTAAATGGTTAAGTAAGATATTGCACTGCTATTGTGCGGCGATGAAACATTTGCGCAGTTTCATGATATTTTTCACTAGGCTTGACTGTGTTAAAATCGGATTGCTTATAAAAAAACGAAAAGGTGAACTCTGTATCGTGGGTTTAAGTGACGACATATTTTCTATCATATTTTATTTATTTATTTATTTATTTATTTATTCGATTTTGTTTAACGCCATACTCAAGGAGTTTTAACACACCTCGCGGCAGTCAGTTTAATGGTTAGAGGAAACCTGACTGCCTGTAAAGTGAACCAAATACTTTTGGCAACGTACTGACAGACATTTCAGCGTCTGACGTGCTTACATAGACGCCATATAGTAGCTGAAGACAAGTTCAGAGTTTATAAAATGTCCACAGCATAGGGCGAACCATTTATGTATGCATGCTCAGGGTTTTGAGTGGCACTTAACAATTTTTCAGTCATCTAGCGACGGGGAGTGATTAGGTGTGTGTAAATATACTGTACACGTGGCAGGGCGAGTCCAATCCTGGATGAATAATGGCCCTGGCGTCTCTGTTTTTCAGGTTGACACCATGATGGACGAGCGGGACGGGTTGGCTCAGGATATGGACACCCTCGTGGCTCTGCTCCAGTCCTCTAACGACACTCTTGCCGAGGTGATGGCATCCTACGAGGAACTGACCCAGGCACGTGACGATTTGGAGGAGACCCTCAGCCAACAGGAGGCTCAGGTAATACTCATTCGTGTCGCTGATTGGACACTACGTGGTTTCGTGTGGCATGCCAAACTTCTCATCAGTATCTCCCATCACGCTGTCTCGGGGATTGGTCAGTACGAGGTTTCGTCCGACTTGCAAGTCAGTGCCTCAGCGATTGGGCATGATGTGAAATCCCCCGTGTTTCATCTGACTTGCCTCACCTATCACGTTGAGCCTTTCATCAGAATCTCCCGGTGAATGGTCGGCCAGTTAAACCGGCGACAGCTATTTTTCATCTCAGCAAATACTGAGAGAGCGAAATTGTATTTTTAAACCATCTGTATTTAAAAAAAAAGAAGTATTCACCGGTGAAAGATTAAAAACTGGGCTACATTGCATCTTCAGTAAAGATCCATATATGTTTGAGTGTAAATGAGTGGACTGGCTAAATTCAGCGCTGTTCCAGTTGATAATATTCTGACAAATTTTATAAATGAAACTTTACGATGTAGTAGCATACATATACACTTTATGTTGTCAGATCACCGACTTGGAATCCTCTGCCGAGTCGGTCGGGTTCAAGGACGATACCCTGAGGAAGATCTACGCAGCCAAGGCCGATACTGAGGCCGAGCTTGCAGAGGTCAATGGCGAGGTCAGCATCCTGCAGTCACGTGTCACGAGCTTGAACCAGCAAATACTCTCGAGACTGAGCTAGACGCCGCAGACGACCCGGAAGTGTACACTGCACGTGACTGTTACGAGTTGTACAAGCTTCATGGCGTCAGGGAGGATGGTGTTTATGACATCTATCCATTCGGCCTCACCGGCAAGTCTGTGAAGGCTTTCTGTTACATGGGTGACGGCGGTGGATGGACGGTAAGACGTCAGTTATACTTACCATCCAAATATTTTTCGATTTCAAACACTAATCAGTCTTTTACGGTAAACTGCGTCTGTCAACTGAACCTGTTAAATGGCAATTTATCAAACTTTATTTTTGTAATGATGGCAATAACATTGCTTGGCTTAACAACAAAATATAACGTTTACTACTTCGGGAAAGAAATGCCCTCAGAATTTCTTTTAACAACCATACCAGGAAAACATATGAAAGGATTTAGCAAATAGAGTATAAATATACATTGTACATTTCCATGTTAAATATTGCTGTGGTAATTATAATCAATTTAGTGAAAGATATACATGTATTTGTTGATCTCTAACTGCTTCATATGATGAATCAAATAAGGATGCCTCGATTCCATATTGTTTTTCCACACAGGTTATTCAACGCAGAGACATAGCAAGTGGATTTGCCCAGAAATTCGACAAATCTTGGAATGAATACAAAAACGGATTTGGAGACGCCTGCAGCGATTACTGGCTGGGTAAGTTGTTCTGGTCGCCGGTCTTCTTGTTCTGTATGCGAGGTACCAACTATTATTTCGGCCATTTCACAAGAGCAGACATGATTCTAGACTAGAAAGTCATGGTGCCGCCTCACTGGTAAGGCATGCCGCTAAGTATTCTAAAAATGTTCAATGTTTGTCCTAGGCGTGACTTGACTCATGAACTAAGAAATAAGGTGATAACTGGTTTCTATCATGCAGACAGTTGCCAATAGGAAAACAGAGAAGAAGTTTTAAACCACTCCACTGAGTAATTTTTGGTCTCTCTCTTTCTCTCCAGTCATGACGTCAGTGATTACACATATGTCCTTGGCTTGACTCGGCCTAAAGTATTAACATGGTGATTTATCCCTCTCTTCTCTTTCAGGTAATGACGCCATTTCCTCCCTGACGACGCGTCACTCCGAACTGAAGGTGTACATCAAGACGAGTGTTGGTCAGCTCCGATACTCGCATTACAGGGATTTCCAGATGGATTCCAGCAGCCGCAACTTTAAGCTGAAGTCAGTTCGCTACACCGCAGGAAATGCAGGTGCGATATAAACAAACATAGTGTGTGCCACTATAGTGGCAAATTCTTTTCACAGAAAACAACCACATAACAAAACTATAAAAACAAAGCTCTGTTTGAGGAAAAGGTTCAGTGTTAATAATTATTTATGTTTCTTTGAAAAGTCACAACGTCCAGCTGAAATATGGTACATTCGCTATTAGCTAAGGGGAGTAAGTTTTGCCCTAAATATTCCATAACGGGGACGTTATATTTTTGACTTCCTATATAGATCTATGTCTGTAGGTTTTGTTAACCTATGCTAAACCTATGTAAAACTTCACGTGCTAATTGTTTTTAGTACAACTGTTCTTTATGAAGGTTTATTTTATTTGCAGGCGATCAATTGACTTACCTGCGAAACTACAGCTTCGGCACAAAGGACAGAGAAAACAACAACAACAGATGTAGTAGTACACAAAATGGCGGCTTTTGGTTTAAGACCACGAGATACTGCGCCAAATCTGGCTGGTGGGGATCCTGTAGTCGCTATCAGTACAGCTGTTCTACCACCAACGTGAACGCCAGGACGCCATCTTGGTCCCAGGCCTCTAACTGGTCTCTCATGAGGATCCGCACTCAGTAAACAGCTACGCTGCGCGGGAATACCGAACTACTTTTGATCGACAAGTGCTAAAGGCGCATTCGTCAAAAGCGAAACGTTGGCGAGTGGATTTGTATATCAGTTGTTAACGCCGATGGTGATGAGAGATATGCCTTAATTTCCATCAATAACTGGAAAAGTTTCACTTCAGCTCATTATACCAAATGTTTATGGTGGTTATGTGTGAGTTTTTTTGTTTGTTTAATATTTATCAGTCGAGGTATACGGTCTTTCTCTTTCCTCTCCTCTTCCTCTTAATGTCAGCCGCCGAGATATGAGCGAAATATCTTGAGTATGGCATAAAAACACCAATCAAATAAATAAATACGAAATATTGCTGAATTTGAGGTAAGTAGTAGAGTATGCACGATTGGTGTCGCATTGAGGAGTGAGTTTTTGTGGTTTTGAGGAGCGTGTTTTTTGTGTGGGTCACTCCCAGCCCGGAGGTGTGTCAAGTGTGTGTGAGGCAGTGGTGATGGTGGGTTTTTTCCACGACGGGGTGTGTATACTAGAGTGGAGTGTAGTATAATAGAGTACAGTATAGTAGTGGTGGTAGTGGGAATGAAAAAAGAGGCAAAACGTCGGCTTGTAAAGTTGAGTGGGACAGCTCTTTGTCGCCAAAAACGGACCGATGGGTGAGCGGGATTTGCCCCAACACGGACCAATGGATAACCCCCAAAACGGACGAGAAGTGGGTTATGTAAGAAAAAAAGGACCAATCAGCGTGTGGTTGAGTTCCGCGTGGATAGGATAAAAGCCGGTGAAGACGACGACCAGCAGCCTCAGATTTACCTGACGCCCTACCTGCCTGCCAGCCTCCTGACGACCCGACCTACCGACCTACCGAGAGAGAGGAGAGAGAGAGAAGAGAGAGTCTGCTACACTACCTACCTGCCTGCCGAGATGAAACGCTCTACGACCGTGAACCCCCTGCATGCTGCCATCAGAATGAAACGCTCAGCTTCTGTATCACCTACAAACCCGAACGCTCCACCCAAACGCGTCAGGCTTGACGGGGAGGGGTGGATCCGGCTCAAGACCCTGGCTGGTGATCTACCTGAGGCGGGTTTACCAGTGCGGGAGCCGTTATCCAACGGGTACTTTCTGTCCACGCTGACGACCTCGGAGGGTGTCCTGTATGTTTATGTGAAGAAATGGCGAGCCTACCGTCCGAACGGTCCACTCTACCCGACGAGTACTCTATCACGCTCAAGTACCGGACTTACTGGCAAAAACTGGTCCAGTCCATCCCCGACATCGACGCCTTGTTGCTGGTGGTGGTAGAGGCTGGAGATAACGACGACAACCAAGAGCCGGGGATGGAGATGGAGGAGGAGGAGGAGGGGAACAATGGAGAGGTGAGTGTTGCTGTGAGTGCCGCTTTGACTGCTGCTGTGACTGCTGCTGTGACTGCTGATGATGAGACTGCTGCTGCTACTACTGCCCCCATCATCCCCGACGTCCCAGTGGAAAAGGTGGAAAAGGCGGAGCCGTTAAAGCCAGAGCTTGAGACGGCGCTAACAGCCTTGCTATGGCAAACTTACGATGCGGCTCTCCAACCCCACCTCCTCAAGTTACAGCGCGATGTGTACGGTCAACAACCCACCAACACCACGAATGATCCATCTCCTCCCCGACCTCCCTTGCTGGAGAACCGAGAGCTGGCCCTGAGTATCGTGGACGAGGCTCGTATGCGTTACCTGAAAGAGGGAGCTGTGTTGGTCAAGTTCATGCGCCAGGCCCGTAAGGCAGCCTCCCTCCCGTGGGCTGTGGAGAAGAGTTTGAAAGACCAACTGCGGCAGTTTTTAAATGAGACGCCGATCAACAGATCGGACCCGGCATTCGCCCAGATGTACGTGGAGTATTTGATGACAGCCAACAACCTCCCTGTACCTGACGATAAGCCTACAATCCTACCTAACAACCAAGCCACCCAGGCCGCCCAGGCCACCCAGACAATGACTGAGTGAGTGTTTTTTTTTAACCGCACCACCCTTACCCACTTTTACCCACTTTTTGTTTTGTTTCTTTTTTCCCCTCTCCCTTCATTCATTCTTGTTTTTTTACCTATGTGTTTTTACAGGGAGGTGACTAGGGTGGTGTGCGTTATAAACATTGACCAGTGTCGGCACCATCATTTTGGTGATTCAACCGTCATGACGAGACATATCTCACCGTGAAAAAAATAATGGACACATACAGCATGCATTTATTCATTCGTTGATTCGTTCATGCCTTCACTGTTCGAGTTCGAAAAAAAGTTTTCAGGTTGAAATTTCACCCTGGTCTTTTGTGTTGGTTATGTCTTACCTGTTGTTAAGTGATATCTATCTATCTATCTATCTGTCTATCTATCTATAGTTTGATTGATGTGGATAGGGTTCGGTCGGTGACGGCATTAGAATGACGACGGTGTCTTCTTTATGTCTTTTCTAGCCTGGCGAAGCTCCGTACAACGCCTCAATGGAAAGACTGGGTAGCTGTCGTCACCGACCTACAAAGCTACACGGGTGTACTTCGTAGTATGTTTGCGGATGGTAGGGTCAATGAGGGGCGACTGCAGGTGCTGCGAGCGTACACTGAAGACGTCTGTCAGCATGTCAAGGATTCCCGACCCATTCGAGCGTATTACGTAGAGATTGTTCGTCCCACGTTAATGTACGAAGTCCCTCCCAACCACACAGAGGTATATCAACGCTCCGTGTTACATACCTGTACATTGCTGTAAATAATAATACCGTTTTTTTTTGGAGTCAACCCCGGCTTTTGTGTTTCTTTTTTTATCGACTGGGCCAGTGTGTCAGTGTGTCATGCTAGGGCTGATATCTATCCAGATAGCTCCTATGTATTATGTATTAAAAAAAATTTAGGTTCGCCCATCGGCTCCTCATTGAGGGGATAGGGTCTACTCCATGTAGGTGGTATGTAGATGTGTTTTCTATCACATGTAGATGGTGTGTAGATATGGTTTCCACTCCATGTAGGTGACATGTATAAGGGTCTACTTCCCAGCTGGCTGGCTGGCTGGTGCACCGGCTGGCTAGCTGGCTGGCTGGCAACAATGTATACAAGGCGCAGCCGATCAAAACAAAAACCACGTGTCAAAACAAAGTACAGCTGACAACATTGTTGGCCTGACTGCGGGCCGGCTGGTGGGTAGGATCGCTCAGCGTGTCTTTGCAACACTGTTCGCCCAGGAAGGCTCACTGCTGCAGGGAGAGGGTCGGTGTTATGAACCGTAGAGCCTGTCGGTGGGAGCGTTATGATGGAATTTTTAGGGAGGGTAAGGACTAAGCGGCCCGTGGCTTCATTCAATCCCAAAGAAACCCCATGCGGGCGGAATATGTCCTTGTCCAGCGTACAGACATTGTAGTAGCCCGTCAGCACTTCCACACGTTTGCGCTCAAGCAAGAAGCCCACTCCGGTGGGGATATTCACCCAGGCCTGGTAGAAGGTTATCTCGCGAAGGGCGGTTTTAAGACGGCCGTCGAGGTTGTTAAGGGCATGAGGCAGCGTGTGCTGTGCCCCGTTTAGAATGTCAGACAATGTGATGAACATTTTAGCCACGATGAACAGCGACGCTTACAGGTTCAATAGAGAGGCCACTTACAAGGCCGGGGCATTTCATAGTATCCAAACCCACGCAGAGCAGCTCACGCGATTTGACATCTACATCGATGAAAAGAAGGCCTTTCCAGTCCAGTTCACAGATATGTTGGCCAAGTACCGGCTGCCACAGATAACCAGCAATGACATTGTTCGGGCCTGGAACATCAATCCTATGCAATTCTGGCAGAACCAAGTGAACTTCGCGGTCTGGTGCGCAACCACGGGCTGCGGCGTCTCTGTAAAAGACCATCTTCTCGCCCCCGACAAACAAATAAGGGCTCTGTACACGTTCCATGTGTATTACCAAGTTAGGCGGACCTTGGAAGAGATCCAGGCCCCACTGCCGCAAGACAGAGCGTGGGCGGCATTCAAAAACCCCCACGACGAGAGGGCCTATGAGAGGATTTGTAGGGAATTCCGCGTAGATAAGCACACAGACTGGAGGCGCAGGGGGGTGAATCACGGCCTCGGAGTGGCATATTACTATATCACGAGAACGGGTTACAGCCCCGTTGGCGATGGGGCCTTCTATCCGAGCAGGATGTCGTTCTCTAGAAAGCCTACAGCGCTCCACGTCGACTACATCCAGCAGGACGCCGAGGAGGCTTGGGCGTCGCTCATTGCCGACAAATCCCAAGGATTCACGCAGCTGGGCGTAGAGCGCCTAAACGATTCCATCTGGACATACGTGCGGGCTTTTCTAGGCGCCCAAGCGCATACAAGGGCGCGTATTCTAGGCACGGGCACAGCCTTTGACGCGCAAAAACAGTTTGCCGCGAACGTTGAAGACGCTATTTCCTCTTCGATCGACCTTCCGTCTGCTATCAAACGCTACCAGAACGTGCTACAGTATGCCGGGAGCGCTGTAGACTTTGTGTATGGCATAGGCCTATATATGGCCCCCAGCGACATGCTTCTGCAGATCGGCCATGTGGCGAACTACAACAACAAAATCGTCGTGGCCACAGAGGACCAGAAGCTAGGCGCCAATGAGGGTGTCAACGCTAAAGTACCGCCCACTTTGCACAAGCGCGCACCTTTCCACGGGATCGTTAAGCCACAAGAAAGCGTCCCACCACCTTTCCACGTTAAGCTGCAAGAAAGCGTCCCACCACCTTCCCTCGTTGAGCCACAAGAAAGCGTCCCACCACCCACCGCCGCCGAACCCCTAAAGAATCACGATGCGGAGAAGACAGCCATCGTCGTCGCTAGGGTTGGTATCGGCTTACTGCTTCTGCAGACTATGCGTTAAATAATTGCGAACAGCCACGAGCATTAGGCCACCTACTGCAATGACTAGAGCCCAGACAATATCGGCCAGCCACCCAGCTGCTTTCCCGAGAAGGTTCAGTAGCCAGGACACGATACTGCCAATAATACCCGGAATCGCAGCGGCAGCCTTCCCAGCCAGCTTGCCAAGGGCGCGCACCAGGGACTGGAGATGCCTTATCACCAATTCTTTAAGACCACGCCCGTCGGGTGGAGGTGGTGTTGGCTGGATGCCCCCGCCGGACCCGCCAGTCAGCGCCAACTTTATCGCTAGCCCCAGTGTCGAGATCGCCATCCCAAATGCCGTGAGAATGGAGACCACTGTTATTCCCTGCTCCCGGAAGAGGGTGCGGACGCGCTCGGCCAGAGTGGTATCCTTGTGTAGGATGCGATCGATCGTCTGCTTGATGCGGTGTATTTGCGTGCGCAGGGCTTCAGCCGTTAAAGAGGTTGCTTCAAGCCGGTTCACCCTATCGTCCTCGAGATTTTTTATCCGGGCTTCGATCCGTCTCCGCAAGTCTTTATTATTATCATCATTAGGGGCCTCTCCCAACTTCTGTTTTTCTTCTGCGATTTCCATATCTAATTTTGACAGCCTGGCGTTGTTATACGCGTGTTCGCCTTCCAAGGTCTGCAGTGCCTTGTTAAGCCCCAGAAGTTCTCCCATGGGAAGAGGAGGGTCGTTCATCTCTTGTATGGGAAGAGGAGTGTTGTTCATCGTTTCAATAACCCGCCCGACCTCACTATCCGTCAAGCTTGTTTCCAGTGTGTGGACTGCATCAGCGACCTTTTTCGCTGCTTGGTTTAAATCCTTCAGCCGCGGCACCGAGTTCTAAACTCGCTGTCTCCAGAGCTGCAACTGCTGCTGGATGCAACGATGGCTGTTTTCTGTTTTTTACTCTGCTTTCTCCATTCCAGTCTACAAAGCCCAGCCCATCCACACTCGTAACAGTCCTTCTCCCTCCTCCTCTCCGGGCGATTGTTGTGAGGGCTAGTGGTTCGCCATTCTTTTCGTTGGTGAGTTCCAGTTCTGGGTAATTCACGAGTCGCAGACGCCCATTGACAAGTATAAACTTATTTTCTTCGCTAAAACGGAGTGGGGGGAAGTCGGGATACCAAGAATCCTTCGCCATGATTTTGTAATAAGACATCACGGCGTTCTGGACCAACCTTGGTTTTTGAGCTTCGTAGATCGTACCCAATATTGGTGCCTTGGGAACAACATCACCTGTAAAGAGAGAGGTCTGTTCGACGACGTCGTCTTTGGCGTAGTCCTCTTGGGCTTCGAACGGATCATCAACGTCAAAGTCTGCCATAATCCTCGTATTGAACATTGCAAGGTATACCTTCAGTACACACAATGGATGCATACGGACGCAAGCTAAACCCCTTCAGAACACTCCGTAAGCCTCGGGGGGTACAAGGTGTACGGCAGTCCTTAGTCGTCACCAACAACCCGAGTACGATCGACAAGAATCAACAACTCTTGGTCCGCTTCCCCAACCTCGGCCCAAATGACGTCATTGTGCCCGGCACCGTGCGCTTGGCCTTCTCGATCACGATCAATTCATCCGACCCGAACGCCACAGTGGTCGGGAATCTCGGACGCGCAGTAGTCAAGAAAACCACGATCAGAATAAGCGGGAATGAGGTAATGTCCATCGACGACTCTGATGTGTTTCATTGCTACGACGACTTATGGCTGACCAAAAACGAACGGAGGAATGCGGCCTACCAAGGCATCGGCAGCGAAAACATGCTTAAACTTCGAGTCGGAGCGGAGGACGCAAGTGACGACAATGCTGGAGAAAAAGCCATCGCTCGTGCCTTTGGCAGCCGGTTCCACATCCCGCTAGACATTGAGCTTCTAGATGGCCACATGCCATTCTACCACGACTTACACCATCGACAACATCAGCCTGGAGTTCGATATGGTCACCGATGAGGAGCTCGCTAGACAGATCCGCACCCAGTTTGCAGGGGGCGTCTCTGTTCTGTATGATTGCGTCCTCCGCCACCGAAAGTTTGTTAAGGACAAGTCTGATACTCTCTGGAACATAAACCTGAACACTCGAGAGAGCAATGAAGGGCATCCTCATGCTGTTCGAGGCTAAAAGAACCCCGTGGGGGAGGAGGTCGGAATCCTTCTACAACCCGAAGATCACCAAAGTAGAAGTCACAATAGAAGGGATCCCCAATCAGCTGTACAGCCAGGGCATGCGGGCGTACCAGCAATGGGGCGAGGTCCAGAGGTTCTTCGCCAGCTCACCCCATAAGAAGCGGGACCCTGACGTGGCCAGGGTCGTAAAAGACTTAGGCCTGGCAGATGTCTCCCATAAAGAGTTCTTGACCCACAAGCACGCCTTCTGGCTTGACCTTCGGCCAAGCGACGATGACGAGCTGCATGGCAGTGGGAGGCGCGTTCAGAACGCCAGAGAAGAGATTATGATACAGGTGACAAAAGAAAGAGAAGATCCCGGCGTGTTGAACGTATATCTCTATGTGATTATGGACGCAATGCTGCACATCCAGAATGGTTGATTCGTTAACGCGTTTTATTGATGACGCCCACTGCGCGATTATCTGTGGGCAGACTATATCTCTATGTGATTATGGACGCAATGCTGCACATCCAGAATGGAGCACATCTTGGGGCGCAGACCAATGTATTCGGTGATCTGCCGCCCCACGCAGTCGTCCTTCATTTTCCCCAAGACCTTCATATTTGCTACGCTGTGCAGGGGGTGGTCTTGTGGGTAATCTGAGGTGTCGTACAGGTTTGCATTCTCAGCTATATCCCTATAAACATCCTCAGTCTGAATCTCGAGTAGCAGACTATCCGTGTAAGTGTAGAGGAGCTGGCATCGCTCTCCGTACTGGGCCTTCATGTGGTTGTAGTAGAAGTCGTACATCAGGTGCTTGGAGAGATCTAGAATGCTCATGCCCACGTAGATAGGTCGGTTTAGGACTAGACGGGTCGTGAGCATCTGAATCGCTGCGAGGTCATCATCAAATATGTTCGCCCGTGCGAAGCTCGGGCTGGCTATCAAGCGCCGGATCTTATCGTCTTCTCCAGAGCGTACCAGCTTGACGCCCACCCGCTTTCGAAGGTTCTCCATGGTTTTTCCGAAGACCGAGTTGTTCATTAGCTTGTACAGGTTCTCGAATTTACTCGCGGCCGTTTTTCGGAGCTCGGTGTTCATCCTGATATAAGGTTCCATCCAAGGGCTCTGGGCGAATCTCAGGGCCCGGTGAACCTTGGTCAGGCGTATTCCCAGAGATAGATACAGCTGTAGGTTCCGGTAGTGCAGGACGTACCGTTCCTTGTTGCGGAGGTTGGGGACCAGCTTTTCGACCTCGGTAGACCTACCGAGAAGGCCGTGCTGATAGTCTGACATCCACTCCTTCTGGACCACCAGACGCTCCGGGGCTAATGGGTAACTGTTATGTGCGTTATGTAGGCCGGCCGGATACTCTAGGTCGACCTCGAGGATGTAACCGGAAGGACTGTCGTGAGGGTGGGTAGCAATCGTTTCGCCGAGACGCCGCGCGTCATCTACCCACTGGAAGACGCCCGTTGGAAGGAACTGACTTATAGCCCAGCCATATACATTATTGGCGTCTAGGTATTGGATGTAGCTGTTTGGACTTTCTGGGTTGTATCCCTCCACCTGCGGATTATTGGCTTTGGCGTATCGCTTACTTACCATGGAGATACCTCCGCGCAACCCCTTGTCAACGAAGAGATGTTGGTCGTAGTCTGTCAACAGCTCCAGCTCTACCCCGAACAGCGCATCCAACAAGAGACCTGGGCTCGTAAAGTAGTGTGCAGGGTCCAATCCATACTGCCGTAAACAAGTCTTCCGGAAGGCCTCAAACACATCGGCCAACAGGAGCACGTCTTTGCGGCAGTAAAGGTCTGTGTAGTCTCCCAGATTGGTGTAGTCAATACCTACCTACCTGTTGAGCGTGGATGTAGTCCTCATCGCTAATGCCTCTGACTTTGAGCTTACTGTAGAAACCCTCTTTGGGTGGGAGGCTTGACTCGTCGAAGCGCTCCCAGGAGTCCATATACTCACAGGGGTAGACACCCTTGCGCATGAGTAGCTTTCGTTTTTCTTCGGCGGGTTCATACCGGAAAGCCTCAGGTTTGTTGGCCTCTACCAGATTGTCAAGGGAAGTCGGCAAGAACGCTGTCGATGAAGCGGAGCTGCCCCAGCGAGAAGGAGATGTACTTTTCCGTGTTGTTGGGGATGCAGGAGATGCGGCCCTCCGCCTTACTTATGGCTTGCATCAGGAGGTGCCCGTCGTAGCCCCGTAGGTTGTGGAAGACTACTGGTATGGCTGTCTTGGGACCCAGCCGCAACCTTAGGTTGCATGCGTTATGGGCCGCGCCTCTGTACTTGCCGGTGATATGGCAGTGATCGCGCACAGAATCGGCGCCTAGAGGCTTCTCACACACGTGGCAGGTTGCGGCGTTGTTGTGGGTCTGCCAGTCCTGGGGAGTCATATTCATGGCTATAGGGTTGGCTAGAACATTTTTGATTTCCCGCTCCTCCTGTTGGAGAGCTCTGAGGAAGTGTTCCGTCGCGTTAGGGCCTCTGTATTCCACGGGGCGTTTTGTGCGGCCGTCGCAACGCACCACAACATAGCAGTAACTGCAGGGCTCGTGGTGCTGAGTCTTTTGAGTGCTGCTCTCTGTAGGTGACGGCGGCGGGCCTTCAACCTTTCTGTTCAGAGCCTCGTATATAAGTCGGCATATATGATGAACGGAGCCGGTAGCTATTTGTGGTGGTTCTGAAAGGTGAACTTATTTTCCCCCTCCTGGGGGATTTCCACCCTCACCGCCGTCTGGCCAATCCCTCAGCATTCCGGCTTATGCGCCTTGAGAAGATCCTCCCTTGTGTAACCGTGTAGGCAGCGCTCGCAGAAGTGTTTGCAATGGTGTGCCTTACTCTCTTGGAACAGGAGACGGTTGAGGTCTTTTATCCACGTATAATAGAAATTGCCTGCCTTCCCAATCAGCAGCAGATTGATTCGCGGCATGTCGCCGGGCTTCTTGCTGAGGCTGTGCACGATCACGCCCTTGTCCCACCCGAACACGTTGATGGCGAGGTCGTTCTTTTCCTCCACTTTAGGGATCTGAGAGATGGGCGTGGGGGTGTCGATCCCCCCAAAGTCAAGACCATCATTGGTGGGGTACTTTGTTGGTCTCTGAGGGTGCCCGGCGGCTGGAAATAAGGCAGACCGGAGTGCCCATCGGAGGCAGTCGTCGTCTTTGTGGCTCAGTGGCTGATACCTTGCAATGTCAAGCCAGAGTGTTTGCACGCTATTGACAATCCACCCTGACCCTCGCTGTGTCCATGTTTCTAGCACCTCCTGGATGGTGAGGAAGGCCTTTTCTAGAGCCCCGTCAATGTCACCGGCCTCTAAGAGGGCCTCCTGTTTGTTGTGAAGTACTGGGCTGGTAAACTCTTCATTGCCATCGGCGTTGTCCTTTCGCAACTGAACCCTGAGGCCTAGTTGGAATTGAACCCTGTTGAGTGCTAGGATCTCTTCTTCTAGCTTCTGGCGAATAATAGCTCGAATTTCTTCTAAGAAGGCTACTGGGTCCGTCCAAATGCCTTCGGGTACGCCCATCTGCCAGGCCCGGAGGAGATTCCTTATAGCCCGGCCGGTGTTAATGAATTCTAATTTCTTTTCACCTAGCAATTCATCCAACTCCTCGTTACTGAGGAGGTTCTTGACGTCTTGCTTGAACTCCTCGTTACTGAGGGGGTTCTTGACGTCTTACTTCAACTCCTCGTTACTTCGGGAGTTCTTGCTGTCTTGCAGCCGCTTCAACTCAGCCACAGCCGTTTTATACCTGTAGAGGATCCCCTGCAGTTCTTCCAAGGCAATGCGGGACCGTGGGTACTTGGGCCGCACACCTAGGAGCGTCTCAAACTCCTCCCGTAGTGCTTGCGTTTTTTGATGATGCTTCATTGTATGCCTAGTGGCGGTGCCTATCCAATATGAAATTTCGATAGCCGTTTGTATTCGTCGTTGTGCAATATCATCACATGCCTTGTGGTGGTGTCTCTCTAATATGAAATTTCGATAGCCGCCAGCTGTTTGAACTCGTCCAAGAAAGCCTTGTGCCTCTGCTGCATTTCACGCGTCTGGACATTATTATATCCGCAGGCCCCCCAAAGCTGAAATCGGTTTTTAACGCCCCGACCACAGCCAATACATGGCTGGGTGCCAGGACCCTTCCGCAGACGGTATAGGTGGAAGCCGTAGTACTCCCGCAGACAACTCTTACCACAGAGCTCTGTAGAGCCGATGAGAAGCCACCGGCACATATTGAGACTCTTTGACATGTTGTCTTCCTTCCCTGTCGTTCTATACCTGTCGAGGAACCCCTGCAATTCTTCCAAGGCAATGCCTGACCGTGGGTCGAACCCGTGTGTCGGCTTGGCTGGCTCAACAGGACACGTACACACTCCACCGACCTGCACGCCGCCATTACCCGCGTACCGAGTGGTGGTTGGGGATATTGACAGTCAGTGGCAGGCGGACCCGGTCGACATGACAGCGTTCGCCAAAGAGAATGACAACAACCGTTACCTACTGACCTGCATCGATGTCCTCTCCAAGTATGCCTGGGTGATGCCACTCCGGGCCAAAACCGGGGCTCGTTTGATCGAGGCGTTTCAACAGATTTTCAAGACGGGTCGCCGACCGTTCTACCTGCAAACGGACGAGGGGAAAGAGTTTCTGAACAGACCGTTTCAAGCCTTTTTAAAGGACAACGGGGTGTTTTTCTTTCACACGTTTAACGAAACCAAAGCCTCCGTGGTAGAACGGTTCAACCGCACTTTGAAAGGTCGCATGTACAAATATTTCACCGCTCACAATGTAAACCCCCAGGTCAGATCTGCCCAAATCTCCAGGCCAGATCTGCCCTGGGTGTTCACCAGTAAGCTAGTCACATCAGTAACCAAGCCTTATGCTTGTGGGGGAGTGCCCATGGCCTGAGAGGGAGTGGGAGGTCACATGACCTCCACACCCCAGCCTTGCCATGCGGCCCTTTGTTTTAGCCCCATTCCCTCCAAGACAGCCGAGCAGTCAAGACGTGTTTTGCCAAGATCACAGCCAGTCTTCATTCATACATTTCACCCAGGTAAGAATTTAACCCTTGTGGTCTCAGAACACTTCCATAAATTGATATATGTAATTGTTGTCACATATGCAATTATCTGACTGTGCCATATAGGATATATTATGCACATCTTTTTGAGTAATTTAAGTTATTACTTTGGTTAGCCATTCACAAGTTAGTGTGATCTCTGCAAAGAGATACACACATTCTAAAAGGATTGGCTGAATAGATTTCAGGAATTTACACTAAGAAACAGGTGGGATAACTGCTTCTCCCATCAACTTGTTTACAGTGAAAATATTTGGTTAGCTGTGTTAGTTTGGGATAAACCCCCACATTGGAACCATTAACCCACTTAAGTTCACTAGTTTTAAAAAGTGACCACTGTTTACTTAAATTAATCTGGAATTTAAGGATTATATGTATCAATTACTAGCTTTTGCCTAAACTTAACTTGATCTCCAAACTTCCAAAGCAGATAGTGCCTCTTACACTGGTTAACACATGGTCAAGCCTAATTCCTTTGTTAGAGCTGACCATGCCAGCCTCCAGTAGCTACAGACATGTGTATTATCCCAGTGTATGTAAGCAAGGTGGCAGCACATCTGGAAGGGATTAATTTCTTCTTGGCATCTATTGCCCCTGATGACCCCTGCTGGTTAATCTCATCCTATCAGCCCAGCCTTTATCAAGTGGCTAAACAAGATGGCTGCACCAGCAGTACACAAGCCAAATGAAAACTCAGTACAACAGCAACCACTTGTAACTGTTCTGAGTTTTTGTATTTAGTTATGCCTGGGATTGTCTTAACACAACACAGTCCTCCGAAATTACATATCACTGCAGATGCACATATACTGGAATTTATCATGCTTTTGGACTTTGACATTTTGAGTCCAGTGTACATGTTCTCTATGGCCAGTCAGTAAGCATTTGTTATTATTGTTGATAGATACATATATATAGATATTAACTTTGTATATACAGTTAATAGCATTTAGGCTATCGCGTGGTAATATTGTATTTAGTTTATAGATATTATCAAAATACCCTGCGTGACCCGTATCATTGTTCCTCATGCGGTAACCGTTCTGGGTTGTACAATATGTATACAGCCCCTAGCATAAAAATGTACCACTCAGATTATTATTGCATACAGTAGTCTACACTATTGATTTGTAACCTGCATGTTAAATGATCAAAAGAGTAACTTACGAATGTTATGTTTTGGTTGGAGGTGAAGGTCAGCTGGCATAGACCAGTATGTCTATATATATGAGATATGACCTGGCATCATAAAATGCATTTGTACCCATCATGTGGATACACTGAGTCATCTAAATTTCTAATGCGAGCCTGGCCCCTTATTAGCCTGGCAACGTACTCGACATTATGTTTAGATGCCTCTCTTAAACAGGATACCGGTAACCCTGTGACCCTTGGCCTCTCTAGTATTGACTATATTGCAATCATTGTTAGCATGATGTCACTTGGTTTCTAGATGCCATGCTTAAACGTTACATGCATTATGGTCTGACTGTCAGGCGGACCTCTCAACTTCAACCTACCTTGACCTACATGTATGTGTACAGGTCGCTGTGTATACATGTGGACACACATGTAACATGTCTTATATAATTGGGTTAATAATCATGTCCAACACCTTAACTTGTTTAACTTACCTGTTATGATCATATGGCACTTCTAATAAGTCTTTAAAAGCTAAGTTCTAAATTATTTACTCATTAATACTTGAAAGCTCTAGTAGCTCTCCCCATTCCCTCCAAGACAGCCGAGCAGTCAAGACGTGTTTTGCCAAGATCACAGCCAGTCTTCATTCATACATTTCACCCAGGTGCTGTACCGTCTTGACTGCCAGACGTTACCCTCTAGGCTGCTTCTCCTTGTGAGCCCCTCAGCGGGAACACTATCCAAACTCGGAAGGAAGGAAGGAAGGGAAAGGAACATATTTACAGATACTCCTACTTTTATACTGATTACCTCTGTCTAACATAATAAATTCTCAGGCTGTGGCACGTGTGAAAACCCACCAGAGCATTTGCGTTCTTTGTCCAGCATATATTTAACACTTGTTTCCCCAAAAGCCAGTCACGTGTCCACCCGACAACGTAAGATAGTCTCGCAGGTGATTCAACCGCAGACAAACAGGTCTTACAACAACACTCGGCGATACCTGGACGCCTCACCGGCGCTGGTCCGCGGTTACAATCAAGCCTACCACCGAAGCATACGACGAGCCCCTATCGACGTCACCCCCCAGAACCAGAAGGAAGTCCGGCAAGTCTTGTACGGTTCACCCACAACCAAACGCTCGGTCCACCGTTATCGGGCCGGTGATCTCGTGCGTATCAGTAAAGTGAAAGGGAAATTCGAAAAATCATACCTCCCGAATTGGAGCACGGAAATGTTCCGCATTGTTCGTTCCCACCCTCGACAGCCTGCTGTGTACACACTGGAGGATTTGAACGGGGAACAATTGCTAGACCGAAATTTGTTTATTTTACTTTGTCAGAAAATCGAAAATCTTACTATGGCCGGAAGCTGATTCCCCGAATTGTTAAGCAGATAAAGCACCCGGTACAGTAAGGCGGAGAATCGGTCCCAGAAAGGTACGATAAGAAAGTGCAAATTTCAGCCCAGCACAATTCTGTGAATTTCCAGATCAGAAGTATAAATCTCGGTCGAAGCACAAATAGAGCTTATATGGCCATAAAAGAAATGGTTTTTAGTAACACCCCGCCAAAAGTGCACTCTCGATCAAAAACCCCAGTAATATAGCTAGCGTTGCGAACTTGTCGTTTTGAGGAGCCGAGTCTGGGGTGTCGTTGAGTCCGCGCTCTGTCTCCGTTCGCGTCAACACTGAGTAGAACAGAGCAGAGTAGGGCATTGCCTTGTGTACTGTAGTATGTGGTTTGTCAGGCTGGCTGACCGGCTACGTCAAAAGGTTGGATAATAGGCTGGAATGAACTCAAGGGTCCACTGACGACCCAGTTGTCTACTCTTGGATCAGAAAATCTCGAAGCTTATAAGAAACTTGGAGGAGATCAATGTGATGGTATTTCGCACATATTTTCAGCATCTGTATTTTCACCAACATCCACATATTTAAGCAAGATATGTAACAGCCATTTCTTAAACGGTTAAATCCAATTATTCTTTATCAACTAATCTTAACACATATATACAAGACAACCAAATGACCATGAAGGAGAAAACAACTACCAGGTTATATTAAAGATTTCTTTTTTTTTTTTTTTCAATGTTTTATTCTTTTCTATCAAAAATCTGAAATACGAAAGGATATACTGAAACATACTAATATCTTCAACAGAAACTTGCAGTACTTGCTATGGGGAGCAAGTCTATCTTTTCTATCAAAAATCTGAAATACGAAAGGATATACCGAAACATACTAATATCTTCAACAGAAACTTGCAGTACTTGCTATGGGGAGCAAGTCTATCTTTTCTATCAAAAATCTGAAATACGAAAGGATATACCGAAACATACTAATATCTTCAACAGAAACTTGCAGTACTTGCTATGGGGAGCAAGTCTATCTTTTCTATCAAAAATCTGAAATACGAAAGGATATACCGAAACATACCAACATACTGAAATACGAAAGGATATACCGAAACATACTAATATCTTCAACAGAAACTTGCAGTACTTGCTATGAGGAACCTAACAGAACCCATACGTGTAAATGATAAATACATGATATTGAAAATAAATGATAAATGGTTGCACTGAACAGCTAATTAGACTTTGAAAAGACAGGTCAAAGCAGGTGTCAAAATGTCTGGCTCTATTAGTACAGATGTGGTTTCCTAAACATCTGTAATCAGAGGCCAGTAATGGTGATAAATGCACAGATATGCAGGCAGCGAAATTTGGCCTGCCGGCGAAACCCAGAAATTGGTTACGTCATTTCCGCCTCGCCTAACCGATCATTCGGTTACGCCACATATGTTTATCAACCCGATCGGTTACGCTAATTGTTTACGTGGTTTATGTTTCAGGCATCATTCTGGATCATTAATAAAAGTATTCAGCTCAATGTTATGTTTGTTTTTCTTTTCTATATCTAGCAGCTCATACCGTAAGGTTGGTGAACAAAAGAAAGAGAAATTTTACACTCACACGATGTTTCAACGTTGTGTGTTGCCTGGTTGGTACTTGACTCCTGTGGCACATTTTTACGTGAAATTCCGTTATACAGGCTTATATGTTTGCAATATGCCCTGTCCAACATTAAGTACTTCCAGTAAGTGTCATTACGGTATTGGGGAGCGAGTTTGGTATCCCTGATTACTGATAATTAACGCAGTTTCCAACGCACGTGGTGGGAGTCTTACCACAGTAATATATATATATATATATATATATATATATATATATATATATATATATACTCGCTACAGGGCCAGGAGAGACCTTGACGTCACAGGCCTGTGCTCTAAATCAGAACGCAGCCGGTGAGGTCCCGTAAGGGTTCCATCAATCTGTACGGTAGACTCGACTAATTTGGGCTGGAGTAGCAGTTAAACTACATGTACATGAAAAGGTAACCTTGTTTTATTTACTTGCGTGATCGTGAAAAGATAAGTCAAAATAAATAATTTGAGTATTATCTCAAAGCCTGTAAAGCATATATGAATGATTACATTTCCATGTGACCAGCACAGGCAGCTGGCTGTGGCTGAAATCGATGTTTCTATTTTTAGACGCGTTGCCATACTGGCCGCGTTGTGATTATGAAAGCTGTTCAGTCCAGTTTATCTGTAGTTACCTAATGCACACTGACTCTAAGGACGTTCTCGTTGGACAGTTGGCCTAACCGATTTTCCGGTTAGCCAAATTGAACCGCACGTAACCGTTGCGCGACCGACGGTTTCGTTCGCCGCCAAATTTCGCTGTCTGGATATGTACACTCACAGGGACAGACCCTCAACATGAGACAAAAATGGAATGAAATGCTCACAGCACGCCATTTAAAATACAACAATGGTTTTCCAACACAAACGTCAACTGTACACAGTACATGGGTCTCGCACTCAAAAAAATCACAGCCACTGTTTGTCGTAAGAAAAAAAAATAAAATGCTACACAAAAACTAGTCTTCTTGCAAAATGAAAACGTCAAGCAAGCTGTTTTCTTAAATGGATTAAAAATAGTAAAAAAAAAGATGAATCTTTTAACAGCAAGAAAATGGAAACAAACAAAAACAACAACTTTCAAATGCTTGATGATAAAGAGTTCCAGTTAAATCAATGCGAGCAGCGAAGTCCCATACAGTTAATGTTAGCACTAATACCCAAGTAGGGCATGTATGAAATTGCACCATAAAGAACAACTTCTCTTCAATAATGGAAATATATACCTCTGCAAAATGAAAATCAAAACGAGTTCACAACATAATGAAACAATCAGTCAGTCCTGTTAGTGGTAAAACCCCTACCGCTTGTGGTAAGCTGGGTAGCAAGGCATGGTAATAATGGTAACCAAGTATCACACTGTGATCGCTTCACGCCTCTCCGTCTTGCAATGACAATCACATGAACACAAGGGCACGACGACAGGTAATGTACAAGCTTTCAACACTGTAGTAACCGCAGCTTTCCAATAAGCTGCTAATTCGCTCTCTCTGTATTTGCAGTTCTGTCAACATAACATTTTGCTTCGTAGTTAATTCATGAATGTGGTCTGTGGCTTTTTTCAATATAACCACTCTTGGTACCCTTTCCTGTTGTATGAGCGCTGGAACTGCGTCTTTTAATTCCAAGAAGCTTTGTTTCAAGTAATTCCTTAGTTGCCTTTCTCGGTTCACGTTGTTGGGACAGTATTTGACGGTGTGTGCGTTATCCCCGACTGCCCCACATATAGGACAGGTGTAACGCCAAAGGATTGGACATGTCACACAACCGGAGTCATCCTGCAAAACGTGCATACCATACACCGACAGCATCTCGCCATTATTCTTGCATAACACACAAAAGGTGTGCTTTGTAGGATTGACCTTTCTCTTGATTCTTTTATTTTCCATTGTCCTCACAGGTTCCGCCTCCTGCTCCAAGGAACACGGCTAGGAAGTCAATTTCTTCTGGCTGATCGAACAAGTGATATCTTGAAGTTGCCATGTTTAAACTGAAATAAGAAAGAACATAAATTGAAGCTGGTTAAGTAACCAAAGCAATGTCCAGATGTTCAACATTTTACATTGATACAGTAACGCCTGATTGAATTAAAGCTCTGACATTCCTATGTTTTGCTCCATAAAATTCAAAGGGAAGTAACTAATTATACCATGATACTACACCCCCAGATTTATTCCCCTTGTTAAAACTGTCCTAAATGTTTCGCTCCATAGGCCTACTAAACATGTTTGAGCCTTATCATCAGTGCTTTAAGATTCAAACCACATAGCAAAACAACTGCGGACCAAGAGAATGGCTAGAACATTATATCCAAACCATTCTGAGATTTATTTATTTATTTGATTGGTGTTTTACGCTGTACTCAAGAATATTTCACTTATACGACGGCGGCCATTTTGAGACTTCAGGAGATAGAAGCAATCTGGTGAAACAGGACTCTCCGTGCCGGGTGAATTAAACCCATGTGAAAAAGTCATGTTTGCCTGTCAAGCCCATGTACACGGCTGTCAGTTACACACAGTAGTTCAGATGATCAGGGATCACAAGATGTAATCGACCAAACAAAACTATTCGCTACATACTTGGACAAAATGATAACTTTTCTGTGTGTGAAGAAACAACAGCTTCGCTCCGAATTTGCTTCTTAAACCCCAAGTTTGGCGACTCACTGATATCGCTCAGGCGCTTTGACTTTCCTGCAAGGCCGCTTTTACGCACCTTGGTTTTGAAAACTTTTGGCGATCAATAACAATATTATAAGACGCAAATACTTCAGCCATTCAATTAATAGCACAAAACATGACCGGTCAATATGCGGTCTTTATTATGGCACATTATAATACAATCCTTTCTCACGCGAGCCGTGTTTAGGCAGGTGTTTAGTGTCCAGGCCCTAATCTAAGTTATACATTGTCTTAGAGATTGAAGTGCCTGATCAATATACATGTACCTTAGGTCCATCCATGGCTTTTCACATGATCTGTTGGAAGGTGGGTCGGGGTGGGCGACATAGCTCGGCTGGGTGTAAGGATATGGTGGGCCAATGTACTCTAGGGCTGCAGCACAAAACAATAAACTCTGACAATTCTAGTTATGCAAATAGTTACTTTCCTGGCTAATATTCATTCAAAATATACTTGGGTAACCGCATGCATGTATGTATGTGAGTATTTAACCATTCATTCTTCAAACGAGTTGCTAAGACACAGAATACCTGATGCATGTCACAAGTGCTTACATAACGGCAAACAGCTCAGCTATGAATAGTAATTTTCAGCAATTAAGTTTTTGCAGCATGTCTTATTACATATTATCCAGTAAAGAAGTTTTTTTATACTTTTCATATACTGTTACAAACATGTAAAATGAGATAGCTCTTACTTTCTTAAATTAACTTTCAAGAAGCAAAGCTGGTTCAGGAAAGAAAGAAGAAATCAAAGCATACAATGGCCACTTATAAAATGATGTATCATTTGGGAAAAAGGGTAGAGCTTGGGCTGTGAAGCATTTGTTTGTCTTTCCTTTTTTCTCTGGACACTAACTTTACCTTCAAGAGGCACACCTAACTGCATCAAAGTGTACTCTGCTGCAAAAACCTTTGCCCCCTCAACAGTAGAACACAGTTTAATTGGGGTAAATGGGTTAGGATTTGGAAACCGAGTACCGAGAGCTGGTATGGTGATCTGAAAGACAAATGTACTTTACCATAGATTACCAATGTAAATGTCTAACATCAACTTCTACATGACACTTATACATGTATAAATCACAACCACGAAATTCTTTTTTTTCGATTTACTTCAGATCAATTATTTTTATAAGATAATTTACTTCTTATTCTTTCTGGTACACATGGACATGATTAATTGTATAAAAAAAGTTACATTCCAGCAAAAAAACTTGATTCTTATCTCTTCAAACAAGTTTCTTATCAACATTTTGTTGAAACCTATGGTAGTACCTTGTACAAAAAGAGCTGTTGGGCACCACTTCCATCCCCTACCATGGGAGACTGAAGCTCGTATACAGGACTTCCCCATCCATTCTTCTGGCAAAGGTCATCGAGCACCTATAGTGAACATCGTTACATGCATACACTTTTTGACACTCTTGATTTACTGAAGCCTCACTCGGGCAATCAGGCTATAAATTAAAGGTAATTAGTAAAACAAAAATTCTTCCACAAAACAAAATCATGGTCAAAGGTTAAACACAGAGCCTTGCATTATGACAACTTTCAATGATAACAAGACAGCCAATTTTTTTTTGGCTATTAACACACCTGATTAACGAAATTTAATTCAAAACTCATTACATGTATAGGAAATATTAGATAAGAATTAGTTTCTAAGTATGTTACCTGTTACTTCAAAGTTTAAACAAACACCCATCTTCAACGAAACTGAACTAACTCACCTTCTGGTTAATTGCACAATCGGTTCATGTCTTTTAGTACGGCGTAGGCAGATTGTAGACTTTATGACTGCATAGTCCTTTTAAGCATGCTTCAGAATATGTTGCAATGCGCAACTTTTTAATGGGATATGGGACCAGAAACCTTCTGCATTGACAACGATACACACCTCTGCTGGATGTTTCCTAAAGCCCCACCCACTCATCATCCCTTGGCCTCCCACAGGGCTTCTGATGCCCATGGGACCTTGCTCTGCCAACCCCCTGCTAACAGTACAAAAAGCACAAATATTCAAGCTATTTCATGGTAAAAATTATGTGACTGAGCCTTCTTAAAGTTTCTTCTTCCTGCTTTTCCTACTGAGATGTTCACATAAAATCAAATATATTGAGCTATTAAGGTTCGGTTGATGAAACCTAATGCTTCTTTGTATACTTACATGTAAGAAGTTCATAGAACGTTTTTTTTTTTTGAGGACATCGCATGGATAACACATAAATGCAACTTCTTTCACGTCAAATGACTCTATCAGCCACAATGGCAAAACCACTAAATATGGTAGTGTACCTTTCCTACATGTATGCTGATGAATGGAAAGCTACAGAGTGACAATTAAAGAATATAGGTCACAGGTGGTACGAAGTTCATATTAATTCTTGGCAAAAAGCAAGCCCCTACCATTCAATAAAATCGCCTGTTTTCAATAAAGCTATGCCTTGCACAGTCTTGCAAATATTTCTGCTCCCTGTGAAGCACCTTCCAACTGAAATCCGTCATTACCTCATTTTGGATTTCAGTTTCCAAAGTAGACTTGCCCGTGTCATTTTTCTAGTTCTCACTCTGTACTCTGTATCCATTAACATATCAGCAGGAGAGCTACAATACTGTACTTTGTAAAACCCACTTACCTATGCTTATTTACAGTTACAGTTATTACAGACAAATCATAAGGTAAAATATAATCTTAGGTTATCTAAGATTTCATCTTAGATGATCATAACTGAAATGATTTAAAACCAAAGACAAATATCCTGTCCCTGGTCTGAAGCACACAAATGACGGAGCATCTGACAGTTCTGAGAACCCTGATATTAAAAAGACAAACTGGACACACACGGTGGAATATGACAACCTATGCTCCTAATTCTTCAAAAATTGTTCTAAGCTAACCGATTTTTTATAAAAATTCCAAGAAAACAACTCTTTTCTGACTGCAAGATCATCTGCTGTGCTGGATTCTCATCTGTATTCTTATATTGGGTGAACAGAGTTGTGGATTTCAGGCCAAAATAGTTCTTACCTTGCGGGTGGTGGAGACATCGGGTTGTAAAACGATGGTGGAGAGTAACTAGGATCAAAATCATAGCCATAGCCCTGAAAAATTTGTCACAGTATCAAGTACACTTGTCATACAACCAAAGCATGCATAAAAGCAGATTCGCTCAAACGGTTGAACAGCTGACTTGCTTCCACTTGACCTATAAATTCATGTACAAATCCAGGTCTTACTCCAATTTCCTCCATCCATAAACCTGATTGTGGTGGAATAATGTGACAATTCTTGAATATAGTATTATACACCGATTAAAAAAGTTATTATAAAAGATTTTTAGCATGTAGTTCTAATCATTTTTTTAATCAACTGCCCGAAAGGCTAAGGCACTATACTACACATATGAGCCTTCAATATTACTACACACTGGAAAATTTCAACATCATAAGCCATCAGTGGCATTCCCTACCCTTGCATACCGGATCTGAAACCCCTATGCTTACATACCAGAAACTCTTATGCTGACATATGAGAACCCCTTACCCTAACATATGAGGAACTCTTACCCTGACATATGGGAACCCCCTACCCAGGTATACGAGAACCCCCTACCTTAACATACGAGGAACTCTTACCCTGACATAACAGAGCCCACTACCCTGACATACGAGGAACTCTTACCCTGATATAACAGAGCCCACTACCCTGACATATGAGGAACTCTTACCCTGACATATGAGAACCTCCTACCCAGATATATGAGAACCCCCTACCTTAACATATGAGGAACTCTTACCCTGACATAACAGAGCCCACTACCCTGACATATGAGGAACTCTTACCCTGACATATGAGAACCTCCTACCCAGATATATGAGAACCCCCTACCTTAACATATGAGGAACTCTTACCCTGACATAAAAGAGCCAACTACCCTGACATACGAGGAACTCTTACCCTGATATAACAGAGCCCACTACCCTGACATATGAGGAACTCTTACCCTGACATATGAGAACCTCCTACCCACATATATGAAAACCCGCTACAGATATATGAGAACCCCCTACCTTAACATAGGAGGAACTCTTACCCTGACATAACAGAACCCCATGTCCTACCATATGAGGAACTCTTACCCTGACATATGATACTCTCTGCTTCCAAGATTCCAATGCTTCCTGGCCTCTGTTGTATGCTCTATCAACCTCATCCAAGTGACAGTCCTGATTAGCCTGCAATAAAGAATTTTCATCAGTAGTAAAATTCAATTATTTACCAGATATAAATATATATAAATAATTTGGTGTTTATATGCAAAGCTTACTTCACACATACACGACAGATGAGTTTACAATGGTGAAAGAAAGCTGATGGGGGAAAAATGTGGACAGGTCCCGGTTCCCGACCAAATACCTTCCACAAACTCTCAATATGAAAACATTTGAACCCTTCCAACTTAACACAGTTTACTTCACATACTATGTTACAGACAAACTTAACCTATGGGAGAGGATGATCGCTGGGCTGTCCTGAATTACACATTTGAGATGACTTTCACGATGTGGCAGTAACATTGACCAAATCATTTCTTACCTGATTTCTTCCTTTTGCCCATACAACCTCAATGCAAGTGCCTTCAACATTCATTCCTAGAGAGAAATATATATGACTTATTATATAATGCCTTCTCACCTTGATCTTCCTTTAGTTTTATTTCTTGAAAGAATGAGGACGTAGTACAAATGCTACACATCAGTTAAAAAGTGTTCCAGATACAGTCTACCTAGAGTTTTTCCCAAGAAAACTTCTTATTTTCTCAAAAAATTCCTGGCAAAATGGTCCTGGGAGCTTGGGTTCAATATTCAGCCTATTACATGTAACTGTTGAAACAACTCCCCTCTTTTAAACATTTGATCATTTAATGTTCAACAGCTTTTTTTCATGCTGAATGATTTATTGATTGGCGTTTTTACGCTGTACTCAAGAATATTTCACTTATACGACGGTGACCAGCATTATAGCATGAGGAAACCAGGCAGAGCCTGGTGGAAACCCACAACCATTCACAGGTTGCTGGCAGACCTTCCCATCCATGTTGAATGAGGGATGATATTAAGTTAATAATAAGCTAACATAAAATCCAATTTATACAGAAATTTATCCAAACAAATATTCTAGACAATGCCCACACCTTATGCTTTGAAGTGTGAATTTATACTGTATGTGCTCTTCTGTAAATATATGTAAGTCTGTCCCATAATTGTGAGCCACTTCCTGTACGTAGTTGGAGTATTAAACATCCTATAGGCAAGCGATGTGTCAGTTATTCACTGTTTCATCTTAATTACTCGAGTTAGCATGTTTTCCAAATACTCTCCCTTAGATGTTGGTGGATATTCTATCATGTAATTTTCTGTAAACATCAATCAAGTGAAAAACTAGTTAAAAAAATGCGACCACATGCGACTGACAAACGAAAATGAACTTTTACTTATCAGAAACAGAACTATCAGAATGGAAATATATCACACTCTATAAATGCACACAAAAACTACATTCGCCTACCGATAGAAGAAATATACTTCCATTAATGCATTTTGTATTTATCCAAAACCAATCAACACAACTCCAAAATAAATAATTTTTCTCACCATTAAGTTTAGTCATGGCCATAATAGCATCATCTCTGTCTCTAAAATGAATGAATGCAAAACCTCTTATCTTCTTTACTCTTTCCACAACATTGTCTCTTCCCACAACTTGACTGCACAGCTCTCTAATTTTGTCTTCTGTAATTCTCGACGTAAGGTTCCCCACGTGCAAAACTCTCCTCTGTAATACAAATATGCACAACATAAATATTATTCCAGCCATACAAATATGCACAATATTAATGGACAAGATGACGATGCATCAGTGCTTTCAAGCCATAAGTGACCATATTAATTATTACCGCAGCCTCCCACACAAAAGAAATCACTTGTTGTAAGAAATGTTGCGCGCGCGCGCGCACACACCACCTTCTCGTGACAGAAAATGAAAGAGCAGACGATAAGAAATTTCAAGAAGTTACGCAACATTTTACACATATCCACCCTCACAAAATACCCCTTTCATACAAAAAACTTTAGTTCAATTATAACTTTTCAAATAACGGCTTACATAAATTCAAATTTGGTCAAATTTGTTTGGACTGTGATACATACTCGTGAATTTTACAACTAACCAACCAATATTTCCGACGTCTGGTGCTGTCTACATTGGCAATTAAATGTGTTTTAATTTGCAACGAAGAGACAACCAATAAAGCTTCTATAGTGGAAATTACATGACTTACGGCAGATTTGCAAACACCCAAGAGCTGGCCTTTACGAATTTCGTAGTTGTTAAGCTCCTTTACCGCTTGATTCGCGTGTTCTTCGTTAGTGTATATAACAAATCCATATCCTCTATGGGATCCAGAGAGGTAGCTCATTATGAGTTTCAGTTCGTAAATCTTCCCTATCTTCTCAAATACTGGAACAAGCTCGTCTTCGTAACAGTCTCTTGGAATACCTCCGATGTAAAGTTCGCAACCCTTTAAAGGAGGCGGGCTTTCCCAGTCGGGAGGTGGACCGCCGTACTTTCTTTGCCCTTTTTTATGCCGTATGGTGTATCCTGTTCTTTCCATAAGTTTCAGCAAGGCTTCGTTTTGCGCCCAGGTCACACGATACGGCAAAGCCTTCTCCGCGGATGCCATACTTACACCTTGTTGCTGGTCTCACTGCTGCAAAATAAAAGTAGGAAAACTGGACTTTACCACACACGTGAGTGGGCTTAGAAGAGCAATACAGCGCCATGTATGATGTCCAATAATTATTGTTTTATTCCAATTTACATAGAAAAGGCACCAAATCCAGAGAATATGACCGCAGAATCGTGTAAGGCAACATATAGGTAAAAAAATAAGCTGATAACTTGGAGGCATACGGTTATGTAGCACTCGCTGTGCCACTGCGAAAGCAGTTCACCTAGGGGTCTCATGTATCGAAAATTGAACCATTCATAGTACGAAATATGGCATGTGTTTATACTTCAGTGAGTGTTCGGTTATACCAACTTAAACAGGTGGGCTTCGATTAGCCATTCAGTGCCAAAGGCTGTTCCCCGTCTATAGTCGTGTCAACAAGCGGCCCAGAGTTATTCCCCCTGAAATTCGCTGAACGAGTAGTATACAGAATAGGAGTTCTGGCACACCCTCCCCCTGGGCCCTCCCCAGAACAAAATAGAGGCCCCCAGCCCCCCCAGCGGAGGGTCTGGCCGCTATCGAAATTTCTTATTAGGTATACAGCGAATACAATGAATAATCATGGGATCTCCCGCGATGGAAACGACCAGCCAGCCTATTTGGGCGAAGTTAGTCGGCACAGTGCAAGACTTGCGAGGCTCCAAAGAAGTCACCCACAGCATGTTTGAAGACAGACGCGTCAATGCGGGCTGGCTGCTCGTGCTGAAGCTCTTCACCAACGACGTGTGCGCTTCGGTGGATCACCCCGAGCCAATCCGGCAGTATTATGAAAACCGGCTGTTGCCCGAGCTAATGAGGCAACAACCCTAACGCCCAGAACATCATTCGGAAAGAGCGTTTTTCAGCTCTTGCCGAGCTAGTTTTCGGCCGAGATCTATAAGCTGTTTTTCGAGCTTTCATCGATCTCTACGGCGGTGAATGTCTTACGAGACTTAGCACTGTCTCCTGCTTTGGATCAGAGTAGTTCTGGTGTTCCTGAACGACTTGCGTGTACTCTACGTCCGAAATAACACCATCAGATAATGCCGTAGATACCTGCGCACAGATGCTGTTAAGTTTAGCCTCAGCCGTATATCGTTATGTTTCTTGGCCTTTGCGTGAAGTCGGCGGCTAACGAATTTTACGGCGGTATTTAAGACACCGCAAGCTATGGCCGCAGCTTCCATAGCCAAGACAGCAGGGGCTGCAACTATTGTTGTGAGTAGTCCCACACCTGCAACCCCTAGTCCCAAACCGGCCGTAAGCATGGCCGAATCAAGGGCCTCGGCGGCTAAGACACTGCGCTGGTACTTAATGAGCGGAAGATCCCTGAGGGTGTTGGCGCTCGTTATCTCTATCAGCCTGGAGAGTTGGAGGGCGACCGCCGTCGCGCGACTGACCCTGTCTGGTCTCTAGAGATATATCGGCTTGGGCGCTCTGTCACAAAGCCTAATGAACCCGTGCTGTACTATCTAGACGATACGTCGGATGGTTCGCGACGGGGATTCGTTCGTGAGGAGTTGCTTATAGTGCCTCCTGATACTCAACTTCCCCCGGATGGGCTTCTACGGTAGTTCCTCGAAGTCCCATCCTGCTGTCAAGGAGGCGCATGGCCGTGAGCCAAAGTGTGGACACAATCTTCGGCTATCCAGCGCTTACTATCGAAGGGGGACAGTGAGACCTTATTCAGGTGCTGCCCATAGATATGGTGGCGCTCTGATCGCAGCACGTCCATACTGCGTTGGAAGATCTTTTTCTCGAAGAGGGCCTCTTTGTACTGCTTATGGCGGGTGCGCTTTTCCACAACTCCCTTTTTCACGCCCTTGGCCTTCTTAATGTTGGCTCCACCTGCCTCCAGAATGGAGTACATCTTGGGGCGCAGACGATTCATGCATTCGACGATCTGCCGCCCCGCGCACTTGTCCTTCATATTTGCTACGCTGTGCAGGGGGTGGTCTTGTGGGTAATCTGAGGTGTCGTACAGGTTTGCATTCTCAGCTATATCCCCATAAACATCCTCAGTCTTAATCTCGAGTAGCAAACTATTTGTGTCAGCGTAGAGGAGCTGGCAGCGCTCTCCGTACTGGGCCTTCATGTGGTTGTAGTAGAAGTCATACATCAGGTGCTTGGAGAGATCTAGAATGCTCATGCCCACGTAGATAGGTCGGTTTAGGACTAGACGGGTCTTGTGCATCTGAAACGGGGTCATCATCAAATATGTTCGCCCGTGCAAAGCTCGGGCTGGCTATCAAGCGCCGGATCTTATCGTCTTCTCCAGAGCATACCAGCTTGACATCCACACGCTTCCGAAGGTTCTCCATGATTTTTCCGAAGACCGAGTTGTTCATTACCTTGTACAGGTCCTTCTCGAATTTACTCGTTGCCGTTTTTCGGAGCTTGGTGTTCATCCTGATATAGGGTTCCATCCAAGGGCTCTGGGCAAATCTCAGGGCCCGGTGAACATTCCCAGAGATAGATACAGCTGTAGGTTCCGGTAGTGCAGGACGTACCGTTCCTTGTTGCGGAGGTTGGGGACCAGCTTTTCGACCTCGGTAGACCTACCGAGAAGGCCGTGCTGATAGTCTGACATCCACTCCTTCTGGACCACCAGTTATGTGAGTTATGTAGGCCGGCCGGATACTCTAGGTCAACCTCGAGGATGTAACCTGAAGGACTGTCGTGGGGGTGGGTAGCAATCGTTTCGCCGAGACGCCGTGCGTCATCTACCCACTGGAAGCCGCCCATTGGAAGGTATTGGCGTCTAGGTATTGGATGTAGCTGTTTGGACTTTCTGGGTTGTATCCCTCCACCTGCGGATTATTGGCTTTGGCGTATCGCTTACTTACCATGAAGATACCTCCGCGCAACCCCTTCTCAATGAAGAGATGTTGGTTGTAGTCTGTCAACAGCTCCAGCTCTACCCCGGTCTTCTTGAACAGCACATCCCACGAGAGACCTGGGCTCGTAAAGTAGTGTGCAGGGTCCAATCCATACTGCCGTAAACAAGTCTTCCGGAAGGCCTCAAACACATCGGCCTACAGGAGCACGTCTGTGCGGCAGTAAAGGCCTGTGTAGTCTCCCAGATTGGTGCAGTCAAATACCTTCCATACCTGTTGAGCGTGGATGTAGTCTTCATCGCTAATGCCTCTGACTTTGAGATTACTGTAGAAAGCCTCTTTGGGTTGGAGGCTTGACTCGTCGAAGCGCTCCCAGGAGTCCATATACTCACAGGGGTAGACACCCTTACGCATGAGTACCTTTCATTTTTCTTCGGCGGGCTCATACCGGGCTGTGATGTGGAAAGCCTCCGGTTTGTTGGCCTCTACCAGGTTGTCAAGGGAAGTCGGTAAGAATTGAATGCTGTCGATGAAGTGGAGCTGCCCCAGTGAGAAGGAGATGTACTTTTCCGTGCTGTTGGGGATGCAGGAGATGCGGCCCTCCGCCTTACTTTATGGCCTGCATCAGGAGGTGCCCGTCGTAGCCCCGTAGGTTGTGGAAGACTACTGGTATGGCTGTCTTGGGACCCAGCCGCAACTTTAGGTTGCATGCGTTATGGGCCGCGCCTCTGTACTTGCCGGTGATATGGCAGTGATCGCGCACAGAATCGGCGCCTAGAGGCTTCTCACACACATTGTTGTGGGCCTGCCAGTCCTGGGGAGTCATATTCATGGGTATAAGGTTGGCTAGAACATTTTTGATTTCCCGCTCCTCCTGTTGGAGAGCTCTGAGGAAGTGTTCTGTCGCATTAGGGCCTCTGTATTCCACGGGGCGTTCCAGGGTCAGAATTTCGTGCGGAGACGCGAGAGTCCAGGTGGACTCCCACTACTGCCATTTGCGAGAGCCTAAAGAGTCAAAACGAAAATTCTCAAAATAAATGTATATACATGTAAGAAACAACTAAAATTCAGTTTAACTCTTTTAATATTTAGATTTATCAAAACTTTAAACACAAACGGTTTGGTGACAAATTAACCTAAATCGACTTTTATTGATGGCGAGCCCTTGTCACAAGTGCCATCTAACAATCCGGCAACAGGACACAATAAATGAATACCATAATTCAGCATATGATAAACATATGAGAAAACCTTATTAACTGATGATACAAAGTTGCGTTTTTTAGTTTGATGTTAAAACCAGTGTTGAAAATTTCAACAGATTTATTCATTAGGAACAGAGGCACTCAAATAACAACATAAATGTAAGCAGACTGCATGTTACAGCCACTACTTTCTCTCCTCCATCATCCAACGTAAATTCAAAATTTGATTTTAAATCGTCCTCCCAAAGAGCAATGGACCTTTTCGATATGCATTTCCCACGGGACGCCATTTTTGTAAACAGTCATTCGGCCCTCGTGTGAGTGTCCGACAGAAAACAAACTATTCCTCTGCCATACAAAGATACATTTTTTTCTGCACAAACAGGGCGAAGTTTTGTTAACCAGTAGTTTCTTCACAGTTATATCTTTAAAGACACTAAATTCAGTATAACTGCCTTCAATGTTAAGACTGAACAAAATACTTATAGTCAATATTCTCCCGCAGATGCTTAGCCGATATCATGCTGTCAAAAAACGAGGTGAGGAGTTTGGCAGCGGCCGTCAACCTCAACAGAGTTAAAACGGCATTGACTGGTTGACACATTTCTGCATGATCAATCAGCAGCAGATTGATTCGCGGCATGTCGCCGGGCTTCTTGCTGAGGCGGTGCACGATCACGCCCTTGTCCCACCCGAACACGTTGATGGCGAGGTCGTTCTTTTACTCCACTTTAGGGATCTGAGAGATGGGCGTGGGGGTGTCGATCCCCCCAAAGTCAAGACCATCATTGGTGGGGTACTTTGTTGGTCTCTGAGGGTGCCCGGCGGCTGGAAATAAGGTAGACCGGAGTGCCCATCTGAGGCAGTCGTCGTCTTTGTTCTTCACACCGATGACTGCTTTCTTGTTACTCACAGCTGCGGGTAGGGGGATGTAGGACCCGCCTCTCAGTGGCTGATACCTTGCAATGTCAAGCCAGAGTGTTTGCACGCTATTGACAACCCACCCTGACTCTCGCTGTGTCCATTTTTCTAGCACCTCCTGGATGGTGGGGAAGGCCTTTTCTAGAGCCCCGTCAATGTCACCGGCCTCTAAGAGGGCCTCCTGTTTGTTGTGTAGTACTGGGCTGGTATACTCTTCACTGCCATCGGCGTTGCTCTTTTGCAACTGAACCCTGAGGCCTAGTTGGAATTGAACCCCGTTGAGTGCTAGGATCTCTTCTTCTAGCTTCTGGCGAATAATAGCTCGAACTTCTTCTAAGAAGGCTAGTGAGTCCGTCCAAACGCCTTCGGGTACATTCATCTGCCAGACCCGGAGGAGATTCCTTATAACCCTGTCGGTGTTAATGAATTCTAGTTTCTTTTCGCCTAGCAATTCATCCAATTCCTCGTTACTGATGAGGTTCTTAACGTCTTGCTTTAACTCCTCGTTACTGACGTCTTGCTTCAACTCCTCGTTACTTCGGGAGTTCTTGCTGTCTTGCAGCCGCTTCAACTCAGCCACAGCCGTTTTATACCTGTCGAGGATCCCCTGCAGTTCTTCCAAGGCAATGCGGGACCGTGGGTACTTCGGCCGCACACCTAGGAGCGTCTCAAACTCCTCCCGTAGTGCTTGTGCTTTTTGATGATGTTTCATTGTACGCACTGTTATACCAACATCATCGTTATACCTATTGACAGTGATTCTCTAATACAGGGTTCGTACACCTTAGGTATTATGAAAATTAAAGACTTTTTAAAGACTTTTAAGGCTGTCATTCTCCAAAATTAAAGACCAATTTCATCAAGTTGTTTGTAAAGATCTATTCATTTAATCTTTGTCTTACACCACACAAAGAATTTTTCACTTCTATGATGGCGACTAGTGTATTGCGGCTGGAGGAAGGCAGAGTACCCGTGGTAAACCAGCGACCTTTAGTGAGTTATACCAGCTGAACTTGTATGACTGACTCGACATATTGATGAACTGCATGCGATCTGTAATGAACTTAATGCGAACGGAAGTCACAACATCCATGTAAAGCCATATAAATAGCAACACCGACTGCATATTGCGATCAAGGCCTCACACAGTGAAAGCATGAGGATCATGAAAATCCCTTGACACAGGTATTGAAACCACGCTCGTGCAGCCTCAGGTTGATGGACAAGCACCTATATTCGAGATAGCTACACCATCAGCGACCATACTGAATACGAAGCAAGCCAGAGAGTTAAATTGTAACACTTTTAATTGGGACAAATTCCAGCAGACACAGATTTTAATGTTGAATGAGTCAGTTAAGATAACTGAACACATTTCAAATCTCAAATGCCAATTTAGGCAAACACACATTAAGGTAACAGGCAATAAAACAAGACGTTCAATCACACAGTACGTGTTCAGATAATGGTTTAGAGCACAGTTTTAATGAGGTCCATTAGGTCTCACTCAGTTTAGATAACTCACTAAAGTCTCTAAAATTTCAGATGCCTGTAGCCTAATTCTTAAGATTTTTCAGGATTTCCTCTATTTCTCTGTCAATATCTGTAATACTGTTGGATTTCTCCTTAGCACTTCTCCTGAGGCTGTTGGCTCTTGCCACATAGGTAATGTCCCCTGTTGCCTCTGCCCTCTCTGAAAACTCTTCTGATGACTTGTATAAACCTGCTATGTTCTGTTCGATTCTCCTTTTCTTCATTTTCAATTCCTCTAACTGGTCCATTGTTGACTTTCTTTTCTGTGCTTGTTTATGTGATTCTTTCTGTCTTTTCACATCATCTAGGTGGGCCATATACTTCTGCCTTGCACTACCTACAGCAAGCACTAGAGGCTTTGTAAGGTTTACACCTGAAATACCACCAACTGCTGAGAGGTGATCAAGGACTATTCTCTGAGCCACGAAAGATCTTTCTTGCAAGTTGTCTGTTGCAACTTCTTTATTCACAGAGAATCCCTGCTCCACACTTGCCTGGCCATGTGACAAAATAAGAAGGCTTTTGACAACTCGCCATAACTTTTTGGCTTTGTGGGCAAGATGGTCATGCAAAAAAACATCACCTCTCTGGGTATCAAGCTTTGGATTAAATTCACTAAAGCTTGCCTCTGCCATTGGAACTTCTTGATCCAAGAACTCTTGGTACTCTCTAATCACATCATCACAATTTGACTCAATGATTTTCTTACTGTCCACCAGACACTTTAACAGTCTCTTTATCTTTGCTACACAGCCAGATTTGTCCAGAACCATCTGTCTCGGATCTAAACACTTCATGTTACGAACAAGAGTGTACCTCAATAGTGATTTGTTTTGAAGTTTCTCGACAACGCGAAGTAATGCTTCACGGTGACCCTGTCGCAGCTCAATGAGTTGACGATCTGAAATTTTCTTCTTTGAATGCAACCGCTTTACTTCATTTTCTGCTGAAAACCCGAGATCTACTGCTGATACTTCTTTCCACAGCTTTTTGTCTCTTACATCAAGCTTAATTAGTTTAAGTGGGGTATCAATTTCTTTTAGAACATCTGCTTTGATCACTGACTGAAGCAGGCTTTTTAGCAAGTAGGAGAGGTCATCTGACATGAAGGGTAGCAGTGGTCTTTCTGCTTGATACATGGTCTGGAATGGTGTCAGCAGTTTGCTTACTGTCAGGAACATATGGATATTTGCATAAAGCAAAACATTCTGACATCCTTCCTGCACAGTTTGAAATGACTTTGTCCCAGGGTCTTTCACTTTTTGTCTTGATCTGCCTTAACAAACATTTTCACATTGTCGAACATCTCCAATGCTCTTTCAGCAACAGGGACATTTTCCACCCACCTGTGCTTACAAAACATCAACGGAAATGTGTTGGAACCTGTCAGTTTTGAGAAGTCTTCTCGTCGTGCAGGGGAATCTTTAAACAGCCAGTACAAAGATGAAAGGAAATTGTGAACACCATTGTCAGATTTAAAGAACCCATCTTTCAGGGCACCGTGGATAACATGAAGTCCACAACTGCCAATGTTCAGAAATTTGTTTCCAGTGTCTTTTTCAACCTTGTCTTGGAGCATATCAAAAAGTTTCCAATTTACGGATGGCCCATCCATTGATACCTGTTGTAAATTTGAAAGATTCATCCTCTCAAGATCTTCACACACACTCTCAAGTAGGGCTTCAGCATTTGTATGGCCCAAGAACTGTGATCCCAGATATCTAGTGGAAACACAATTTGTGTCCCAAAATCTTACATGTAGGTCAAGCTGCTCATTCTTTGTTACCTTATTGAGGCTTTCATCGAAGCAGAGCACAAATTGTTCTTGTTTTACACGACTTTCCAACAAGGATTTGAAATGTGGAGCAAGTCCAAAACAACACAAATATGCTGTTTTCTTCTCACCACATGTAAATCGTTTCGCAATTTCACTATCTGGAAACACGGTTTTGAAAACAGCTTGAATCCCTTCGTTGGATTTGTAGGAATGGTGATGTTGTACAGTGTGAAGCGTCCATATCAGGGATTTACCGGACGCAAAAAACACGCGTCTCTGACGCGTGTTTTTTGACTTGGACGCAAAAAATGCATCGGCAGGGGTCCCATGGGACGCAACAAAAAAACCCCCCAAAATTTACAACCACATCCAAGTGCCCATGGAAGCTGATTTAGTCACTAAAATAATTCATGTATCCAGTTATTTTCATAAACCAGCATCCACGTGTTCTACGGTAGCAACATGGCACATCCAGCGCTAAAAATAGCATGCGTGGCCTACAATTGTGACGTATGCTGCTAGAGGGGGATCAATGAATTGACGCACTGCTTCAATGCACACGGCACGCGCTGCAAAGTGTAAGCGGTCCGCTGAGCAAATGGGCTATCATTCAAAGCAAATCATGAGCAAACAGTCCAAGTTGTCAAAGTTTTTCGGCGGTGGATCCGAGTCTAGCCACACTGTTGTCATGCGTGATTCTGAATCACCTGAGCCGGCTGAAGCTGAAAAAACTTCACACACTGAAACAGACGCGGTATCGGCACCTAAACGGGCTCGCACTCGATCGTTTCAAACCGAATGGCAAATGAAATTTCCATGGTTGAGTAGGGCCAACTCCGAATCCCAGGCCTCGGGTATGATATGTAACACTTGTAAAAGTGCAAATTTTGACTATTCCTTCGCAACAAACCAGGGCTGTTGTAACTATCAACTCAGTGCATTGTCCCGCCATCAAGATTCTAAACAACACATCGAGGCTGTAAAGATTTTACATATGCGCTCTCACACAGATGCGGCCATGAAAAAAGTTCGCGAAGTCAGCCAAAATACGTACGACGAAAAAATGAACAGCGAAATGATTCAGCTAAGAACTGTTTTTGTGATGGCCAAAAATAACATTGCCGCTGATAATTTTCGAGACCTAATGGACTTGCAAGTTTTGAATGGTGTAAAAGTGAAGCAGTACTACAAACGGCCGCAAATTGTCTCCGATATGGAGGAGTGTATAGAACAAGTCGTGGAGGAAAGCATTCTTGACAAATTACAGGCAAGTGACTTCACTGGCATAATGTTGGACGAGACCTGTGATGTATCAGTGGAAAAAAAAATGCCATTTATGTTAGATACATTGACAATGGAGAAGTGCATGTGTCGTTTATAGGCAATGAACGTATAACAGACGGTACCGCTGCTGGTATTGAAACTGCCATTATCTTAGTTTTGGAAAGGAAAAACATTTGCCAGGATGACATGCAGAAAGTCCTTGGTCTGGGAACTGACGGAGCGGCTGTAATGACTGGTCGTCACAATGGGCTCGGCGCAAAACTGGGCCGTCGAAATAAGAATATTGTCCATATCCACTGCGTGGCTCACCGTTTGAATTTAGCTGTATCCCAGGCAGGAAAGTCGATTGAGTATTGCAAGAACTATCACGCCATGATCCACTCACTCTATCAGTTTTACAGGGATTCTTCTGTCAGATACGATAAGCTAAGACAGCTACAAACTGTTCTTAACGGCAAGGCAAAACAAATCGTGCAACCCACATCTGTTCGTTGGCTTTCTATTGAGTCTGCTGTGAAAATGATTCTAGACAGTTATTGTGCCATTATGCTCTCCCTTGATGCGGAAAAATCACCGAAAGCAGTAGGACTATCGAAATTTATTGGCAATTCATTGTTCCTGTTGTTCACAGCCCTCCTCATTGACATTTTAACAGCCATTGGAATTCTAAGTCTTACGTTCCAGAAAGATGCCGTCAACCTTTCTCATATCAAACACAGTGTTACTTCTGCCAAGAACACATTGACTGACATGAGAAAAGGGTCCAGCAAGGTTACGGAAGTCCTCAATGCTTTGGGTGAGATGCCAACAACAGGAGAGGCCGCCAAGTACCATGATGTGAATGTTACAGATAATAACATTCTCAGGCAAAGGTTTAATGATATCAGAAATACCTACCTGGATAAGCTCAGCAGTAACCTTGATGACAGGTTTCCCAGTGACATGTTAGACAAGCTTGAATGTTTTGATGTCCTGTTCAACCCAGGGCGATACCCTAGTGACCTTAACCTCTTAGATTATGGCGGTTTGGTGTGTTAGTAGAGTTTTACCAAGAGCTTGTTAACAAAGAGAGAATGGAAGCTAGCTTTCTACAGTTCAAACACTTAGTTAAGTCATACCAAGTGCTTTCATTTGAAGCTTTTGTGAAAGTGTTGATCAGAGAGTTCAATGAAGAGTTTCCTGACTTTGTGTTACATGGCAAAATTGCATTGGTGCTTCCAGTTTCCTCTGCCCCATGTGAGAGGGGATTTTCCATCCAAAATGCAATCAAGAACAAATCCAGGAACCGGATAACCCCAGAACGTCTAAACAGGCTGATGTTTATCAAACTGAATGGTGGCAGTGTGGAGCACTTTGACTTTGCCAGAGCAGCCAAAATTTTCACTGACATGAAAAAAAGACTTCCTCATTAATAAGTTCTCTCAGTGTACAGTTAGTCAGACTGTCACTCAAGGCCACTCAGTGACTATATAAGTGATAATCATAACATAAATTGAGAGTTTGACTTTCATGATAGAGAAAAAGTCTTTGTAACATTGAAAAAAATAAACAGATCACAAAGGTCATTAATATATATATATATGTGTTTTTATAGGTCATTTATATATTAAAAATTCATTGGACCCCCATTATGGTATGTGGGACCCCACTTTTTTTCTGAATGGGGTCCATTGGACCCCACAAAAATTACAGCCAGGTAAAACCCTGCATATGATCTCTGCTTTGACAGTCTCCTCTCTCTCCACAAATGATGTTAATGTTGAGCTGATTGGTCGATTTGAAAAACATGAATTTAAAAATAATTACAACCTGTTAATGATTTTCTTTCTCTTCCATTAAAATCTGAAATATTAGATAGATACTGAAAAACAAAAAAGAGGAAGGGAACAACTATTGACAAACTTAATTCGATGGTGCCTTCCCTGAATAATACAAATTTGCTACTGTGCACAAATACAGGGCATGCAGAACCCAGAACTGTTTATAATATTAACGTATAGTTGTTATGTGAAACTGTATTATTAAGGGGGGACTACTCATGTATTTACATCAAGTTTGTCATAAGTTGTCCCCCCTGATTCGAAATATAACCAGCATGGACCACACATTACCTTGTTGTTGTTGTTGTTGTTGTGGCATCGGCCGTGACGGACCAGCAGCTGCAGAAGGTTGACTGCTACCTGCCTCATCTGTTGGCCTCTGGGAACTAATAAAATCCGTTATGGATGGGGTCCGCAAGGACATTTTACTGCGCATCAGAGCAATGTGCTTTTTGCCAGACATGTGGACTCGTAATGCTGCTTCCCCCATTGTGCCCAGGCCAAATGATTTGACACAAACTTTACATCTCGCCTTGTGTTTATCTGGATCTTTTTCCAACCACCCGACATATTCACTGTTTTCCAGCCATATTTCGTGGAACAAACAATAGCCAGGCATGTTTAACATTGTTAGCAAGTTCACATACTACGGCTTCCTCGATTCAAACCAATCCCGTCAGAAAACTTTCCTGAGAACCCGCGCAATTTCCGGTTTCGGAAACCAGCTTTTTCAATGACTACTTATGATGTGGTTCTGTTTCCGATATTACAATCTGCAACACTCGGCAATTTTCGTGTGAAGGGGCTCAAATGGGGTTTCTGAAATATGGTGTCTAACCGTATGATTTTCGTGGATGATTCTTAATTGTTAGCTTGTAATATTAATTACTCAGCAATAATTTTTTTCACTGGTTGCAGTTTATAATTTTTAAAGACTTTTAAAGACCCTGATCTCACTTTTATCAAATTTTAAGGTTTTTAAGGTCCTTAATTAAACACAACGAATATTAAAGACTTTTAAGGAAATTAAGGCAGCGTACGAACCCTGCTAATAGGGAATTTTGATAGCCGCCAGCCGTTTGAACTCGTCCAAGAAAGCCTTGCGCCTCCGCTGCCTTTCACACGTCTGGACATTATTGTATCCGCAGTCCCCGCAAAGCCGAAATCGGTTTTTAACACCCCGGCTACAGCTAATACATGGCTGGGTGCCAGGACTCTTCCGCAGACGGGCTAGGTGAACCCCGCAGTACTCCCACAGACAACTTTTACCACGGAGCCCCGTGGAACCGATGAGAAGCCACTGGCAATTATTGCTACCCTTTGGCATGTTGTTGTTGAATTTATCGACGTATACCTGGTGCAATTGGTATGTCTAATAGAACATGAGAAGGGGCTGGGGGCCTCTATTTTGTTCTGGGGAGGGCCCAGGGGGAGGGTGTGCCAGAACTCCTATTCTGTATACTACTGAACGAAATACGGCATGTCTTTATACTGCATGCTCGTATGATAAATGTCAGTTTTAGTCGACGGCCTGCATGTCTAGCGTTATGTTGTACAAAAAAAAACATCACATGAGTTCTGCAAAAAACACTAAGGCTATCTGGGTGGTTGAAAATGACCCAAATCCAATCTACTATCGCTGACATCGATTTGACAACAGGCATTGTCCTGTGTAATATTCAAAAATAGAAAAAACAAATTTTGTTTTCGCGTGGTTCTAGCTTCTGCATTGTCTTCTAGAACAGCTTATCATGTTCCAGGCAAACCTTCGCACTGCGACGTCCAATGAGCGAGGGACATGACAGACCAATGAGCGCGACAAGGAGCAAAACGTCGGCTTGTAAAGTCGAGTGGAGCAGCTCCAACAGCTCCATGCTATGCCAACCACTCCGACCCACCTGTGGAACTCTTCCAACAGATCATGTGATCAGCCATGGATGACCTACGGTACAAGTATATTGATCCGGCACTTCAATCTTTCAGACATGGATATACATGTATAACTTAGATTAGGGCCTGTAAACTAAACACCTGCCTAAACATGCCTCGTATGAGAAAGGTTTGTATTATAATGTGTTATAATAAAGACGGCATATTTTAACAAATAGAGTGAATTTTTTTTTTCTTTTTTCATTTTGAAATTTCGTTTAATTTTCTTTCACCTGTATCTGCTGGTTTAATATACAGAACCTGTTAAGTATACATGACACGCCTGAGAAAAAGTCAGACTTACCTGGTGACCACACCCGCCTTGATTACTACAGGCTTGATTCTGGGATCGACCATGGCTGTAAGGAATCAGTGACCTGAAGACGCCGCGTTTGGGCTTACTCTTCAGTAGATGCACTTACAATTTCTGCTTTTCTGGCTGCTATGTATATGTATTTGCTCACGTGTGGATGCAGTGGGCCTCTGCGATCAGTATAATATGGAATACGGGACGTAACTGCTCCGTCTGTTGTTGATGTACATCCGGCCTTATGAACGTCTGCTGTTCGGTACTGTTTACTGACTTCTCTGAGACACGCGTCCATTTTTTCTTCCATACCCTCTTCTCGCGCGGTGATTGGTCCGTTTTGGGGGCCATCCATTGGTCCGTTTTGGGGCAAATCCCGCTCACCCATTGGTCCGTTTTTGGCGACAAAGAGCTGTCCCACTCAACTTTACAAGCCGACGTTTTGCCTCTTTTTTCCACTCCCACTACCACCACTACTATACTGTACTCTATTATACTACACTCAACTCTAGTATACACACCCCGTCGTGGAAAAAACCCACCATCACCACTATCTGACACACACCTGACACGTCACAGGTGTGACCCACACAAAAAACACCCTCCTCAAAACCACAAAAACTCACTCCTCAATGCGACACCAAACGCGCATACTCTACTACTGAGGTAGAGCTCTTGCTCTAGAGCAGGTCGGTTTTGAAGCATAATTGTTGTCAGCTTGGGGGAATCTGGCTGATTTGATGAACTTCTGTTTCTCCTACCCACTGCTACAAACAAAGAGGGAGAAAGCGTATGCATCGAAGATGTAGAGTGTATATGAGGTAAAAGTCAATCTTTTAATTTTGGACGGCCCTACCTTATGAACTTATTATTAGAGCTCCACAATGTTTGCAGAGAACAACATAAAATTCTTTCCTGTTTAATTCTTTCAGCTTCATACAGGCAATGGGTTCCAACTCACGTTCTTTCAGTCACGTGACCTCCAAAAACGCGAAAAAAGAAGAACCGCACAGTTTCCCCTTTGGGGTTTCTGTGCCCATTAGGGAGCGGCACATCATTATAACTGTTGATGTATGCATCTGGTGCAAAATGATTTCCTGTGTCGACTGCATATCTAGTGAAATAAAAAAATGAAATGAAAATTTAAAATTAACAAGAAAACTAAATCGCGGTCACAAAAATAAAAACCAGATTCGTATTCAATATGCCAAACCACGCCCCGCTGCATAGTTTTATTTAAAGATTCAAATGTATAGGTCGTTTTTGAGCCGAAGCTTCAACAGTTTTCAGACCATTTGATTAGGTTTGCACTTGCGCATTATATTTAAGACGACCAGATAAGCGGTTTTTGAGAAGAATTTCTCCAAGGATTTCTATGTAGGCCTATATGTCTTTAATATGGCGGTCAACGGTACTTAAAACTTCCATATACCATGGCCTATAGCGCAAGATATTTGGTAATGAACAGTGTAAATGAATACCAGGTCTGGTCTACAGTTTTCCACAAAGAAGACAAAAATCAAATTTTGAAAAGAATAATAATCCGACCAAAAACAAAAGGCTCCAGCTTTCAGTTTGGCTGCCTGAAATTCAGTTGTACGATGGCGTTCAAATTTAATGGTGCAGGAAAACGGAGTGCTCGTGCTAAACCACCTACCTTTTGTAAGTTACTGACGAACTTTCCGACCTTTGACGAGCTGACTTGTTTCAGTATTTATGGAAGATAAGTGGTATCAGCGATGGTTAGATTGTCTAAAGGGGGGAGAGAGGGGGAGTGTGTAAATTGCCTGTCTGAGGGTATCATTGAACACGCGTTTAGTACTTGATTAATTTTACAAACAATACATTGCAGCCAAATCAGCCAGGGATAGATTTGATCTCACGCCTCACTGATCACGAGTTTACAGTCACGACAGCAGATAGCACTTTAAACCTCTCTACCTTTCAGCAAAAGTTTATTTCAATAGATGACAAAACTAACAAAAGCACCTTGTACAAAAGTAAACATTATGTAATCAAATAAAAGTTATGCTACCTAAATTTATCGTACAGAAGTTGCACTCATGTAAAGACGTTTAAGGCTATATATGCACAAATAGTTTTGTAATATTTTCAGAAGGTCACAAAACCAACAAAAATACATTATAAACAAAGACAACACTAAAATGATGTATAGATATAGAAAATGTTGGATTTATTTTGTTTGAATTTGTTCAAGATGGTAAAATGCTTATTAAACATTAGATTCTATGGTGACCTTCATCATTTAAAATGCATATATAACATATAGATCTATGAATACATGTCCGGAACATTCCTTGAAACGAGTTTTTTCACACTACCATACAATCTAATCTTATTACATAATTTTAATCTGTAATCTTTAAAGAAAGAAAAATAACTATTTTCCTGGAAAGTTTTAAATGGTTTTTCATCTGATATACACTTTATTTTAGTGTTTTTTGTTTCTCTTGCCTTAAAAATATGAGTGATGATTAAAAAAAACACATTCTACATCAATACATAACACAGTCGCTGCATCAGTCTACCGCTAATGTTATTCTCAAGTAGATAGTATTCATGACATGATGTAAAAACATATAGCATTTAGAGCTAATGGAAGTCGACTCGGATTTTTTAAAAGAGCATCAGATGGAAAATTATTGAAATATGAACGCTACATAACACTTCAGTGAAAAGTAGACTGTATATTCTTTTGGAAGCAATCTTTCCGTCTTAGTAGATTAGATTTGCCTTCCAAACGTTTGTTTTAAGCCATTCATATTGTGTCACTTAATCTTCGTTGTCCGCAAGTCGGTTGTTTCCTGGTCACGATGTTTACCTCACGGTGTATATATATATATATATATATATATATATATATATATATATATATATATATATATATATATATATATATATATATATATATATATATATACGTAGGTCTTAATTAAGTAATTATGACCTGAGCTGGGCAAGAAATTTACTAGATTTCAGACAACACACAACGAATGAGATATGCTCACATTTTCCCGTACATTGCTGTAAACACCTTCAGTTTCTTGAAGTCAACCCTATGTCTCATTGGAATTCGGAGCCCCTGATTAATTCTGACTTTTGACAGCTCATATTATTTCCGTGCATCAACATTTGAACCCAAAACGCAGGATACTTTGAAGACTTTCCACTTGTATGAAACAATTTACCTAGGATGGAACGATATTTTTTTTATAGTGCGATTTTTGACGTAATGCAAGTAGCAACAGCAACCAATGCGACCCGAAGAATGGAAGAACCAGGAGTAGCCCCCTTGTTTGGGTCATCCGTGACGTAGCGTGACGTCAGATCGTATAACTGGCGGCAATAGGGTGTCAGCAGAGCCACCTGGTAGTCTTTGAAGTAAAAATAATAGTCCCGACAGTTGGCGTATATGACGTTTTCTGTACATACTTGGAAGGAGCGCTGAACACTGGAGACGAAAAAAGACAAAAATTTATGCATTACTGAGATCGATACATCGATTAACATTGTAGGGTTTACATTGTAGTACATGCAAATACAATATCATTTTCACTGAATATTTCATATTAGGAAAGAACAATTCAAAAGTACTTAGAAAACGGAGAAACATTTATTGTCACCGTTTATGTAAATCGTCGGTGATTTATGTCGAATATTTCACTTATACGACGACGGCCAGCATTGTAAGGGAAAAAAAAACTGCAGATGAAAATAGGAGAATGGTTCCTTTCTAGTATATCTCAAATCGTCTCCCTCGGACGTCAGTTGACCCATTTTAAGAAGTCCTTGCTATAACACTGTTAGGGAATGAGCCCAAGACGACCGACGTAATGATAGCTAACTAGTCTGACCTATGTGTCATCCTCACCTAGTACATAGGTCTTAAATAAAGATACAACTCGTAAGTCTAATTAAGGAAAGTTCCCTCACTATGGTGACTCGGTTCCAAGCTGCAAAGCATGAGTACTGCATGTATAAACGTTATCAGTTTGCCGACAAATCATCGCCAAGGCATGAATAAATAACATGACTACACAACTTGGACCCGAATGCACTTTAAGTGGGAAAGCTTTAATCATTCCAGTTAGTCTGAAACTCGTGTAACATGCAACGGGCCTTCCTCCGGGGATACCTAATTACCCACAGGGCACGTTACTCCAGGAATAACTAATTACCCGCAAAGAGCGTTTTTCTGGGGAAACCTAAGTAACTGCAGGGGTAGTTCCTGGGATACTTAATTACCCGCAGGGAGCGTTCCTCCAGGGATACGTAATTACCCACAGGGAACATTCCTCTGGAGAAACCTAAGTACCCTCAGGGGACCTCCTTCCTGGGATACTTAATTGCCCCAGGGAGCATTCCTCCAGGGATACGTAATTACCCACAGGGAACGTTCCTCTGGAGAAACCTAAGTACCTGCACAGGACCTCCTTCCTGGGACACTTAATTACCTGCAGGAAGCGTCCCGCCCAGGATACTTAATTATATGTACCACTGGGAAGTTTTTCTAAGAGAATACTTAATTACCCGCATCGCGCATTCCTCCTGTCAAATTCCGATTTGTACATTCCGGAAAACTCCGTTCCAGTGAAATTCTGTTTGTTGAGATAATGCTCCCGTTGGCAAACAGCGATGGCGTCCAGCAGCTGAGCCTGCAAACAGCCTTTGTATTTCTGCCACACTGAAGGTGCCAATAATAATACAATGTAATATAATTATAATGATAATAAACATGATGGTCATGATAATTATAACAGTGATGAAAAATAATACAAATGGGAAAGGTAACTACAATAATGACGCAAATATCCACCACCCAATAATAAATGTAAAAAAGGTAAACAAAAAGGTAAACAGAGAAGCCAGCTAATGCATTGGTGAGACGCTCCTGGTTATTGCGGCGTGCTGAGGTGCTAACCACCTAGGCCACAGTGGTCATGGTAACCACAAATGTTGTAAGTAACACAAAAGGCATTAATTTCCAACGTACCTAAAAATCTGCATAATGCATGTCAAAATGTGCTCTGTTTAAGCTGAGTATTTACAGTGAAAAAATAACGATGAAATGTGAAAAATGTGGCAAAACTACAATAAAAAGTTACTATAAAACTACATGCATACCGTCTATTTCACGACAGAACCCCCTGAGGGCGTTCACACGTGCATGGTGCATCTCTTCTTTAACATCGACTCCCTCACATTGGTGATCCGTTCCGCTCTGGACGGCTTTTACGCACTGCTCAAACCTATTCCTAAGGACAAAAATGGATTCGTGATTCTACATGACATATAACTTATCCTACAGTTCAAACTTTTTCACGAATGGAGAAATGCGATAATGTATTGTGAATCTCAAATGATCTTCTAGAAAGACAAGAACGTTCGAACTGACTGTAATGATCTAATGCGCTCTACAAAGACAAAATGGCTTAAATAATTCCAAAAGTCTAATGTGTTCTACAAAGACACAATTGCATAACTAATTGAAATCGCCTAATGTTTTCAACAAAGACAAAATGGCATAATTTATTACAAAGGTAAAATGACGTAACTAATTAGAATGGTCCAGTGTGGTGTACAAAGACAAAAAGGCGAAAATAATTAGAATGGCCCAATGTGGTCTACAAAGACAAAAAGGCGAAAATAATTAGAATGGTCCAGTGTGGTCTACAGACAAAAAGGCGAAAATAATTAGAATGGTCCAATGTGGTCTACAAAGACAAAAAGGCGCAAATAATTAGAATGGTCCAGTGTGGTCTACAAAGACAAAATGGTATAAATAATTAGAATGGCCCAATGTGGTCTACAGACAAAAAGGCGAAAATAATTAGAATGGCCCAATGTGGTCTACAAAGACAAAAAGCGAAAATAATTAGAATGGTCCAGTGTAGTCTACAAAGGCAAAATAGTGTAAATAATTAGAATGGCCCAATGTGGTCTACAAAGACAAAAAGGCGAAAATAATTAGAATGGTCCAGTGTGGTCTACAAAGGCAAAATGGTGTAAATAATTAGAATGGCCCAATGTGGTCTACAAAGACAAAAGGCGAAATAATTAGAATGGCCCAATGTGGTATACAAAGACAAAAAGGCGAAAATAATTAGAATGGTCCAGTGTGGTCTACAAGGCAAATGGTGTAAATAATTAGAATGGCCCAATGTGGTCTACAAAGACAAAAAGGCGAAAATGATTAGAATGGTCCAATGTGGTCTACAAAGACAAAAAGCGAAAATAATTAGAATGGTCCAGTGTGGTCTACAAAGGCAAAATGGTGTAGATAATTAGAATGGCCCAATGTGGTCTACAAAGACAAAAAGGCGAAAATAATTAGAATGGCCCCAATGTGGTCTACAAAGACAAAAAGGTGAAAATGATTCGAATGGCCCGATGTGGTCTACAAAGACAAAAAGGCGAAAATGATTAGAATGGCCCAATGTGGTCTACAAAGACAAAAGGCGAAAATGATTAGAATGGCCCAATGTGGTCTACAAAGACAAAAAGGCGAAAATAATTAGAATGGCCCAATGTGGTCTACAAAGACAAAAAAGGCGAAAATAATTAGAATGGTCCCAGTGTGGTCTACAAAGGCAAAATAGTGTAAATAATTAGAATGGCCCAATGTGGTCTACAAAGACAAAAAGGCGAAAATGATTAGAATGGCCCAATGTGGTCTACAAAGGCAAAAAGCGAAAATAATTAGAATGGTCCAGTGTGGTCTACAAAGGCAAAATGGTGTAAATAATTAGAATGGCCCAATGTGGTCTACAAAGACAAAAAGGCGAAATAATTAGAATGGCCCAATGTGGTCTACAAAGACAAAAAGGTGAAAATGATTCGAATAGCCCAATGTGGTCTACAAAGACAAAAAGGCGAAAATGATTAGAATGGCCCAATGTGGTCTACAAAGGCAAAATGACGTAAATAATTAGAATGGTCCAATGTGGTCTACAAAGACAAGAAGGCAAAAATAATTAGAATGGCCCAATGTGGTCTACAAAGACAAAAAGGCGAAAATAATTAGAATGGCCCAATGTGGTCTACAAAGGCAAAATGGTGTAAATAATTAGAATGGCCCAATGTGGTCTACAAAGACAAAATGGTGTAAAAAATTAGAATGGCCCAATGTGGTCTACAAAGACAAAATTGTGTAAATAATTAGGATGGTCCAATGTGGTCTCAAAAGACAAAAAGGCGAAAATGATTAGAATGGCCCAATGTGGTCTACATTGAGGGAACAAACTCGTCCTGGTACAAGCAGACAGAGTATTTGTACACACACCTATAGTCTGTTTCTTTTAGAGAGTTGCCTGTATTCAGCTGTCTGTAAAATCAGTCATACACCAAAAAAACCATTGTCTCGGGTGACGTCATAAAAATTCAAAAGCAAATTACATGCAGGACAACGGGCGTGGAGAGTAATTTGTTTTACAATGGCTGAACCAACAAGCGGTTAGAACAAACCCCACGCAGTAACACAGCCTACACCACTGTCTCTGTGAATTGACTACATGGCTTTAATTTCCTAGCTTCCATCTCCAAAAAAAACCCGCCGTGAGATCATATACTACACGAGATAAAATAAAATTCATCTGTTACGGTTATATTATCCTAAAACGTGTAAACATTTTCAAATATGGCTATATCAGTGACAGGGTTTACGGTTAAGTCCATAGCAGTTTAGGTAAGTGGTGTCGCCCTCCGTCAAAACACGTTGAACTCCGACCAATATCCAGCATGCCATTGTTTTTCTTTTAAATAATTATGACGTCACCCGAGGCAATGGGTTCTTGCAGTCAAACCCGAGCTTATGGACTTATGGATTAGAAAAAATGTTCTAGCTTCACTTTTCTTTGCAATAATATAGATTTCCAACATAACCATGTGTAGAGCTTGTGTTGTTACGTGTTACTGACTAAAGGCAATTTTGGCAGCGAGTATAACTGAATTTACAGAGAGCTGAATATAGGCCACTCTCCAAAAGAAATAAACTTTACTCCCCATCGTCATATGACTGAAAAAATGTTAAGTACCACATAAAGTCTACCCTTCTGTTGTTAATAAACATACTCATTTACTTCCGTTGACTTGTTATGTTTTTCGTTAGCATTTAATTGCAAATCGTACAATAGGCTTTCTGAGGATATGTTCTATTAGGTATTATAAGAGATTATGCGTGGCCAATACTTCATACAGTTATAAATATTGGCAGAGACTAAGGGTTACCTTCCACATTCTGTGAGGGCTATTAGGTTTAGTCCTAGATTTCTCTGATATTAGGTTTGGCAAAATTTTGTTCCGCCCAGGATGGCTGCAAACCAACCCCAGAACGCGCTCCATTTCAAAACCTGATGCTGTTGCCTGATGCTGTTACCTGATGGGTCTGAGATTCCTTGGTGATGTTAAAAGCGAACGACTGTACTGACAGCCTCGACGTATTTGACAAAGGACGGGTAACTGCATCAGGATTTTAAATGCAGCGCGCTCTGACGTTGGTTTGGGGCCATCCTTGGCCCAGCAAAAGTTTGCCAAACTTAACGTCAGAGAAATCTCGAACCTGGGAGGACCACTTCGAACTAAATTAGGTTGGGAGTTGATCTGTCAGAACGAAGATACAGTTTCCTGCAGAACGAAGATATAGATATAGAACGAAGACATAGTTTCCTGCAGAACGAAGATATAGTTTCCTGCAGAACGAAGATATAGATATAGAACGAAGACATAGTTTCCTGCAGAACGAAGATATAGATATAGAACGAAGACATAGTTTCCTGCAGAACGACGATATAGTTTCCTGCAGAATGAAGATATAGTTTCCTGCAGAACAAAGATATAGTTTCCTGCAGAACGAAGATATAGATATAGAACGAAAACATAGTTTCCTGCAGAACGAAGATATAGATATAGAACGAAGACATAGTTTCCTGCAGAACGAAGATATAGATATAGGACGAAGACATAGTTTCCTGCAGAACAACGATATAGTTTCCTGCAGAACGAAGACATAATCTCCTGCAGAACGAAGATATAGTTTCCTGCAGAACGAAGACATAGTTTCCTGCAGAACGAAGACATAGTTTCCTGCAGAACGAAGATATAGTTTCCTGCAGAACGAAGACATAGTTTCCTGCAGAACGAAGATATAGTTTCCTGCAGAACGAAGATATAGTTTCCTGCAGAACGAAGATATAGTTTCCTGCAGAACGAAGATATAATCTCCTGCAGAACGAAGATATAGTTTCCTGCAGAACGAAGATATAGTTTCCTGCAGAACGAAGACATAGTTTCCTGCAGAACGAAGATATAGTTTACATGCCAAATAATGAACATGTTCAAGCTTATTATGTGTTTTTTTTTAAAACGCCCATACATCTGAGTAATAGGTGAAGTACTTGTGTTATAAATGAAGAAATCCTACCTGCAAAAGTCTTCTCTATTCGTCTGTCCGTCCAAAGGGTCCTTCAGTATATCAGACATTATAAGTATGTCGAGCTGGCATCCCTGGGCCGCTTGATTAATGTCGTACGTACACACTGGTTTACTATCTAACTGGCCGTCACAGAGACAGACCAGTATGGCTGTGAAGAAATAAGACGAAATTGGGAATTGGATGAATTCATGAGAGACTAGACCGTCAAGAGATTGCTGCCGTAGCTACACACGTTTCTAACTAGCTCTGTAATGCTGTGATTAGGTATACTTGATTATATCTTGAACACCTCTGTGCTTCCCTTGCTGGCTTTAGTATACTGGCTTTAGTTGGAGTTGGAATTTATCCAGATTCCAGTAGTTTCATGCTTGAGTGCATTTACTAGAGATCACACTTGGGAACATGTACTTGGAATTGATAGCTAAGACGACTGTGCCTTCGGACAGACAAGCTATTTGGTACCCAGCAGTAGTATACTAAAGCCAAACTAAGCTTATGGAATAAGACAGAGCTGTGTGTGTGTGTGGTGGGGGGGGGGGGGGGGGGTCATGAGAGACTAGACCTAAATGAAAATTGATCGTGGTAAAATCATAGGCGTCGGATTGACGGATTGTCTCACTGACCGTACTGATTGACGGATTATCTCACTGATCGTACTGATTGACGGATTGTCTAACGGATGATACTGATTGATAGATTGCCTAACTGATCTCATTGATTGGCGGATTGTCTCATTCATTGCATTGATTGGCGGATTGTCTCATTCATTGCACTGATTGGCGGATTGTCTCATTCATTGCACTGATTGGCGGATTGTCTAACTGATCGCACTGGTCGACAGATTGTCTGACTGATGGCAGTGGTTGAGGGATTTGTCTAACGGGTGATACTGATTGATAGACTGCCTAACTGATCGCATTGATTGGCGGATTGTCTGAATCATCGCACTGATTGACGGATTGTCTCATTCGTCGCATTGATTGGCGGATTGTCTCATTCGTGGCACTGACTGACGGATTGTCTAATTGATCGCACAGGTCCATAGATTGTCTGATTGATCGCATTGATTGGCGGATTGTCTCACTGATTGCAATGACTGACAAACAGTGTGACTGATTACACTGATTGGCGGATTGTCTGACTCATTGCACTGATTGACGGAATGTCTGACTGATCGCACTGGTTGAGGCATTGTCTCACTGATCCTACCGATTGACGAATTGTCTGATTGATCCTATTGATTGACAATTGTCTGGATGATCGCACTGATTGACGGATTGTTCCGCTGATCGCACTGATTGACGGATTGTCTAACATATCGCACTGATTGACGGATTTTGTAGTTGTTCGAGCTGAATAAAAGATTGTCTAACTGCTCGCACTGACTGACGGATTGTCTGACTGATCCTATCCATTGATGGATTGTTCGACTGATCGCACTGATTGAGACATTGTCCCACTGATCCCACTGATTGTCCCTCTGAATGCACTGATTGACGGATTTTCTGGCTGATCGCGCTGATTAACGGATTGTCTGACTGCTCGCAATGGCGGATTGTCTGACTGATTGTTCGACTGATCGCACTGATTGAGAGATTGTCTGACTGGTCGCACTGATTGACGGATTGTCCCACTGATCGCACTGATTGTCTGACTGACTGCACTGATTGACGGATTTTCTGAGTGTTCGCACTGATTGACGGATTGTCTGGCTGATCGCACTGATTGACAGATTGTCTGGCTGATTGCACTGATTGACGGATTTTCTGAGTGTTCGCAATGATTGACGGATTGTCTGGCTGATCGCACTGATTGACGGATTTTTTCATTGATCGCGCTGACTGACGGATTGTCTCACGAATCGCACAGACTGACGGATTGTCTCACTGATCACACTGATTGACGGATTGTCTCCCTGATCGGTGGATTGTTTGGCTTATCGCACTGATTGATTAATTGTCTAACTAAGTCTGCGTCGATTGACATACTGTCTCATTGATATTGCACTCATTAACGCCGCCGTGTCTTACTTACTGCTTGTTTGATTGACTGATTAAATGCTTGATAGGGTGATTGAGTGTTTCAAAACCTAGGAGACTACATGAACCATCATTTGTCATGTTGTCATTCATTTATAACCTATTTAGTGCCGATAGGTAAATAGCAAGCTGCGGATGGTCGTGGGTTTCCTCTCACCATAATGCTAGCGGCCGTCATATTAGGGAGCTTTTCTTGAGTATTTCGTAAAACGCCAATCAAATAAATAAATAAATAAATCAAAACGTATTACACTGATGTCAGCTCCACTTCAACCTAACCCACGAGACCTTCATACCTTGACTGAGAACACTGACGCCCCATCGTTAAATTGTGTCTCACCCGAAACGTAAACCAGTAATAAAGAGAGGCTAATGATTTTCAGTTTTTTCAGTATAATTAATAAGAATAATAATAATCCTTGACATAGAGTCGCAGGTAGTGAGAAAGAGCTGTGGATTGTTCGTCTATAACTATCATTGCTAAAACAGTTGATGTGCCGAGCACTCCATCGATATTCGTTCGGTTTAGGTGCATGCGCTGTGAGGAGTATGTGTTTTCCCGTCATTTTGTGAGTCAGCCCGCCCAGGTGCGAGCTAAAAACCTGTATGTGATATTTATGACAGCACACCGCACATGAAACATAAAACAGATAATATAATCTGCGCGAGACAAGCTTGTATATAGGCCATGCTGCTATGACGGTATTTAGTCAATGCTAAACGTATCATGTTTGCAGCGCACAGGACAGTGCGTAAACTGTCCTATTTTCCGTTAATACACAGCATAGGTGTGCTTTGTGAGAACTGGGCAGGCTAACTGTAGTTTGAAGGAGAAGGAAGGTGCGTTAGTTGTATTACACTTCCTAGAGAAGACATGGAATGTTACACCACATTTAACCACCGCATATCCATATCGGGGGTTTCATCCTTCGGAAACCATCAGTTTCCTCTAAAGGTCCCCTACCAATTGATGGGCATCGCGATAAAAAAGGGCATACCGATATATGCCTTTCTCAATCTCACTATTTCAGTAGTGACCCCCCCCCCCCCCCCAAACAACAAGAAGAAGGGAATTCGGGGTTATAGAAAAAAGGTACAGTATCGATTTCATCCTAGATGATGTCTTTATGATAGCCACTTATACGTTCGACAGTGTTACTCGTGGTTCAGTTATACGATGGCTATCAGATAAATGGGTGTTGCTAAACCGGAGGGTGTGTGTGTGGGGGGGGGGGAAGTGTAGGGGATGAAGACTGCACGCCGCAGGGTACCCTGCAAACCCCATGATGTAAGTCTGCAGCCATACTTTAGCGAGAAGAAATGCGACTCTTCTGCGCCAGATTCTGATCGCTCTTTCTTCATATTTTGGACTAAACGGGATAATCGAGTTTTAAATAGGGCAATAGCTGGAGAACTTCACCGATATCTTTCATATTTGAACTGTGCCTACATCTACCTATCCAAATCCCATATCTTTTTGACCTATAAGACATACAATATTAAAGGGATGTGCGTTATAGTTAAGTGCGGGTCATAATGAAGAATATGGACTTATACTATATATACTCATATTACATTTACCTGTGATACCGACAAACAGTTGTATATTTCCGACTCTCACAGCCATGGTTCTCGCACCCACAGCCCTACATATATACACGTATATATCATACGTAATCCCTGTGTTGTAGTCCGCCTCGGATCACGAAACTCTCTCTGTTCACTCTACAGACTTGACGACCTACATATATCCGTACCTCTCACCTGTGCTGTGGCGGGCTTGGTGTTTTGCTCAGGTTAAAAAAAATCGATTTAACACGGTCGCTGTGGGATACCGGTACTGATATCATATCCGCGTCATATTTTGGTTGTTAGCAAAAAGTATGATCTCACCGCCTATCTTTTCGTGTGGAAGGCCCCATGTGACTTTCTTACACTCAAAATATTCATCTGCTAATTTTAACAGGAAGCCTGTTGTCTTGAGTGATGTTAGAATTTATTCTGTTATTATAACACAATATACTGTCATATTCTACATAATATTATGTTAGATTAATAGCATCTTTTTGTTGAATTACTAAAATATTTGTATTATACTGAGCAGAGCAATCCCCTGTAATAACAAATACATTTTAGCATCACTGACAAACTTAACAGATGAAGTTTTTGAGTGTATGTCGTTTTTTGTCTATATTTCTGTGAGAAAGGATAGACTTAATCCGCGAGAAGGATAAAGGATTAGCACAAAGTGTAGGAAATTAGCGTCCGTGTTATAAAGACAAAGAAAACACTATCATGAAGTACATGTCAGGTTAAAGACCATAAAGTACTGTTAAGGGAAAGAGTCCGCTTCATTTTCTTTTATAGAATTTTTCAAGCGAGTAAAGTGGATTTACTCATTATGTATGATCATATCAGATATCCTGATAATCATGTTTTCAGGATAAAAACATTCAGCTGTGTACATACTGCTTGTTTCCTTTACAACTTTCTTCTTTCTGCATGAGAATCTACGCATGTTAGTGCTATTGTCTTCTTTGATTTATCGGAAGCCTTTGATACAGTGAATCACACCTTGTTCCTACAGAAAAGAAGTAAAAATGGCTTCATTGTGGCGTCTAATGTTTATTGTTTTACTTGTTTGGTGTTTTACGACGTACTCAAGAGCATTTATTTCACTTACACGACAGCGGCCAGCATCATGGTGGGAGGTGGCTGATAGACCTTCCCGGGAACACCCGGAGAGGAAGCCAGAATTAACTGGATTTGAACTTACAGCGAAAGCATTGGTGCAAGGCTCCTGGGTCATTGTGCAGAGCTGGCGTGTCAACTGCCTCGGCCTCGGAGGCCCCTGCATTTTATGATTTGCTGCCGGATTACTTAGCTGGCAGACAATAAACTGTCAAATTTGAAGGAATGAATGAATGAATGATTATGGCTTTACGCCACATCGGCAATATTTCAGCCATATCGTGGCGAGAACATGTTTAAAACCAGGAATCAGTATTCAAATTTGAAGGATTTCTGTCTCCATTTACACCAACACACTAAAAAAATTTTACCTGTTACTTTTCACGGAAAGTCTGTTTACTGAGTGATGCTACAGTGTAATCTGCTATTGCAGCAGATTGTTCTGTTAGATACAGCACACACATTCCATTAATTCAACATAAAGATTCTACAAGACTAACAGAATGTTTTGTGGAATATTACAGTATATTGTGTTATAATAACAGAGTACATTTTAGCATCACTCAGACAACAGGCTTTCCATTAAAATTAAGACAATTTTTTTAGGGTATTATATGGTGTCTCAAAGGGCTCAATATTGGGTTTTCTTCATTTTTTTTTAATGCACCAATGACATGCGCTCATACAGTATTTTGAAATTAGCCTACTCGCTGACCAGTGCCTGTTCGTCCGCTCCATCTGAAGACGTCAGAGTTTGCCAAGATCTCACAATTGCTGTGTAGCATCCATCTTCCTCTTAATAATAAAACTATTTGCACAGAATTAGCCGAAAGTCTTGATTGTTAGGACTGTCCTCAAACTTCCTCCAGGACAATCAATCAGCCTGGACGGGGCGTCCGTGGCCAAGGAAGGTTAGCAGGCACACCCCTCATCCATGTGGTCGCTGTGAGTTCAAGTCCAGCTCATGCTGACTTTCTTTCCGGCCATACGTGAGGTCTTTCACATGGTCGTGAGTTTCCCCCGTGCCCTGTCCGCTTTCCTCCCACCACAATCAGTGCTGGCCGCCGTCGCACAAGTGAAATATTCTGGAGTATGGCGTAAAACAAATAAGTAAATAAATAAATAAATATATCATGCTGGACTGAGCTCTTCTGACCGTGGTGAGCGAGCACAAATTCCTTGGCCTTATTTTCAACAACAAACTTTCGTGGCTCTTTTAAATTTCACGTGCATGAAAGCATCTCAAAATATTGGGATGATAAAGCCTTCACATGAGAAAGCCTTTTAACAAGAAGATCAATACTTTACGCTTTTCTTGATCTTTTCCTGCTTGAACGACGACAACGCACTTTGGGGAAGTATAGATACCAAACTCACCTGCTGCCACTTACTCAGCCTCAAAAACGTAAGGTGCGAGTCGTTCCCTTTTTGCACAGGCTGGAACACACTTCTCATTTTTAAAGCCTCTGAAGGTCCTTCCTTTGCCTAAATTAAATATTTATTCTTCTTTTCTTACTGCCCATAAAGCTATGCGCCACCCATATCTCCTACCCTATCACGTTTTTTTTTACAGCTTTTTAAGCCACAATCAGCTATTCATAACTATAATATAGACCTTTCTGACTTTTTACACTATCTCAAGTCCAATACAATATGGCTGACGGTAGTAATGCAGAACTACGAAAATTAGGGTTGGCCTCGAAGTCCGGAGGCCCGGGATCAAACCAAGGTCGGTTCATGCCAAAGGTTTCAAAAAATGGGACTTGTTGCTGTCATGTCTGGTGTCTTCGGTATGATACTTCACCGACGGCAGCACTTTGGCAGCATGGACTCACCCTGCCACAAGAAGACACAGTATATATAAACACATCGGATGCCTCATTGTTGTCACATGACAGCAAAATTGTCAAGCACGATCGAAAAATCCCCAGCATACATGCACATGTGGTTATATACTCAACGCCATTCACAACACCTGTCAACACCTCAATGTAAAAAAAAAAAAGAAAAAAAAATCGTTTTATTTGACACCAAAATTGGCAAGCAATTACAACCTTGACGAAGCATAATAAACGATGACAGCTGTTTGTGTAAATGACACGGACTTTTGTGTTGAAGGAACAACAACCAAATTTAATATGTGTCTAATCCAGTCAACTGGGTTCCACGTACACAAATGTACGGTACATGTGTATACGTGCACAAAATACACAAGCGTAGGTGTACACGTACATGTATTTACAAACATGAGATTCAAAACGATGACAATAAAATAGGCCAAAATAAATGGGAGCTACGTTACATTATAAAGGCAAAGAAAACACTAAAATGAAGTATATCACATGACGGACCGTTAAACAGTGCCCAGGGAAATAGTTCGATTTATATTTTAAGAATTCTTCAAACCCAATAGGGTGTTTTTAAAACATTATATTCTACAGTGGTCTGTAATGACCCAGAGGGTATCATATGCATATTTTTGCTGTTTCTTGAATATTGAAATTTACGCCTGCCATGCGTGTTATGTGGCAAACAACACTGGCCCCAGTAATGTCAGAAAATGTCCCTATAGAGCCCAGTGTTTCAAATGCATATACCTAGGTTGAACATTTTTTTAAAAATATAAATCTAACTATTGTAATGGTCTTTCATCAGACATATGCTTCTCTCGTTGCCTTTAAAAATCTATGATATATTGAATAGATAAGTACAAGCAAATGGATCTTTGGTGATTATACATTGCGTACATGTAAAGGAGTTGGAATTCACTATCACACTACATCTTTGCTGACTAGAATATGTACAAGTTTTGGATGTTTAAAAGTGAGAATTTGTTTAGAAAGTACAATTACCACATTATTCAATGACCTGCAACAATCAACAACTTTTCACGGATGCCGTGAGTCTGAGGAAAACGGAGTGCCCACGTGGTAAACCACTTACCTATGGCAACTAACTGACGACACGTTTCCCACGTGCGACAAACTTGTATGCCTTCAATACTCTGGTGGAAGACAAGCGGCCTACAGCGAACAGAAGACCGGGCAAAAATGCCATCGTCGATCCTTTATTGTCACCAAGGCCTAAAGAACAATGAGGACTTGTCCAAGGCCGGGATTGAACCTTCCCCTCGTGTGCCTCGTCGTTACGGGAGTCCCATTCACAGAGCCACGTCCCGCTATCCATTTCGTAAGACAGGAAGCCTGAATTTCAAGCTCAAAATTCGTTTCTGGAGACACACCAAGGGACTAAGTGAAAAAAACAAAAACAAACAAAAAACAAAAAACTAACGCAATTTAAAATTTAAAACAAGGTTTAGATGATTATTTCAAAATTTAAGACACAGGACAAAGAACGCAGTAGTCTAGATAACGCTTCATTTTAATTCTGTTTTAAATTTCAGTTCAAACCCCTCGTTTCTCTTGTCTCAATCGTTATGATTGTGTGATTGGCCTGTTACAGCTGAACTTTTACAGAAAAAGCGGTATTGCTATGCGACAGAAAGTTTCACCCAACAGAAGCCCTAGTTACATAATGCCTCACAGGAAAAATTATTATAGCGATGAATTTACAGTCTCTCAGATGTAATGTACAATGTAGACCAAAATAATACAAACAGGTCTCAAAAATTGGGATGTTACAGTCAAAGAATCTGGTGAAATCCTCAGGGAAATGTAATGCAAATTTCATGACTTGCGCAGCGGGAAAAAAATACATCCGGTTGACTTTGGGAGCTGTTCCAGCGGATATCGAGGTCATTATAATGTGCCGAGTCGTCTGTAAGCCAGAGGCTGAGTTTACGCACACTACCTCAGTGTAAAAGCTTATAAAATTTGAAGCACCACTCCAAATGAATGACGTTACATGATGCAGGATGATGTTACATGATGCAGGATGATGTTACATGATGCAGGATGATGTTACATGATGCAGGATGACGTTACATGATGCAGGATGACGTTACATGATGCAGGATGATGTTACATGATGCAGGATGATGTATGTATGGTATGAAAACAGCACAGCATGTCAAGTACCGGTACCCAGTAGTACTAAATATCTCCCCCAACCCCCAAAGATATACCTCCAAAACTCCTCTAGGGCCTGTTACAGAGTTCTACTCAGGGGTTTTCTGCACAAGGCGACCAAAGGCCGAGTCGATTCTAACTACCATGGCATCATCTATTTTTTTCTTAGCCCAGTTACAACATGCAGGAAACACAATATCATTGCACTAATTTGTTTTCCGCAAATACGAATTGGTCGGGTGCAAGACTTGAGGGAGTAGTATACTATCTGTATTGCCACATATCCCGTTCAAAGCATAACAACACAGCGACTGGAGTAAAATCCTGAATCTGTTCAAGTATCCAGCGACCTGACATACAGTACAGTATACATATGGTGGCCGGCTAAAGATCTCCTGAGAGCTTCATGCGTGCAAGACATGTAAAACATGTAAAAGCACCCCTGTGCTGGGGTTGTAGCAAAAGAAACTTACTAAGGAGCAGTTCGACTAAGATACGTTAAGTTGTATCAAAAGCCAATTGTAGCAAACACGTTGTCGGACGATAGGCGTTGTAGCAAAAGTTGTGTTGTCGCAAAGGTGATCTTTGGCTATAAAGCGAGTTGTAGCAAACGCAACATTAGACCATAGGGGATATAGCAATGGGTGATCTTTTGCTAAGACAGCTGTAACACAAGTGACTCATGGCGTCCTTGTAAAGTTGACCTCACACAAGAAGATTGCAGCAGTCAAGTTAATATTTCGCTATAAAGAACGTAGTTCTGATCTTTGGATGGAATATTTTTATAGCAATGATGCCTGCATCCTTATAATGAAAGTGATCTTGGGTTAAAAGAGTTGTAAGAGGTGAAACACCTACTGGACATCATATGGTGTACTCTCGGAACTAGGTCAGAGGAGAAATTGCCAACACTACTCTAATTCCTCAACCTTTTCGCATATGAAAGAGCAACTTTCGGCACGATTTATGCACATTTTCAGTTCCACTTCACAGACAAAACTACATTTGTCTTGGTTGGTCAATTTCTAGTTTTATCAATCTATAGTAAATCTTCAATGTTTTCAACCAATGAACCACTTTTTTCAATACTAGTTATGCATACAATAATTATGAAAAAGGCACTAAAAATGATTTGTTTGTGTGATTAAAGATACAAGACTGATAAAAATTCTGAACTGTGCAAACTATCTCTCTATACAGCTCTCTCAGAATGTTTCAAAATGTTGTTTGCTAAGCAGGTTGAAAAAGTTGAAAAAAAAAGGGTACATAGAATAATGCCCTCGGAATAAGCTTGAATAAACAGCAAGTTGCAAACATGTGAAAAGGTTGAAGAATTACAGTAAGTTACATACCACTCTGAAAAACATCCTCATAACAAGTGGATTCTCTTATAAGACATAAATGGAAAGATGCTAACTCAAAAGTATTCCCACACGGAATGAATGATAGGCGTTGTAGCAAAAGTTGAAAAGTTTGAAAAGCACCCCAGACACAAACAGCTTCTAAAAACACAATGTGACTAAAAATGACTATAAAAGTTTCGTGCAGGTACATCTCAGAACTTTCTGCTGAACTTCAAATGGTTGGCACAACTAATGTAGGAGAAGAGAAGTTTTCAAGATACAGGTAATCAACAACCATATACCTCTGTGTCCTGATGCATATCAGACCTAGTCTATGCTCACCAGAGCCATGTACCTCTGCTTGTGTCCTGATGCTTATCAGAGCTTGTCTATGCTCACCAGAGCCATGTACTTCTGCCTGTGTCCTGACGCTTATCAGAGCTCATCTCTGCTCACCAGAGCCATGTACCTCTGCTGGTGTCCTGATGCTTATCAGAGCTCGTCTATGCTCACCAGAGCCATGTACCTCTGCTGGTGTCCTGATGCTTATCAGAGCTAGTCTATGCTCACCAGAGCCATGTACCTCTGCTTGTGTCCTGATGCTTATCAGAGCTTGTCTATGCTCACCAGAGCCATGTACCTCTGCTTGTGTCCTGACGCTTATCAGACCTGGTCTATGATCACCAGAGCCATGTACCTCTGCTTGTGTCCTGATGCTCATCAGAGCTCGCCTATGCTCACCAGCGCTGCAGGCATAACATGAGAACATTAACATTTCTGTTCAATACAACTGATATTCCAGCTGACATTCAATCCATAATTATGGAATGTACCCTAGGCTAATATTAACAGAATTAATGAGCGATGCAATGGATTCCATGATCAACTTTTGTCAGTCATATTGGTGCACAACTGCTATACAAGTAATGGTAACATTCCTCCAAAATGGCTGCTGATTTACCCTTCTGCTACAGCAGACACAACAGGACTGATGCATGTACATTGCCAATGTGATATCAACATGGCAAACTTATTCACTCATCCTACTTAGATGTGCGTAGGTCGTGTGAGAGCCTACCTTACCTGTATATGAGACACCCACTGTTGCACAAGAGACAACCAGCACTACCTCTGGTAGATTTAATTTGTTTGATTGGTGTTTTACGCTGTACTCAAGAATATCTCACTCATACGACGCCGACCAGCATTATGGTTTGAGGAAACCCAAAACCATGCACCGATTGCTGCAGATCTTCCAATGCATGGGTGGAGAAGAAGCCCACCTCTGACAGATGTGAGACAGTTGTGTTCATGTACAGATTGACAGGTAGGGGAGACAAGCACATAGGGGAGATAACTTAAGAGAGTAAATACAACGATGGATGATGAAAGTTTACTCTGAACATAAGTGAAAGTCCTGAAACTCTCACAATATATCCGTGATCATATATTTATCAACTGTAACAACACCACATGTAATGTAGGTTGGGATGAATCCTTCTCTCAAAATCCTTGTGTGCTTTTCAAACTATAACACACATGTATTCCAATTCAATTTCGCTGATGACCTGAAAGCTCTTGGCTGATGAAACAGTTACACGTGTGTGAAGGTATGAGCTAAAACATCTTAAAACAAATACTTGACCAATTTTGGTGCCTATTGCTGAACTCAAGCTTGTAATTTAAAAAACAACGGAAAGATGCAACTTTTATACCAGTGTCATACCACTGAACTGTCAACATCTTGTCCATTTTGGTTAGCCTTGTCTCTGTTCTGCTGTATCTTGGTCCCTTCCATCTCAGCCCTGGTCACTTTCTCTTGAAGTTTCTCTTCTCTGTAGTTATAGTTTTCCATACAAAAGCCACAAGTAGTTCCTAGTTCGTAACTCATGTCTGGTTCAGCATGCACACCCTCATGTTTTCCCTCACCTCAGTCTTGTTGAAATCAGTAGTCCAATGTTCCCAAACTCCATGCTTCCTGAATCCAGTTTATTGGGGACACCAAGTGTGGAACTTAGCTTACTGGTGATACCAAGCCTGGCACTTAGCTTACTGTTGACACCAAGCCTGGCACTATCCAGCTTATTAGTGACACCAAGCCTGGCACTATCCAGCTTTTTGGTGACACCAAGTCTGGCACTTTCCAGCTTATTGGTGACACCAAGTCTGGCACTTTCCAGCTGATTGGTGACACTACAGCCTCAAATGTATCTGAAACACTTTTGTTTGTCGTGAGGCAGTCGAGTTTTAAACAGGACCGAGTCAACACGATACTGTGTGTATAACAGCGGCATGTAGCCGTACACTTCCACAAAAAAGTTAATACACTTGTGTCTCTCCTCAAAGTGGGACTCATCACCTGACAGAGCCTGTGGACAGCCAGGGCAGCGAAACGTCCAGCGTGACGTCACCTACAACAACAACAACACATACACATTTTGTCTGTTTCACATCTTGCTCAAGACTGTTTCACTTCTATTACAGCAGCCAGCATTAAGGAGGGAGGATACCGGGCAGAGCCCAGGGCAAATCATTCGCAGGTTGCCTACAGACCGGAGAGGATGCCAGCATAAGGGTTAATTACGTCTTGAAATTACTGTTATTTTCATCAATAGTCTGGTCTCCATGTGTCTTGTATTGTTTATATATGTATATAATTTGTACATGTTTAGGGAGGAAACCATTCAGCATATACATAACCTGAACTCGATGGGTGGTTTATCGTTTAGGTAGGAACCCATTCAGCAAGTGTAAAACCTTACCTTGACAGGTGGCTTCCTCGTGAGATGGGAGACTAGGAAGTTCATGGCAATGTCTTCACAGTTCATGTACTCATCCACTTTGTCTCGGATGGCCTGAGGCATGATGTGACTGTACATGTAGGCGTAATACTGTCAGAGAAACAAAACACACATTAGTGAGCCATTTACACGAAGGCGTGGTTTATAGACACAAATGACACATGTATGTCATTCTCTACAAAGTCACAAAGATCCACACTTACATTAGGCTGTTACATGCCACATTGTTCCTCACACATGACACAGGTACGTCATTCTCTACAAAGTCACCATGATCCACACCAATACTAGGCTGTTATATACCACATTGTTCCTCACACATGACACAGGTACGTCATTCTCTACAAAGCCACCATGATCCACACCTACACTACGCTGTTATATGCCACATTGTGCCTCACACATGACACAAGTATGTCATTCTCTACAAAGTCACCATGATCTACATTTAAACTAGGCTGTTACATGCCACATTGTTCCTCACACATGACACAGGTACGTCATTCTCTACAAAGTCACCATGATCCACACTTACACTAGGCTGTTACATGCCACATTGTTCCTTACACATGACACAGGTACGTCATTCTCTACCAAGTCACCATGATCCACACTTACACTAGGCTGTTACATGCCACATTGTTCCTCACACGACACAGGTACGTCATTCTCTACAAAGTCACCATGATTCACACCTACACCAGGCTGTTACATGCCACATTGTTCCTCACACATGACACAGGTACGTCATTCTCTACAAAGTCACCATGATCCACACTTACACTAGGCTGTTACATGCCAATCCTTTGCTGAATTTGTCACATTCTGTCACAGCAAACACAAGATCCAATATCATCATTTTGTGGCTTTGCGATTTATACCTAAGCAATGCGTTTTGTAGTCACTTTATATATTACACTGTAATTTTTAAACTTTTGAAAAGATGGACAAATTAAAATGCTGACATATAATTTGATTTTGTGACAGCCAGGCACTGTTCTTCCTATTCTACTTAAATGGAATAGTAGGACAAAGGATTAAGATGACATCTTCTGACCGACGAGCAGTAATAATGTGAGACAGATAGCACAGGTGTGTGACATACCTTATGGAAGAATGCTGCCTCTGTCAGAACCATGGAGAGCTCACAGCAATAGTTAGAGTTGTAGAGCAAGGACTTGTGAGACAAATCTCAGTTGTCATTAAGAGCGTCATCATGTGACACGTACATTTAGCACTGATGTGACATACCTTATGGAAGAAAGCTGCCCCTGTGAGAACCATGGAGAGCTCACAGGAATAGTTAGAATTGTACAGCCAGGACTTGTGGGACAAATCCCAGGCATGGAAACGTCCCGGGAACCCTACAATCCTGTCCCTTTCCTCTCGCCACACCCTATATAACATAAACACATTTCACAAATCACACCTGTTTTTGTCAAAACCTGCAAAATACTACATTTCATCTAAAATTTCATACGTGACTAACTTACCCATGTTTGCCCAATTCTATTGATCTTAAAAATGTGCTTTGAGGTTCTTTCTTTTGGTGAATTTTTAGAGCGAACACAATAATTATATTTACATATATTTGCATAATTCTTTCAGTTCATAAGTGGTTTCCAAAGGTCCTGACCTGATTACCCAGTTCTTCTAAAATTTGGGACAGATATTAATGGTGTTGAAAGCAAGATACACGTCAGAAAATTTTCCATGAATCATCCATTACATCAGGTAAATCTGGCAAAAAATTTACCTGAAACCAAAAATAATCTCATCATGGCGTAGATGGGCGTCATCGTCTATACTCAACACGGCCTCTGTTTCTATGGCATCGTATGGCAAGAAGCGGTTATTCAGACTGTTCTTGGCTGCTTTCACAATCTGCAGACAAATAATAATAATAATAATAATAATAATAATAATTTATTTTCTGAGGGAGATCAATTAGTTTCACAATCAAGTCCCTTGGGAACACACCATCACACATGAAGTCATTTACAGGTGTATACAGTGTATATAAGATATAAATGTACAGGACAGACGATGATCACTGACTATATACAACGTAATGTATCATAGACAATTCTAAATTTAATCAACAGAGGCATATTTTCACATAATAAACATTTCCATTTTTTTTTTTTTAAACACTGACAATTTGTGATTTTTTTACACAGTGTCACTGTGTTACCTCAGAATATCTAAAAGAATGTTGAAGGGCATTAGTACAAGGTTTAGGAGGCATGAGGTTCATGGGTGTGGCAGATTTATTTATTTGATTGGTGTTTTATGCCGTACTCAAGAATATTTCACCTATATGATGGTGGCCGGCATTAAGGTGGGGAGGAAACCAGGCATAGCGCGGGAGAAACCCACAAGCATCCGCAGGTTGCTGGCAGATATTGCAGATCAAAGGTTATTTTGATAGACACACACAGTAGATTGTTAGACAGTAATCTCTTCTAACAACATATTAATCACATTGTACCTCAGGTATTTTTTAAATTTCACTTTGATCGGTGTTAAGCGGCGACTTTCAAGAATATTTCACATGCATAAAAGTAAAGTTCATGAGTTGAGGAATCCAAGATGGGCCTGGAGAAAATCACTGTCATTTGCCAGATACAACCAGCACAGGTGTGTAACATACAGAATGCTGCCCCTGTCAGAGCCATGGGAGAACTCGGAAGAATAGTTTAATAGAGTTGTACAGCCTGGACTTGTGGGACAAATCCCAGGTGTCTGAGAGTGTCCATGGTTCTGACAAGGCCTGCCAAGCATGAACTGTATCTGAGCAAGACAAACAAAAAAAGCTGCCTTAAGGCACAACTGGAAGCTGTATCTATACAACAAACATTTACATGTACCTATAATAATTTCTTGATTTCTTAGATTATTTGACCACATTTGTTTTCTTGGCTGTTGGTGAAATCACAAAGACTTTTCTCTTTGCGAATAAATTGTTTGGATATTGAAAAAAAAATTCTTATCAAGGCATTGTGTAATATGTACTTATAATGCAGACTCCACTTTTGTGTTTTATTTTCATTTTATTCAAAAGAGAAAGCCCTCAGAATATGTTTCACTTACATGGACTTTGACTCCAATTTCAGGCCATCTCATTTCAACTGGAGGGAGTGTAGGGTTGTTCCAGACCACAATGACCTTGTTAAGATGAGGTAGACCTTTGAACCTTTGAAGGGCATTGATGAGCACAGCTTCCCTCTCATAAGTTAGTATCACAACTGTAGGTCAGAAAACAAAGAAAATTTAGAGCTATGGTCCAGCACTAGTAATTAGCGATGGCATAATGTAAAACTTGTCTAAAATTGTGATGCAATGTTTTTAGGTCAGCATTTTTTTTGGAGTCGCCAAATGAATGAAACCCTAGTGTGCTGTTTTGTTGACATTGAATACAGCTGGAATGCTAAAGGATATGGAAAATAACAAACCCATAAGTCATAAGAAACACACACTTAAACTTTATGAGGCAACAATTTAATAAACTTCCATCACAATTTGTAGTTTATTACATGTAAAACTGTTGTCATTGCCACTGCTGTCACCAATGAATTTATGCCGTGGCAATTTTCCCTCCATAAGAGGACAGTGCTCAAGTATTTAACATCTCCATGAACATGAAGACAATTCACTCCTTCCCAGTCAAAAAAATTACTCTGCACAACAACCCCTGTCTTAGAAGTGGATGTCCAATTAGTGCGATCTTTGTCTTCTGTTTGTGTACAGGTTAATCTCTTTCGGAGCCAGACTGAACACAACCTAATAATTTGTTAAGATGCATTTGTTAAGATTTGGTGTAAGATGCATGTATGCAGTTTTATCCTGCATCAGATGAAGTACTCCGCTTTTCACTGGACAGCAATGGTCACGAGGGATGTGTACATTCCAGTATAGTGCAGCCGATGTCATACATGTATGTGTTTGCTAACTAGGTTATCTCCCTTTGTTTGCTTGTGCCAGAAACGGTCACATCTTTGAAGTAAGACACTGCCACAAAGTAACCATGTATTTCTGAATCCTGCCACAAAGTAACCATGTATTTCTGTATCCTGCCACAAAGTAACCATGTATTTCTGTATCCTGCGACTGAGTAACCATGTATTTCTGAATCCTGACAATGAGTAACCATGTATTTCTGTATCCTGCCACAAAGTAACCATGTATTTCTGAATCCTGCCACAAAGTAACCATGTATTTCTGTATCCTGCCACAAAGTAACCATGTATTTCTGTATCCTGCCACAAAGTAACCATGTATTTCTGAATCCTGCCACAAAGTAACCATGTATTTCTGTATCCTTCCACAAAGTAACCATGTATTTCTGTATCCTGCGACTGAGTAACCATGTATTTCTGAATCCTGACACTGAGTAACCATGTATTTCTGTATCCTGCCACAAAGTAACCATGTATTTCTGAATCCTGCCACAAAGTAACCATGTATTTCTGTATCCTGCCACAAAGTAACCATGTATTTCTGTATCCTGACACTGAGTAACCATGTATTTGTGTATCCAGCCACTGACTAACCATGTATTTCTGTATCCTGCCACTGAGTAATCATGTACTTTTGTATCCTGACACTGAGTAATCATGTGCTTCTGTATCCTGCCACAAAGTAACCATGTATTTCTGTATCTTGCCACTGTGTAACCATGTATTTCTGTATCCAGCCACTGACTAACCATGTATTTCTGTATCTTGCCACTGTGTAACCATGTATTTCTGTATCCTGCCACTGACTAACCATGTATTTCTGTATCTTGCCACTGTGTAACCATGTATTTCTGTATCCAGCCACTGACTAACCATGTATTTCTGTATCCTGCCACTGAGTAACTATGTATTTCTGTTTCCAGCCACTGACTAACCATGTATGTCTGTACCTTGCCACTGTGTAACCATGTATTTCTCTATACAGCCACTGACTAACCATGTATTTCTGTATCTTGCCACTGTGTAACCATGTATTTCTGTATCCAGCCACTGACTAGCCATGTATTTCTGTATCCTGCCACTGTGTTACCATGTATTTCTGTATCCAGCCACTGACTAACCATGTATTTCTGTATCCTGCCACTGAGTAATCATGTACTTTTGTATCCTGGCACTGAGTAACCATGTATTTCTGTATCCTGCCACTGTGGAACCATGTATTTCTGTATCCAGCCACTGACTAACCATGTATTTCTGTATCCTGCCACTGAGTAATCATGTACTTTTGTATTCTGACACTGAGAAACCTTCTGGTGTAGGGTCACAGCCGACCCTGTGGGAGATGCCTGTAAAAACCCTGCCTAAGTTGGTCAAGGGTTTGATGTGACACATGCCGTAATGTGATTACTCCAATCTCGTCCATAAGGGCCACCTTGTATACATGTACCTGACAAATCTGGGGTAGGGTCACAGCTGACCCTGTGGGAGATGCCTTACAAAAGCCTGTATCAGTTAAGAGTCAAGGGGTTTATGAGATAGACATGTACATGTACATGAATGCACAGTTCTGCAATCTCTGTTCACAGGGACTGGGGACGGATTGCAAAAAGGCCAATCTGTGTTCACTGAGACTGGGGACCGAATGCACAAGGCCAATCTCTGTTTACTGGGACTGAGGACCAATTGCACAAAGCCAATCTCTGTTCACAGGGACTGGGGACCGATTGCACAAGGCCAATCTCTGTTCACAGGGACTGGGGACCGATTGCACAAGGCCAATCTCTGTTCACAGGGACTGGGGACCGATTGCACAAAGCCAATCTCTGTTCACACGGACTGGGGATCGATTGCACAAAGCCAATCTCTGTTCACAGGGACTGGGGACCGATTGCACAAAGCCAATCTCTGTTCACAGGGACTGGGGACCGATTGCACAAAGCCAATCTCTGTTCACAGGGACTGGGGACAGATTGCACAAAGCCAATCTCTGTTCACTGGGACTGGGGACCGATTGCACAAGGCCAATCTCTGTTCACAGGGACTGGGGACCGATTGCACAAAGCCAGTCTCTGTTCACAGGGACTGGGGACCGATTGCACAAACCCAATTCTGATTTAAGTCACAGTTGTAAATACAATTTTAAGGCTTATGTTTGGGCTTTAGAAATGTTGTGCGCCTCATCAATGTTATCTTAAGACAAAGTCCACATTTCAACTTTTAGTATCAAAAACTACGGACTGTAGACAGAATTTAAATTTTGACTTTTAAAAAGTGAGAAACAGCTTTGTGGAATCGGCCATAGTTTTACAGCCCTTACTGACCTTTACTGCAAGTATACAAAACATCCACGTACAAGTGTGCATTCCCCTGGGTCCAGTCCACGTCAGTAGATCAGCAAACCCAACGTCTCTAGATTCCTAAACAACTGATGTAAAAACTCACCTGTAAACTGTTCCCTGGGGTAATTGCCACCCAGGGCTTCATTGAACTCCTTCCCTGCTCCACCCTCCCCTTTGTTGATGGGCCGAAATCCTAACCCAGAGCCTGAAAAGATGAAATGCAGAAGTATATGTACGACAGGTTGTTGTCAATTACATGGACAACAATTACTTACATGTACATGTGTTGATTTATTTATATTTTATTAATGCATAATGCCAGGGGTTTGAAATTAGCAGTAATCCAGTGGCCCAAGGCCTGTCACTTTCTGACATACATGTACCAGTAGATTTTGTAAGGTACAATGTACTGTGTGCCTTAGGCCAGCAGAAAATAAAAACTTCACAGAGAAAGTCTTAGTCATTAACATTTAGAAAGGAGGGTGTAAAAATTATTGGATAATTAAAATTTTGAAAGTAACATTCAATATGACCGTGAGCATCAGCATCAGGCCTATAAAGTGTTGCCGATAGATTGTGGAGGGGTAGTTGCTTCACTACAATGCCGAAATCCATACTATGACTTACATGCATGTGGTGTAGGAATTTTAAATCAGCATTCACTGACAATGAAAAGCAATCTTGGTTCTCGGTTAGCCATTCCAAATTGATTCTATATTTTGTGTCAGGACCAGTAAACTTGTGGGCAGAGCAGTGGAATTCACAGAGTACTGAGTCCAGTTTCACAAAGATGTCATAAATGTTCATGTACCATATCGCACATATTGGACAATGATATGGTGATAATGATGTACAAAATATCGTACGACAAATGCACGATAAATAAATGTTGTATGCTGTTTTGTGAAAGTGGCCTCTGGTCCTGGTGTACAGTTTGACTTTTAGCTTAAATTCCAACCCTGAATGCCATGATCAATAGCAACATGTATTTCACTTATATCACAGGCATTACTGAGTAACCGGCAAGTCCAATGACTTGATGTAACTGTTCAGGTTAAGAGGGTAATAACTCTCATGCCAATGGGGATTGGTGAGTTATCTCCCTTGAATTTAGGACATAGAGTACAGAAGAGCTATTAGATACTAATACATACATATATTTACATTTATGAGTACAAATAAATTTTAGTCATTATTTTACTCCAAAACGTGTACATGGAGTAAAACCAACAAACCAAACACAAAACTTCTGTGCTCACCCATAAATAAAAACGATGTCATCAGAGAAAAACTTTTACTTGCTAAATTATACTTTTCCCTGTATACCTGCTACCAATTTTGTGAAAGAGTGAAATAAAATATTCAGCCGTCTAAGTTTCAACCGTACTACATTGTACTATGTGGTTAAAAATGGGTTCTGAATCAGGTGAGACTCCAATGCCCATAATGAAGGGGAAACTGTGCGAGAGCTTCAATACATTTATTACTTGTTCCACAATGGACTTACCCAAAAACTTGGCCTCGGAGGACAGCTTTTTGTCGAATGGGGAATTAGGGTAGAGATGGAAGGGGTCACGAGGATGATTAAACTCCTCAAATGTCACTGTGAAGTTCCTACGGAACATGGGTGAAGGAAATGGCTGTTCAATCGGGCCCAACACGTCGTCAGTCTCAGGGTCCAAATCAGGAGCACTTAACTTAGGGGGGATAAACGAGGTGTTAAAAATACTAGGGCTGGGGGAGTCCATGACTGGTACAGGGGGGATTTGTAGTCTGGTCCGTACAACAGCCAGTAAAGTCTCTACAAGCCGCTCTGTAGAGCCGAAGTACGTCTCCCAGAGAAAACGTCCCTGATGCCTCAGAGTGTAAATCTCAGTGTCTGTGTAGGTGCGCACAAAAAAGTGTAGCTCGGTGAGACGTGCCTTCGGAAGGATAATGGATGCACGGCGCCAGTCAATGGCCTCGGAGAACGGCAGCTCAAGGTGGTCACCGAGGATGACAGGAACAGCACCATACCTCAGTGCCTCATAAAGACGGATCTGAGTTATAACAGTGGACACGAGACTAGTATTTGTGGGAGTCAAAATAAGTGTGAAGGTAGAATCCTGCAAGAAGTTCTGCCTTGACTGGTCAGTCCCGCATAGCGACCACTCGCTGACCGCACCCAGTAACTTGGAACCCTCACATGCAAACTGAAAGTTAAACCCGTCTTCTGACACAGACTGCATTCTCTTGAGCGTGTCCACGACTGTCTTTTCAAGACTCAACAAATTAGCCACTTCAGAAACACTTTGAAGCTGTCTTTGATTATTTATTTCTTGCAGCACATTATTCTTGTTGGCGTTGGTCTTAATAGAGGCTGGCTGCGGAGCGAGGTACTCACCCTGGAATGTTAACAGATATTTCCGTCTCAGTGGTGACAGGGGAGGCAAACCCTGCCAGACTTCACCGTTGGCCACACCGAGAGCTGGTGAAGACACTATGTCAAACCCACGTCTGAAATTCCTGGAGGTAAAAGTGGACTGAACGAGGAAAGCTCTTCCTGTATCCACGTCATCGAAGATGTCCACATTGGAATGCGTCCTGGCGACATTTAACAGCACATGGTTCCTGCCATCCCCGTGCCAGTAAGGCAAACTGCGCAGCGTCTCCTCCAGCGTAGCTGTGCTGAACAACGCATCTTGCAGTTCTCCAATCAGAACAACGTACAAACATGCGAGATCGCCATCGCTGACGGCATACGGCGTCACACCGAATGCCTCGCTCACAGACCTCTCAACGAAGTGCTCTACTGGCGATAACCCCATGCCATAGTCACTGGGACTGTAGAAGTAGACCGGGAACTCCGACAGCAGTGAGCAACGTGAGTAATCAAAGCATGAGTGCATTCTGCAGGACAGCGGGGAGCGCGGCGATGCAACATTCACGTTATCCTCCAGGCCTGCCAGGATGCGCTGCGGGGCTTTGATGTCCGGCAGAGTTTTCATGAAAGCTTCCTCTTTCTCCATATTAGCCTGGTTGATGGTGATCTTGAGCATCTGAAGGTCCTTGGTCAACCGCTCATACTCAGACTTGAGGCTGTCAATGTGGGTAGTGTACCCCGAGATCTCTGTCTGCAGCTTCTGGCGCTTACTCTCCAAGTCCCGTAACTCCTTGGCCACCGAGGATTTGATTCGTTTCAGCTCGTCTACATGGTACTCCAGGTCGGACCCTGGAAATGACCAAAAAAATAAAACCCTATATCCAGTGCCAGGTATTACAATACACATAATCCAATACTGATTTATTTGATTGTGGCAAGAGGAAACCGGGCAGAGCCTGGGGCAAAGTCACTATCATTTGCAGGCTGCTGGAAGATCATCACCCGCACGACCAGAGAGGAAGCCAGCATGAGCTGGACTTGAACTCACAGCGACTGCATCAGTGAGAAGCTCCTGGGTTATCGCGCCATACTGGCACGATAACAATCTCAGCCATGTGGAGGACATAAACCAATACTGAGAAACACATCCGCAAATACTGGGTAATAGTCCAGGCCTTCTCTCAGTGTAATGTTTAAATCCAAAGAAAATTGGTTAAGAGTAAAATTTGATAAAAATGAAAAACAAAACCTTAAGATTTGGTAGCAAGGCTACCAAACAGCTGATCTACAGGAGACACATCAATACAAAACTTTAGCTCAATACATAAGGAGCTGAAGACCATAAAATTTAAGTACTGAAATTAATACATGCAGTGCTTTTTGAGGTACATGTACCACCCCTAGAGCATGTACTGAAACATTGCTTTCCCTGTCACGCCTGCTATTCTACGCCGACATCAACACTAATGCTCAGGGTATTAGTACGAAATACATGTAAGTTCTACTTGTACTTTGTACAGGACAGCTTAATATAAAGCAATGTTCTTGACTTTTTCAAAAATTACTATGTGGTAAGAAAATAAACACAGAATTTGAACAGTTTTACTTGTCCTAAATCCTCAACTAATTCCACTAATAAAGTCTACCTTCATAAAACACATTTACTTAACAATATGTCTAGTACAGGGAGTGGCTAGGCTGACCTTTGGCAAGTTACTTTCCCACGAGGGTTGTAAAAAATGCAAAACACTTTGCTGAATGACAATTTGTCATCAATGAATGTTACACTTTGCAAAAGGCCATGGGGGATTCGTGCATTACTTACTATCACCAAGATGAAACATACTACTGTCAAATGTCATAGGCTATAGGCTCCTTCCACCAGCCCAGACCCTCCCCCCACCCCCCAACCCCCCATGAAGATATAAGTGGGGGACCTAAGTGCCCCTTGAAATAATTTTTTTTTACAGACCAAATGAAATGTCTAGGCAGCCCCTGGACTCTCGCCTGATTGGGTGGGATACTACTTCCGCTGCCTCAGCCCCCTAAAATTTGACGTTTTGCTGCCAATAAATGTAAATAATTCTCTACAGATATAAAACTTATGAACTTAAAATACAGTTTTAAGGCATGAAAATGACTGAATACTGAGAGTGGCATTAAACCTCCGCAATACCTTTGATGAGATCTGGATCAACGATGGCATCTCCAAGGGGTTTGCGTCTCTGTGAGCCTTCCCTGACAGGCTCTGTGCTCATGTTGGACAGGTAATAGTGGGTTATCAAGGCCACGCTTACCAGCACAAGGAGCAGGACGGCAATGACCCGTGTGATCCGCAGCGACTTGAGCCAGTGCATCAACCTTCCTCGTGGTGGAAGACAGTCAAACCTGGCCATGCTCGGCCTCTCACGCTCATCCCGCGCACACCTACAGAAGGGAGATAAGGTTAACATATCTCATGTTTATATCCAAATACAGGAGTCTCTGTGGCCAAGACAGTCAAACCTGGCCATGCTCGGCCTCTCACGCTCTTCCTGCACACACCTACAGAAGGGAGATAAGGTTAACATATCTCATGTTTATATCCAAGTAGAGGCGCCTCTGTGGCCAAGACAGTCAAACCTGGCCATGCTCGGCCTCTCACGCTCTTCCCGCGCACACCTACAGAAGGGAGATAAGGTTAGCATATCTCATGTTTATATCCAAGTAGAGGCGCCTCTGTGGCCAAGACAGTCAAACCTGGCCATGCTCGGCCTCTCACGCTCTTCCCGCACACACCTACAGAAGGGAGATAAGGTTAGCATATCTCATGTTTATATCCAAGTAGAGGAGCCTCTGTGGCCAAGACAGTCAAACCTGGCCATGCTCGGCCTCTCACGCTCTTCCCGCGCACACCTACAGAAGGGAGATAAGGTTAGCATATCTCATGTTTATATCCAAGTAGAGGAGCCTCCGTGGCTAAGACTGTCAAACCTGGCCATGCTTGGCCTCTCACGCTCATCCCGTGCACACCTACAGAAGGGAGATAAAGTTAACATATCTCATGTTTATATCTAAGTAGAGGAGCACATGATGAAGGAGCTGCTATGTAGCTGACCTTCTGACTTAAAGCTGAAGTCATACTACCAAACCCCTGATTCAATGTCCACTTCTCAGCACAAACATGGGTACACAAGTCCAGGGATTCACACACAGCCGTAAGGCCAGCATTTCATGGGTCGGACGATATAAAGGTGCTTAAATTTTACATGAGGTTCGTGCACTTGTGCAATGAGCAATGTCTATGATGCAGGAAAACAAATTTCTCCACGATAAAGTCAGCCTACTGAAAGCTGCTACATATCAGCTGTTCTGATCTCTATTAATCAGCCATCAGCCAACATTAGGTGTGCCTTATTCTCAATTTCAATGCCTTTCCAGGTTCAATCAAAAATTAAAAGTGCCATGATTTTTCACTCTTTTCAAGACCTGGAAAAATTACTTTCAATTTGACCTGGCATGAATTTTGTTTACATGTATAGTATGTATTTTCAGAAGTAAAAACTTTGTCCAACAATATGAACATCTCAATTTACCTGTTGTTAAGTCATGATGACGGACAAAGTTTCTCCAGGCCTGAAGACGTCTACTAGACGAGGTTTCGAGAAGTTAACCTTCTGACAGTCATAGTGTCACAGTTCACCCACCCCTTTCAGAGTTGTCATCACATTTTGGACATACCTGAAATCACGAAAACAATCAAATAAATAAAAACATATAAATTCATTCTTTCATGTATCTGGGGGAAAAAAGACAAGAATAACAGAAAAAAAAGTTTTACCTGTCTGTTACACAGTACCGTGAAAAATACAACACTAATATACGTACTTATACACTGTAACTTGAACTGATTCCCACACAGTTAAATAATATACAGATTTGTGCACAGTGCACATATACGTCTCTTTACTGCCACTGTTCACTAACTACTGAAATGAAAGATGCACATGTACAAACATTTATATTCTTTTCATCACATTGAAACAAACCAATGATTCAAAACTATTTCGATGCAGTTGAGAAGAGCTTTGCACACCTCCTTTCTCACAGTCTTAGATCTATTCGTGGTTATAAGTGGTACAAACTTAAGACAGAAACACCTGTTCCCAGAAAAGCACTTGCTCATTTCCTTCTTGTGGGGGTGTCAGGCTGTAGAGATGTACATGTGTGCATTCAACTGTCTCAGCTGCACCTTGTTTACAGTATACCACAAACATGTCAATGTTGTTTGACATTTCCCCTGTAAATGTGTATATTTTTAATTTGTGTAAATTTTATTATTTTCATGCAAGTTCACAGGGATTGTTACTTTACTTGTCTTAAAAATTTTAGCTGTAAAAAGTGCATTTTCAGGAGCAAATGAAGGGCACAAAAATATAACACACAAAAAAACTTAAAACAACTTTAACAATAACAGAGCTCTTGGAATCATGCAAAATTAGAAATCTGACCAAGGACAAAATTTTCAGTGAAATACACTATACTGGGTTTAATATTCACCAACTGCATCCTAATGTGCCTAATTCTATACACATAAATTTTTGAAATCACTGCAGTGCTGGTGTCATACTATCAGTGTAGCCTGAGTTGAAGTGTAAGGGGGATGAGGGGGAGGGGAGAGGAGGACAATCGACCCCTTCCTGACTATCCTGTTTGGCCTCAGCCATCTAACAACAAACCACTGACACTTGGCCTTTAACAGATATATGGTTTAACGCAGGATAACATTGAAACATCCGAAACTGCACTTAATCACACGCCAGTGTCAATATTATATCAGATGTGACAGTTCCTGTCAAACTGGAAAAGAACATAAGGTTCAGGTTGCCCAATTTATAAGGCAGTGTAACAGAACAATACTCAGGGAATACCAGAAACATCCCTAGTTAAGGGCTAGACATACTGTTTATAAACGGAGTGACAACCTGGTGTTAGGGTTTGGATTACCCTAAATGACCTAACAAAACTGTATTGTTAGTGGCAAATAAATGTCACAAAATATTACTTTTGGTGCTGAAACTTACAATCTTCCAGTAGAATATCATCCCATGCTCCAAACAAACGTCAAAAACATCCATCTAAAGTCAATAGAACTCTCAGAATCTGGCAGAATGGGCAAGTTAGTCATGAACGAAATTTTAGGTCATTTAGGGTAAGTGGCAAGGTGATGCTGAACTAAGTGGCAAGGTGATGCTAGATTAAGTGGCAGCATGATGCTAGACTAAGTGGCAGCAAAGGTGTTAAAACTATGTGGCAACATGTGTGTGAGTTAAAATGTGTTGCCTTTATCACATGTAACTACACGTGTACATGTATGTATTAACTGTGGAGAAGTGAAATTCTCCTTTGTCACCATGCATTGACCCATGTGCTTGTATATGAATATATCTGTTAATACTTTTTGTGTTTTCAAGAATCAGAACAACACTACAATTTAGAGCTGAAAGCATAAAAGCCATAGGCCAGTTGTTTATACGTGAATTACATGTTAATGTTGTAGTAAAGCAGGGACAGAAATAACACCTGTCTACCTGTCGGTGACAGGTCACAAAAAAAATTCACCTGCTGCAGCCACAGGTAGGCTCAATAAGTTTCCAATCATGTTTAAGTCAATATCCATGCAGGTCTATGTTTGTGAAGTCTGTATATTTACTTGGCGTTCCCGCAATCAAGTGTTGTCACAAGACAACATTGCTACTACGTCATTTAGTGGACAAGGTTGTCATCATATTTGCGCTTTCAATTCCAAGACCAAACGTACCTTCAATGTTGAAGAAGCCATTTTCACAGGAAACAGTGTGAAACACCAGTCAAATAAATAACCAATAAAAGGACATTAATATTTATTGTCCCAACCTCTTCCTATCGCCCAAAAGTGTACAGTTTTAGGGCTGCATTGCTAACTTTTCCCGCTCAAGGTTTGGACTATACGTGGCGTTGCAAGTGTAAAGGGGAGCAACTCAAGACACACACATATCAATCTAAACGCACACACACTAGATGCTTTTCCTTGGTTGTTTCTCTGTAATGGGAAGCGCATGCATACACAGGTACAAAATGAACTTTCATCTTGATAATTGACAGTGCAGATGTCACGGTCCTGACAGAATATTGAATGAAAAGAAACTTGCTTCTGAAACCCAAAATTCTTGTAACACTGTGGACCGATATTGCTTTGCCAAGGTAGTGATGATGACGAAAAATAATTTTGCCAAACTGAAATTGTATGTTCACAAAATGGGACAATGCTGATTGGCAGTGCTAGACTTTCTAAAAGTCAGACTGATGGGGACAGGTAGATACCTGAAGGTGACAGGTACCAAAATAATCTACATGTCACAGGTGGTTTTAAAAAAACCTTTCTATGCCTGGTAAAGCCATGCATTTACATGTACTTAATACTGAAGTCCCAGGCACCTCTCATTTCTCAGTGCTGCATTGCATGTAAGACTGGCATTAAGATTAAGTCTCACTTCTGGGATATGGTAACTTTGGACAATAATGTCCATGTACTCCAACATGTTCCAGCTCTTTGACTTCCTTTTTAATCCGGTGTGTCATTATCACACTCCTTACCAAAGGCCGAGAGTGTGATTTGCACTCCTTCTCACCACATTCTTGATTTTGTCAGGTGTCTCTTATATGTTGTACCTCACCTAGATTTTAGGTCAGGGCTGTGTTATGCGTGGGAGTGTGATAGCACACCTCAAATTTGGAGGCCAGATCTTCATTTATTTACACAACACATATGTGTTTTTTTCATGTAAAAAAAATTTCTCTACAAAAGTTTTTGTAATTAATTATAACACCTGTAAATTTGCACATTAACATGCATGTACAAATAAAACAGTAGCATCTCATACAGAGTGTGAAGGAGCAGCTCCATGTACATGTACACGTAACACGCGGCCAGCCTGCTTACATACCTACATGTACATGTACACGTAACACCCAGCCAGTCTGCTTACATACCTACATGTACATGTACACGTAACACCCCGGCCAGCCTGCTTACATACCTACATGTACATGTACACATAACACCCGGCCAGCCTGCTTACATACCTACATGTACATGTACACGTAAAACCCAGCCAGTCTGCTTACATACCTACATGTACATGTACACGTAACACCCCGGCCAGCCTGCTTACATACCTACATGTACATGTACACGTAACACCCCGGCCAGCCTGCTTACATACCTACATGTACATGTACACATAACACCCGGCCAGTCTGCTTACATACCTACATGTACATGTACACGTAACACCCCGGCCAGTCTGCTTACATACCTACATGTACATGTACACGTAACACCCGGCCAGTCTGCTTACATACCTACATGTGCATGTACATGTAACACCCGGCCAGCCTGCTTACATACCTACATGTACATGTACACGTAACACCCGGCCAGTCTGCTTACATACCTACATGTACATGTACACGTAACACCCGGACAGTCTGCTTACATACCTACATGTACATGTACACGTAACACCCCGGCCAGCCTGCTTACATACCTACATGTACATGTAACACCCGGCCAGCCTGCTTACACAGCCACATGTACATGTACACGTAACACCCGGCCAGCCTGCTTGCATACCTACATGTACGTGTACACGCAACACCCGGCCAGCCTGCTTGCATACCTACGTGTACGTGTACACGTAACACCCGGCCAGCCTGCTTGCATACCTACGTGTACGTGTACACGTAACAACCGGCCAGCCTGCTTGCATACCTACGTGTACGTGTACACGTAACACCCGGCCAGCCTGCTTGCATACCTACGTGTACGTGTACACGTAACAACCGGCCAGCCTGCTTGCATACCTACGTGTACGTGTATACGTAACACCCGGCCAGCCTGCTTGTATACCTACATGTACGTGTACACGTAACACCCGGCCAGCCTGCTTGTATACCTACACGTACATGTCTTCAAAAAGTTCTTCATTTTTTACTGGGCTTTTTTTCTCTATGCTAGTGTCATTTGCTACAATATACATGTAAAAAAAAAACCTTTCCACACAAACCTACTCTTATCATTTTCTCTGGAAGGGTCAGGTTACACATAAACAAGGAATTTTTTGTGTATGTCTTGGCCTTTTGCTGACTTGGTGGAGTTCAAACCGCCTAACGTTAATAGACCTGGATGAACATCTGTCAAACTATAAATGGTTTAAGGGTTTACACGGCCGCAGCGGTGTTTGTTGTGTAACCCGATGCAGCTGAGCCTTGTTTCGTACCTAGTCAAATCTTTTCTACTTCGTCAATAGGTAGAAATGATAGAGGGTTACACAACAAACACAAAGACAAAGGTGTTCAAGTCTATTCTAACCCCCACCCCCCCCCCAAAATGAAGAAAATGAAGCAAAATGTCTCATTGTTGAGTGATGTAGGAATGTAAAATTGCACTGTACGTGTATCATACCGCTGAGCTTAGATTGGAAGGTCATTAAACAAATGTTTCTTTTGTCGCGTCATGGCGTTTGGGTGTAAACCATCAAAAATGCAAAGACAGAAGTGATATCTACAAACTGTGCGAAATAACACTTTTATCACTGAAGGAAATTCCAATAGTTCACCTTTATATAAATCATAAAAGCAAATTTAACAACTAAACAAACTCAATTCTTTAATTTGTAGACATAAACAACATGAAATGATATTACTCCGTGAGGTAAATGTACTGGGCGGTGCGTTGCATGACACACTCGATGTTGTTTGAAAGGTCATCTCTATTTAATATGTATATTTGCACACCGCCCACAACTAACAGCAGGGTAGAATACTATGAATCCACACACTTACTGATACATAATGTACAACACATGACATGGTACCCATACATACAAATATACATGGACATGTGTTTTCAGGATCTGCATGAATGAAGACTTTCATAAAGCACTAGATGACCAAAAAAAAAAAAGACCTAAAGAAAAACAGGATGCTGAAGTTTCGGAATTTCCTAGGCCACAAGCACATGGTTACTGTCCATTTGTACATATCAGGCTCAACAATGTGTGTTGATCATGTGCACATTTTGTAACACCTCTGAGTAAAGAAACCCAAGTGTGTACATGTATGTATATGGTAAGTTACTTCGGGCTACAGTGCCTAAATATAATTCACTTCCCACAGCATAGTCTTGTATTCATTCCATACATGTACATGCCCTGTCCTTCTACATCAGTCAGAAGATCTCTGTTCACTAGTTACTTGCAATAATTTTTAAATGCCCATTCAATTTATGCCATGTGACAAGTTGGTTTTTCTTTGGGGTTCCCTAGATTGTCCTCACATATACATGTACATGAGCTCTAGCTTCTCCACACTTGTACATGGGTCCTCGCTTCTCCACACTAGTACATGAGCCCAGGATTCTCCACACATGTACATGAGCCCTAGCTTCTCCACACTTGTACATGAGCCCTAGCTTCTCCATACATGTACATGAGCCCTAGCTTCTCCACACATGTATATGAGCTCTAGCTTCTCCACACATGTATATGAGCTCTAGCTTCTCCATACATGTACATGAGCTCTAGCTTCTCCACACATGTACGAGCTCTAGCTTCTCCACACATGTACATGAGCCCCAGCTTCTCCACACAAATATATGAGCCCTAGCTTCTCCATACATGTACATGAGCCCTAGCTTCTCCATACATGTACATGAGCCCTAGCTTCTCCACACATGTACATGAGCTCTAGCTTCTCCACACATGTATATGAGCCCTAGCTTCTCCACACATGCACATGAGCCCCAGCTTCTCCACACATGTATATGAGCTCTAGCTTCTCCACACATGCACATGAGCCCCAGCTTCTCCACACATGTACGAGCTCTAGCTTCTCCACACATGCACATGAGCCCCAGCTTCTCCACACATGTATATGAGCTCTAGCTTCTCCACACATGTATATGAGCTCTAGCTTCTCCACACATGCACATGTAACATGTAAGTTCCTTATGCATGTGAACGTAGCCTAAGTTAATCTTACACATATTCTGTTGTATAACCCATGAATATGCTCCTTACATGTACCTCACGTCACAGATGTAATGGTTTGTTTAGAAACACAAATGCACAGTATCCCAGCTGCATGAACATGTTTGTCACCCGATATATCTCACTGGCCAAACAAGGCGTACATTTGTATGCAAATAAATGTAATTGTAACTGCAAGACTGAAACTAAGATGTTTATATGTGTAGCCAAAGATTACATCAACACTGGACATATTTGTGCAACTTAATAGCTTATCCAGCCAAGCACATTTCTTTGATTTCTTCACACATGAAATGCAATACCCTTAAGTGCTTTCCCACATGTATGCAAGTATGATGGACTCCTAAGAACATAACATAAGAGCATTAGGCATCTTCAAACACTATACTTCACTTTAAGTCTGACCTGGAAAAATATGTGCACATAAATAGTAAAATTTGATTATTGTTATGCCAACACCAACGTTCTTCTGACAAGAAATTAATCAAACACGAAACTCTTAATTAATCCTATAATTTGGATCAGTTGAACAGAATAAAGGAAAAAGTGACACTTGACAAAGGTTGAACTCTAGGTAAAATACAGCACAGGTGCTGCACACAGCATTTATAGATATTTGACATGTGTATACATTAATGCTCAAATCATGCTCCACAGACAAATACTCGTCACAACCATGCCCTGGTTATGTACTGACTAGTTATGTTAGCTCTAGTATTTCCCCAGTTCATCATTGCTCCTACCTGCAGTGTTGTCTAGACTCGCTGTCTATAAATGCTAACACAAGATACACCTCCGGGTACATGCTCAGCAGCTGTGTGATTTGCACCCTGGCTCTGACAGCCCAGCAGGCGAAATCTTGATGGCAAAAATGCCCTTCCAACCAAGGGGCTAGGCCTTGGGGAGACAGTCTGTTTAGTAAGGGGAGGGGTGGGGGTAGGGTATATCCCCTAGGTTTCTATCAGTACTAATGTCAAGGCCTATTACCAGCTCTCCTCACTACTTCCCTAGACCTGTCAAGTTTCTAACTGAGCCTGTTTTTTTAAGCACAGACAGGGTTCACACTGCCTGACCTAGGCATTCTTCACAGTCCCTCTTTTGCTTGTTTAACTTCACCTCACCTACCATAATTCCTCAACCTTTTCACATCTGAAAGAGTAACTTTCAGTTCCATTTATATACCAATTTAATCTGATTTTGGAGACAGAACTACATTGGACAGTTTGGCCAATTTCAGGACTTCACAAAAAGTGTTAAGTTTTACTGTCTATCATTCACACTGCTGAAATATACTTGAATAAACATCTTGCAAACATGCGAAAAGAACACCTCACAAACAATGACAGCAGGGGAAATCTACAAACTTCCTGTGCAAGCATGGTAATTAGGAGTTCAGCAAATGACCCAGTGACATAACTGAGCCACGTTGCCTTGTGTTGCAATTATAGGATTATGCAGGTAACAATTTCAGATACAATATGTGTATGAGTATGCATGTGCAACTGTACATGTATGTTAATGTATGTATGCTGGTATAGAGCTTTGATGTGACATCATCACTCTACACTCCAAAAATTAATCTCTTAAATTTAACAGAAATTCTGTTACCTGAGTGATGCTATAAAATATTCTGTTAGAGCAGCCGATTATTCTGTTAAATATAACACACATGCATCTAGTCTGTCAATTCAACATACCCTTTCTATTACACTAACAGGATGTTATGTTGAACATGACACAATGTTGTGCTGTTATAACCATGGTCATATCTAGAGTGATTTCAGTTCTGGAAAACATTTCGGCCCCCAAACTGTTGGCTGCACAAACTAAACAAGCTGTATTAAAACTAACAAGTAAATTAAACACAAATATGATGGCTTACCACTAAATAGTAAAGTTTTCATACAAATTTAAAAGCTCTTAGAAAACATCATAATAAGTTGCGTTTTTGAAATTTTTGTCAAAAAGTTTTTTTACTTATGGTACAGATAACACAATACATTCTATCATCACCTCAGGTAACAAACTTTCTGTTAAATTTAGCAAATTAATTTTTTGAGTGTAACTTGACAATACATTACAGTACATATAACAAAACTGTTCAATGATATACATGTATGACACAAGAGGTCAGAATGTATGCAGACCTTTCTTCCTGAACAGATGACTTGCACATACCGGAATATGTGTCAATACATGTATTATCAGATGAGTGTGAATATATCAGATGTGTTATTTAAATTAGCACATGTACATGTATGTAGACTTCGTTTTCGTGTAAGTGTGTAGGCATGGGGGCTAGTAATAAGTCACATGTACATGTATGTAGACTTCGTTTTCGTGTAAGTGTGTAGGCATGGGGGCTAGTAATAAGTCCCATGTATCTGTATGAATACACGCCCTAAAGGCATGAGTGTGCCAACCTGTGTCTACAAATAGAAAAAAACAATAGTTCGTAAACTTCACACATCAAATTATATTGTTTACTAATTTGGCTAAAATGTGCGGCGTACTTCTTCACACATTTACATAACCTACAGGATTTGACGTTTATAAGATACTGTTTGTATGCTCGTCTACATCTGCTTAATTTATCAATATAGTAAACTTAGACAGTTGTGACAGGGTTTATCACCTTTTTCAGGCACTGCTTTAGACTCAAACCTTAGTTATTTCCCTTGCAAGGTGACAGTTCTGTTTACAGGATGTGGAACCCTAACACAGAATCAGGACCCTACTAGGACGCAGACCCCCATTAGAACTCCCGTTTTTCGGAGGGGGGGGGGGGAGGGGGACAAATGTAATTCTGTGTATTTTTTTGTGTAAAGTCTTTTCTTGCTGCCAGTCTGCCATTTTTAGTGTTCAGGTGCAGGCTTGGTATCAAAATGCTGGAAATTGTCTAAGCTTTGGGGAGGTATGAGTTTTAATGATGAAAGTTTGAATTTCTGGGTGAGAGGACACAAGGAGAGAGGTGGTGATGAGGTTTCAAGTGATGTCCCCTTGGTGTTGCTGTGAACCCCTCCCAGCTGTCGGCATAGAAAGGTCCAGATTTTGACAGTCAACCTATGTCAAGATTTTTATGGCTTCTTTCTCACAGGCTGGGCGACGTATGCACCAAAGCTTATTAGCCATGGAATGTTGGGGCTGAGCTACATCGCTAAAGGTTAACATTGTCACTTATGGAAAATTAATGGGGGTCTGTGGCCTGTACTAGGACACAAGGAGACAGGTGGTGATGAGGCTGTGAGTGACCTCCCTTTGGCATTGCCAGGCACCCCTCCCAGCTTCCAGAATAGAAAGGTCCAGATCCAGAAGGTCAACCTATTTCAAAATTTTTGTGGCTGCTTTCTTACAGACTGCTTTCTCACAGACTGGGCCAGGTATACACCAAAGCTTTTTGGCCACTGAATGTTTGGGACTGAGCTACAGCCTAAAGGTTAACACTGTCGTTTATGGAAAATTAACTTGTCATCACAAATGAAGAATTGATCCACTTTAGGAGTAAAAAAAAAAAATCTGAAGAAAGTTAAAATGCAATTATTCACAAGACTTCAAATGCCATATCATGTACGCACACATCAGACACATCAGAAATCAGATATGTCCATTTTTTCTCGTACCAAGGCAGCTTAGGTTATTAAGACTTTTAAAACTTCTGGTGCATGTATGCAGTCTGTTATGTACATATACATGAACAGAGATTAATTATCTTGGCTGTCTACTGTATGTAAAATTGTACATACACAGCACAAAACCTGACATTATGACAGGTTACTTAATACTGTAGCTCTGTGTCTGATAACACTAAGTCAAGTCTCTATATACTGTTAATAACACATGTATGTTTTTCTTCCACTAAGGAAAAAAAACCCCAGCAACCAAACATTTGCTAACTTCACAGGATAGATCAAAGGGATAGGAGGGATTTAACAGTGATAAGAGGTATATTTAAGCATTTACGTAGAGGCACATTAGATGACGTACCAAATTACACCCATCAGAAGTAACCTTGTTTCACGCTATTATTCCTGCGCTGTGATCTGATGTTCTGCAATGGCTAGGCTACAATATTAGCTTATATAGGATACATGCGTATAAACTGTGAGCAAATACAGTGTATACAGTCTGAAGAGGAGTAATCTCTAAAGCGATGTTTGAGGTCCTTTTTTGTGATTCACGAAGTCCGCTTTTCATGTAAATGTACCTTCGCTTTAAATGAATGAATGGATTACATTTCAGCCATATCATGGTGAACGCTTTAAAATCACGATGACTAAAAATAAGTGAGGTTTTCACTACTGGCACAAACCAACGTGTCTGTGGTCAGCTTGTATCAGAGAATGCTACATGCATATTTTCTGTCTTATGCTTAACATATGTTTACAGTCATATTAATTTTTCTCAACTTTAAAATGTTGCCCTATGTTAAACACATTTTTCCCACGCATAACTCTAAAGGATTTGGCTGACACATGTATGTCTTACAACTCACATCACAACACTCAAAGTCATTTCACATAGTGTGGGATGGGAGGGGAGGGGAGGATCTGGGGTGGTCAAGGAGGTGTTTAACCCACGCGGCTATTAAATCCATTCACACACACGACAATAAAGTCTTACGACTAAATGAACAACACAACAAGACCACACTTATACAAGAACTACTAAGAAATTTTCAAGCTGGTCATTTTCAAATTCTTACGCACTTGTTGATAGCTGCAGAGTAAATGAAGGAGAAAACGGTTGTTTAATTTGTGCTTCAATTGCGCAGTTTCCCTAATAAATCTCTGAAAGTTTAAAGTAGGCATAATAGAATAGAAATACTGACTTTTTATCTATTCATTTTGTTCATTTTAGCCCGGTAAATGTGGAAGAGTTCACATGCCTACGGCGCTCATTCTAAAACTTCAACTATAATGCCTTTTCCACTGTTAATATGATAACTCAAACTGGCTTCAGCAAAATATGCAGAATGACATTATCAAACAAAGACAACAGCAACAATGGCTTTAAGAGACATGTTGTTACAGGCTACTAAACAAAATTTTCCACCGTTACTTCTCTTCAGTCATGCTGTCTTCCTCTCCGGCCGTACGTGAGAAGGTCTATAAGCAACTTGCGGATGGTCGTAGGTTTGCCTTAGGCTCTGCCCGGATTCCACCCACCATAATGCTGGTGTCTGTCGTATAAGTGAAATATTCTTGAGTACGTCGTAAAATACCAATCAAATTAATCAAATAAATCAAATAAATTATAAGTGAAAAATTGAGTATAGTAATAAACAAAACACAGAAAAATCAAGAAAATCTCACATATAAAGATGATATTGTTATAGGAGCTCTACCCGCTGAAACAATGACGCATTTTGTCTAAAGGCCAGTTGAAGGTCAGTAAATAGGTCTATAGTACATCGTTCATTGCACAAACCACCTAACCGTGAAGTACTGAACGATCAACGTGTACCTTTACCCGTTTTGACCATTTTCTTGCATAACCTTCCTGTACTGGAATTAGCTTACCATTTTCTGTTCATCAGGGCCCAGTTTCACAATGCATCACTGTCCTATATATGCGATTATAGTACCTGTACGACATCTCGCACCACTGTCCTATATGTGCGATTATAGTACCTGTACGACATCTCGCACCACTGTCCTATATATGCGATTATAGTACCTGTACGACATCTCGCACCACTGTCCTATATGCGATTATAGTACCTGTACGACATCTCGCACCACTGTCCTATATGTGCGATTATAGTACCTGTACGACATCTCGCACCACTGTCCTATATGTGCGATTATAGTACCTGTACGACATCTCGCACCACTGTCCTATATGCGATTATAGTACCTGTACGACATCTCGCACCACTGTCCTATATGTGCGATTACAGTACCTGTACGACATCTCGCACCACTGTCCTATATGTGCGATTATAGTACCTGTACGACATCTCGCACCACTGTCCTATATGTGCGATTATAGTACCTGTACGACATCTTGCACCACTGTCCTATATGTGCGATTATAGTACCTGTACGACATCTCGCACCACTGTCCTATATGTGCGATTATAGCACCTGTACATCTCGCACCACTGTCCTATATGTGCGATTATAGTAGCTGTACGACATCTCGCATCACTGTCCTATATGCCATTATAGTAGCTGTACGACATCTCGCACCGATGTCCTATATTGGATTATACTACCTGTGCGACATCTGTCTGAAACTGGGCCCAGCTCTATGTACATCGTAACTCTCACAACCTGATACCAAAGTTCATCATTTCTCCTTGTTTAACGCTAATGTTATGCGTCCAAATATAACTTGGCCTTTATGGGTGGTGAATAAAATCTATCCTTTCCCAATCACAGCTCTACATATATCGGAAATGTACCCAGACAAATCAAACTTTTTGACTCTTGTCAATTTGTAGAAGCGATGTGCTTAGTGAATTGTTATCGCAGCGCCTACACATAGCAACAATATCTTGTGATACATTCATAGTCACCGGGCTTTTGCTTTAGCATGTTGAAGATTAGATGGAGAAAAATCTATGGTGATAGAATGAACAAATTCTATGATAGCTGTAATACCCTGCAAAAAAGGTCATGTCTAATACTCGACAAGGGCATTCGTAACTAAAATGTATGGAGAATGTTAAAAGATAGGGTATAAAAATACTAGACAAACGATTCCTTCAGAATATAAGCTGTTTTAGGACAGTGCGAGTCAAATTTGAAAATATTGAACATATAAGTTCTATAAGCTCTTAACCAGAGTAATATATACAGTGGCTTAACATTAACATTTTGTCAATGGCCAGACCTGAAACGTATAAATGACTGGTTTCCTCGACATGGACAAATGAAATTTGTTATGATCTATTGCTGATTTTTCTTTTGAGAGAAATTTTAATTGGGTAACCATCAATATAAACACACCAGCATGCGTCCGTTATCCAGTGGTTTATTCATAATCATCAAAAAATTAGTCTGTTTAAGGAAAAACAGGTGTAATAAAACGTGCCCACAAATATTGTAAACCAGAACAAGTAAACTGTTGTAAATAAGCCACTCAGTAAATTAAAAAGTGATGCACATGGCCGTCATATTGGGTGTGTCTGAGTGTGTGCCGCTCTGTGAAAAACCTTACCGAAAACTTTGCCAAATGAATTTACTGTTATTGATTAGACTATTGGTCGTCTAAAATATATGTCTTCGATCTTAAATATCCTCTAGACATTGTTTCGTCGCTTTGGGTGCTCCGGGAGTTGAATAATTGAACAGACTTCTGATAGTTCGAACGAGTCAACTGTTTTACTCAAGATAACATCGGAACCCTACAGCAGGGTCCTGCAACGTCGGACCAGGGGAGTATGTAAAACTATACTTGTTGGAAACGGACTTACGTTAGGCCAATTACGTGACATCCCCCTTTTCAAGTAAAAGAACAACTGTGAAAGAAATTACAGTTCTTTGAAACACGACGACTTAAACCAATGTTCTGGATGTTCAACAGTCTCTGAATTGAAGATGTGGAAGAACCTCTGAAAAGAAACATTTAACAACATGATATAGTGAGTGAAAATTGAAATTAACTCTTCACGGGGACTGTCCAGGGCATACACAACCGGTAGCAAAGTCACTGATACGATAAAGTCAAAAAATACAACTTCTCACTGAGATATATAGTCCTGAAAACGTGCTGGCTTTCGCACCACTCGTCCATACGAAGTACGCGTAACCCCGGTGCTTGGAGTTTCTGGGTTTACTTCCTGACGCGGTGGACTTGTTGTCCTGGTATCCACGGGGCGATCTTCCTTTTCTGGTACTTAGGCTGGAGTATATACCTCGGGCATTCTTACCTCTGGGCAGTCTTCCTTTGTCGTTCTTAGATCACGGCGGTTTCTTCTGAACCGTCTACCATCTTCAGTGTGAATGCTGTAGGAGCGTATGTCTACTTGTTTGTCAACAACTGCTTTCTGCCACTGTTTGTCTCTGTTGTGGGACTTAAGTCTTACCACATCTCCAGGTTGCAGATCAGCGAGATCACGAGCGGAACGATTGTAGTATCGAGCTTGTTTCAGCTTTCTACTTGCCAGTTTATCGGTGACTCTGTCAACAGTTTTCGGCTTGAGAAGTTCGTTGGTTGCTGGTAGAAGAGTCCTTGTTCTTCGTCCAAACAATCTCTGTACTGATGAGCTACCAATTCCTTCTGCTGGTATGTTTCTCCATTCTAGCAAAGCAAGGAAGGGATCTGTTTTGGCATGTAGAGATTTGGCCATGAGCTGCTTCACGGTTTTAACTGCGCTTTCCACTTTGCCATTTGATTGCGGATAACGTGGCGAAGAAGTAATATGTTCAAACTCATACTTGTCGGCAAACTTCTTAAACTCGGTCGAATTATAGGGAGGGCCATTGTCTGACATGAGCTGGACAGGAATTCCATGACGGGCAAACTGTGATTTCATCGTTTTTATCACTGTAGTAGCCGTTTTGTCATGTAGTCGATCAATCTCGAAGTAGTCAGAGTAATAGTCTGCCAGTATCATATAATCCTTGCCATCAAACTCAAATAGGTCACAACCCACTTTTTCCCATTAGGAGCTTGTATATTGTTAGCTTGTTCTTCCGCCATGGGAATCTCATGGCTGATGAGAGTCTCTTTCGGCTGGTTGTTCTGTAAGGCGTTGCACGTGTCACACTTACTTAACAAATCGGTAATGTCCTTTATCATGTTCGGCCAGTATACTAGCTCTCTGGCTCGTCGAATGCATGACTGAAGACCAATGTGCGATGAGTGGAGTCGGTGCAAGATTTCTGGTCTGACACTAACAGGAACGATAACTCTCTCACCTTTAAACACTATTCCATTCTGAACGGAGAGTTCATCTCTGAATGGGAAGTATTGCTGTACTGTAAAGGGAGCATCTTCCTTCCTGTCTGGCCTTCCACCCTGTATCATTCTCTTCAGTGTTGACATGGTTGGATCCGATGACGTGGCTGTTTGGATCAACTCTATCCGCTGGTCAGAGATAGCAACATACTCAACCATATTGATGGATTCTGTCTCGATAGCTGTTGGACACCTGTCGTCAATTAGCATGACATCTCCATGTTCATTTGTAGCTGTCTTGGAATATGGTAAGTATGCGCGACTGAGTGCGTCGGCAAGATACATCTCTGTTCCTTTCTTGTAGGTCACTTCATAATCAAACTTCTGCAGCCTCAATAGCATGCGTTGTAGTCTCTTCGGGGCGCTGTGTAGGCTTTTGCGGACGATTGATTCCAGTGGTTTATGGTCGGATTCAATCCTGACTTTCCTTCCATAGACGTATTGTTCGAACCGTTCCATTCCAAAGACAATGGCGAGCATTTCTCGCTCAATCTGTGCATAATTCTTCTCTGCAGAAGACAAGGAACGCGATGCATAGGCCACCGGCTGGCCAATTTGCATGAGACATGCTCCCAGTCCATCTTGGGAAGCATCGCATTGAAGTACTGTTTCAGCTTTGTCGTCAAAATATCTCAAAACAGGAGGACTTGACAAGATATCCTTCACTTCCTGAAGACATTTTCCATGGACTTCTTCATCCCAGAGAAAGTGATTCTCATTTTTGAGAAGTTCTCTTAAAGGGGCAGTTGTCGATGATAGTTTTGGGGCAAATTTCTGGAGGAAGTTGACCATGCCTAACAGATGTTGTACACTTTTCTTATCCGTCGGGGCTGTCATATCCTTGATTGCCGTCACTTTAGAAGGATCAACTTTCAATCCAGAAGAAGACAAGATGTGTCCAAGGTATGGAACATCCCGGCACTTGAGTTGAGACTTACTCTGATTCAGTTTAATGTTCTTCTCACGACATCTGTCCATGAAGGCAATCACCTTTCTGTCGTGATCCTCGTCAGCTTCTTGGTCAGTGTCTCCAACACCAAAAACTAGAACATCATCGTGTACTACTTTCACACCATCTAGACCTTCCAGTGCTTCGTTGAGTCTACGCTGGAATTCTTCCGGTGCGGTAGAAATACCAAATGGCATACGGAGCCAGCGGTACCGTCCCCAAGGAGTTTCAAAAGTGGTCAGGTGGCTGCTCTCTTCATCGAGCTCAACGTGCCAGAATCCATTCTTCGCGTCAGCGTGGCTAAAGCATTTAGCATTGGCAAGATCAGGAAGGAGATCATCGATCGTGGGGGTTGGGTAATGGTTTCGTTTCAGAGCAGAGTTCAGAGGTTTTGGATCGATACACAGACGAAGTCGTCCATCGGGTTTAGAAACCACAACCATTGCTGAAATCCAGTCAGTAGGCACGGTGACTAGCTTAATTATACCTTTCTTGGTCAGAGTCTCTAACTCTTCTTTCAGTTTAGGCTGAAGAGCAACAGGAACTTTGCGACATGGCAACTTAACAGGTTGCACTTTGTCGTCGACTTCAAGATGTAGCAGTCCTTCCAGTTTTCCTTCTCCTTGAAAAACATCTCTATAGGAAGACTTGATTTCATTCATGGTAACACCAGGCTGTTTCCTTGACTTCACATCATCACTGTGCTGATGCGACAGCAGCATAATACTCTCAGTCTCTACGGTTATAAGATTCATCTGTTGAACCGCTCTGGCTCCCAACAGAGGTCTGTAATCACCCTTCACGATGACAAATTCAACGCTGTATTTCCTCCCATTCTTAGGATTTTTCATTGAAATGCGGCGTTTCCCGACAGGTATAGTTTCTGTTCCATTGAACATAACAAGGGTTGTTGTGGATTTTTCCACTTTCTTCAGTTGTCTGTCATTGTAGATTTCAGCGTAGAGATTCTCAGGGAGAATATTGATCGTAGCTCCACAGTCCAACTGGAAAACAATAGTTTTGCGATTTAGAATCATACGGGCAAAGATACGTTTTGGAAATCCTTTGCCATTGGTGTCAGTCTGTTTTCCTTTTGAACTTACGGATAGCACATATTCCTCTTTCCCCATCTGATGATTCCTCATCAGTGTCCACTTGATGAACTTTATGCTGTCTCTGTTTGCCTTTATTTGGACATTTGGACGAAAAGTGATTGGGTTTATCACAGTGGGAGCAAACTTTACCCAGGCAGGGCATTTTTCCTTAACAAAAGGATGACGTTTGCCACAGAATTTACATTCCAGCTCTGAATGGTTCTTCTGTTTCCCTTTATGTTGCTTCTGCGTTTTCTGTGTGTGTTGGGTTTTGTTCTTATGTTTGTCCCTTACCTGCTGAACTTCGTCAACAGAAGCCATAGATTTCATTTGCTGAGAAGCCGATTCATGTGCTCTGCACACATCAATGCAAGATTTTAAAGTCAGTCTCGCATCCTGCAACAACCTCTTTCGAGTATTGTTGTCACGAATTCCAACCACAATTCTGTCTCTTATTAAGCTATCTTCCAGCTGTCCATAATTGCACGTCTTTGCAAGTGTACGAAGCACTGCAACATACGAGTCAACAGTCTCTGATGTCTCCTGGTCTCGGCGATTAAAGCAGTATCTCTCGTAAGTTTCATTGGTCTCTCCGACACAAAATGTTTCAAACTTCTGCAGTACAATGTCTATATCCTGTTTATCCTCTTCCTGTGTGAAGGTTAAACCATCAAGAATATCCAATGCATCCACGCCTATACAAGTCAGTAGGGTAGCAGTCCTGTATTTACTTTCCGAATCACAAAGTCTAGTTGCGATTTCATAATTGTCCCACATCCGCCTGAATTTTTTCCAATTCGTCGCCAAGTTTCCTTTCAGATCCAGTTTGGTTGGCAGTGGAATGTTTGTAGGGACATGTACAACATTAGGAGCTTGTATATTGTTAGCTTGTTCTTCCGCCATTTTCCAGGAATTACAATAACACAAGTCAGTGTGTCACATACTGGGCTTCCGTAGAAAATGCAGCACATCTATATAGAGCACAAGTGTCATGGAGCTTCACCAGAGTAAACTCGATTGTCCTATACGCGACATCGTAGAAATCCAGCTTACAGTGCAAAGGCCAAATGTCCGTACGGGCTTCCATACTTTTTTGCTCCAGCGTTGGGGAGAACAGTCAATCACACTAAAAATCAAGCTAATGTTCACAGAGTCCACTGTTATTTCCGTTTGCAATGTTCAGAATCGATTATTTTCACAGTGTCCATTCACAAAAATCACAAGTTTTGGCAAATAATGCGAATCTCAGTTCAGAAAGTCACTCACTGTCTGTAAACAACACTCCCGCGCGAGTCGAGCCACCTGCACGATCAGCGCACAGAGAAAATACGCCCAATGTCCGTTGGTACAGAGTTTCAAATTTACCACACGACTGGACGGGAATCTTATCCCAGTTCTGACACCATGTTTCGTCGCTTTGGGTGCTCCGGGAGTTGAATAATTGAACAGACTTCTGATAGTTCGAACGAGTCAACTGTTTTACTCAAGATAACATCGGAACCCTACAGCAGGGTCCTGCAACGTCGGACCAGGGGAGTATGTAAAACTATACTTGTTGGAAACGGACTTACGTTAGGCCAATTACGTGACAGACATGATATACCTGGGCAGCTGCTTCTGAAGTTAAAAGCCTTCAATGACCAATTACCCTGATTCGACAACAGAGATAAAGCAATTATCAGACAACCGTCAAAAGCACATGTCATCAGAGATCAGGTTTCAGCCCGTAATCAGAGATTATTGCAATAAAGACTATGAATCGGCAGAAGTTTACTGCTGCTTGTTTTGGACGGCTCCTCATCGAGGTATAAATAAGGCTGAGATGTGTGTGTTTGAGCATAAGACGACTCACTGCAGTCACGATGAAGACGTTCATCTGCCTCTGTGAGTATGCGACTAAAACTTTTAATTCTTCAGTGTGCCGGTTGTATCTGTCGCTAAACGAACCGTGTTCTCTGTACATGTATGCATACAACATACTCAGTCATAGTCACTGTGTTGGGTCGCCCGTTCGAATCTAGTTAACGCGGGTATTTTTCGCCTTACGTCAAGAAGTTCATACTTCTTACAGCGCACGCGCCGCTCTCTATGCACGCTTTACATCGATGTCACCACCAGACAAGCTTGATCTTTGGAGCCTGTACGACGCACGTAGGCATGTTCGAATCTAGTTAACGCGGGTATTTTTCGTCTTACGTCAAAAAGTTCATACTTCTTTCAGCGCATGTGCCGCTCTCTATGCACGCTTTACATCGATGTCACCACCAGACAAGCTTGATCTTTGGAACCTGTACGACGCAAGTAGGCATGTTTATGCTAAGCTTCACTACTGGTGTCCTCGCGCGGAACTATTTAATCAGTAATCAGTAATGAAATTATTACACGTGTTGGTAAGAATCATGTTGTGCATACTTTAGATAAAGGGAATACATATGTATGAAGTATTATAAGAAACAAAGGTTAAAGTGACGGTTTTGTGCTTTCTGGTATCACTTCCTGTCTCATCACCGTGACCCCAGTGACCTTAGAGTGGTTCAGGAATTTTATGCAAAATGTGCTCCTGGCGATGAAAATCGAACGAACAGAAAGCGGCGGACGTGCTGTAACGAGTACGCAAGAAGTTTCCATCTGATGTTCCGATTGAAATATGACAAATGTTTATAACCATTGTTTAAGTAAAAATATTCTTCACCTCAACATAAAATATCATTCAATTAAAAATGAACATGAAGACGATGCTTGTTCTGAAGTCTGTAGGTCCTCCACCTTCTCTTACCTCTACATGTAGTCTGGTCGCATTTATCGAACATCCACGGCAAAGCAGCTGTATTTCTTGTTCATGATAAAACATTGAAAAAAACGATCTCACTGATCAGGCAAGGAAAAATTAAAATTAATTATTAATTATTTTGCAGGTCTCTTTGTCATTTCTAGCCAGGCGGGTGAGTTTTTGCTTTTATTACCACTGGTTTCTTCTCCTGATTAGGACATGGCATCTGTGTTTATCTATAGTCCATTCACGTGTACTCGAAACTACAGAATTAAACAGGTTTACATTAAATCTAGTCATCTCCGTTTTCTATATACAATTCTTCTGATATACCAGTATAGCATATAGTATAGTATATACTGCTGTTACTGCAACCGTATGAGTTCACCATGAACCCGTTGATCTCTACTGTTTACACATACAGTTCCGTACTTGATAGACTGGTATCGCTGGTGTCGTTATTGCTGTTATTGTAGAAGCATGACTTCACACTGAACCTGTTCACTACATCTATTACTGTAGAAATTGGGGTTCAAACGGAACTTATTCATTTCTTGATAATACAAATAACTCTTGTCATAGCCAGGCTTTCACGATGTCGCTACATCTGCATGTGCAGAAATATAGGTTTTTGAAATGTGCGTCTAATTAGTTGGCCTAGCACTCCGTGCTGGAACACCTATTGAAATCGTTCGGATTTTTATTATTTTTTGGATGGGGGTCGGGGAGCTTTAAGAGCTGTAAAAAGAAAAGTTTTTATTGGGTGTTGTTGAAATTTTGTGATTTTAGAAACAAGGATCAAAACCTTTAAAAATCGTCTTCTCAAGAAGGAAGGAACGGATTCTTTTGAAATTTGATGTACTTTGCAGAGTGATCCCAGTTAGAACAAGTTTTAAAATTGTTAACTTTTTTCATTCACTTAATTTAAAAGGCCTCTAACTCGAGAACTCGGAAAGCTACGAAAATCTGAGACTTGCACCAAATTGTAGCCCAAGACATGTAGTTTCTGATGCATGTCAACAGATCTGAGCTACGATCTATAGTTTTCTCGCTAGAAATATTTAAATGACACCACCCTACTTCAGACATAGACATGTAAGCCTGTGCATTTAACATATGCTGTAGGTAATCTGCACCATAGATCGGCCGGCTGTCACTCAAAGCGAGAATTGAACAACTCTCCCTACAGTCTCCACAGTTATCAATGAACAATTTTCAATGTTTGCACGTAAAGTCAGCCCAGTTCGCAATGCATCATGGGTAATCCGCAACAATCCCGACGGCATTCCCCCATACCCCGTGCTATCACCAATATAACTCCAAAGCCAAGGTGATATATAGGAAAAATGTCTATCCACACAATACCTTGTGTCATGACAAGCCCAAAACATGGTTCTCTTATTTGACCAAAATCAACCGTTAAAGAAATATCGCGGATTTCAGTTTCTATTCAGGTCTAGACCTTACACGTTCGTAAGGAAGAGTCGGGCTTTAGAATGCCGCACAGAACCAGGTGCGGTGATCGACAAGACCTAACTCAATAAACACGCTGTGGTGATTTTCATCATTAGACGTATTTTATATGATATGATATCTGGTGGGGTTCAAATCCAGTCGATCATCTTTCATTTTTGTCGTGCTTTTTCTCCATGTTGCCTGTTTTTGTAAATACTGTTACAATTTGTACATGCAGGTTGACTGTGTCGAATTTTCCATTGTCTATGTACTTCGGCAGTTGAACAAAGCTATTCGTCTTTATGTGTGTTAGCATCTGTTGGTTTTCTTTTTTGACAGTCAGCTGGGCCTTGATGCTTGGTCACTGGTATCGCTTTATGGAACATAACAGCCATGATTTTGTTTGATTTTGTTTGTTCTAAAAAAATCAAATCGTTTACAATCTCCTGGTTTTAACTTGTTCTCGCCACGATATGGCTGAAATAATAGAGAAATAATTTATTTAGAACTCCAACTTGTAACTTCTAATTTCCAACTAGAACTAGCTTACCTGTTCTATAGTTTTAAGTTACAAGTTGAACGACATGTAGATCTATTGCCGCAGTGGCGTTAAGCTATAACCACTCCATGTATACTCACATGGGTATAAGCCTATCTCATCATACTTCATACTTTGCCCATTGTAGAATGAGTAAGGTATGTCCGTTGGTATTATGACTGCGTAACCATTCCCTTCTGCATTTTTTGTGTAGCTGTGGAGAAGTTCTTTGTCGTGCGGAACTCGGTGATTGACGCCCAGAACGACCTTGGGCGTGTGAATGACGCTGAGCCAGAAGACTGCGCCGCTAGGTGTCTGGAACTTGACACCTGTCAATCATTTGAGTACAAGGCGGAGCACCGGAAGTGCGACCTGTCGTCTGCTCGCATCGAGGACAATGAGCTGATCCGCAGCGTCCACGGCTGGGAGATTTACGCCATGTTTCCAAGTAAACCATTAAGTTAAATAAAATAATAACAAAAGAATCTCTAATAAAAAAACAATAAATAAAATGCAGGTATAAATGATGCTAATAACACCTTTTCATCCATGACAGCAAAATTTGATTAGTCGCATCACATGCAGATTTCAATGAGAAATCAAGTTTTGTCATAAACAAATCAAAAGCGGATTTAAATCTTAATGCTAGTGACACCTTAATGCGAAACTAAAGCTGTCCTGAAGACTTTGTTGAACGACTGGGCATGCATGTTTTCAGCTTCGAAAGTTTATGAAATCACGTACAACTTGTAGGCCCTATAAGACTTCTGCTCCCAGATCGATTGCAAAATGACGTCATTATTTCTCAGCACGCTGTGTATTTTGGGATTAAAAGTGAAGTAAAAGTTGATTGTAACATAGTGGTGCTTTAGACACAATTGTCATTATTCTTCATGAGAACTTGAACATCTCACAGGGTTTCAACGTTGTTTGGGAGGTTGGTATGATGTTTGGTTCATCATGTGCTGATAGCGCATGTTCGAGTTTCCGTTTGTCACCAACCTCTTCCCTTGTGTTTTTGTCGTTGAAAGTCTATTGTACAATTTGTGGGACAATCTGGGACGTTGCAGTTTATCTTGTTGGTCAGATCTAAACAACCAACCATCTGCTGTTGTTTTTGTGGATTGTTTGGAATACGCCATATTTCTTTACAGTTTGCCACTTTCCTTACTTCAGTCTCACAATACATTGCAGATTTTTGACACTATATTCTAGGTATAAAGCTGACATGTTTCTCAAATTCCTAGACAGAGCTCAAGTCGCCAAACTCACAAAGACCATCGAGTCTCACGTCAGTGAAACTGCCGAACTTCAGGCAGCCCTGGAAAGCGTCCAAGCTGATATCAAGAAAACGGAACGCCTCCTTCAGAACGCAACTGCGCAGGTCAGGAAGTCATATAATTATTTCCGCTTATGACGTTAAAGGGTTAAGTAAGATATTGCACTGCTATTGTGCGGCGATGAAACATTTGCGCAGTTTCATGATATTTTTCACTAGGCTTGACTGTGTTAAAATCGGATTGCTTATAAAAACGCACGAAAAGGTGAACTCTGTATCGTGGGTTTATGTGACGACATATTTTCTATCATATTTTATTTATTTATTTATTTATTTATTTCTTTATTTATTCGATTTTGTTTAACGCCATACTCAAGGATTTTTAACACACCTCGCGGCAGTCAATTTAATGATTAGAGGAAACCTGACTGCCTGTAAAGTGAACCAAATACTTTTGGCAACGTACTGACAGACATTTCAGCGTCTGACGTGCTTACATAGACGCCATATAGTAGCTGAAGACAAGTTCAGAGTTTATAAAATGTCCACAGCATAGGGCGAACCATTTATGTATGCATGCTCAGGGTTTTGCGTGGCACTTAACAATTTTTCAGTCATCTAGCGACGGGGAGTGATTAGGTGTGTGTAAATATACTGTACATGTGGCAGGGCGAGTCCAATCCTGGATGAATAATGGCCCTGGCGTCTCTGTTTTTCAGGTTGACACCATGATGGACGAGCGGGACGGGTTGGCTCAGGATATGGACACCCTCGTGGCTCTGCTCCAGTCCTCTAACGACACTCTCGCCGAGGTGATGGCATCCTACGAGGAACTGACCCAGGCACGTGACGATTTGGAGGAGACCCTCAGCCAACAGGAGGCTCAGGTAATACTCATTCGTGTCGCTGATTGGACACTACGTGGTTTCGTGTGGCATGCCAAACTTCTCATCAGTATCTCCCATCACGCTGTCTCGGGGATTGGTCAGTACGAGGTGTCGTCCGACTTGCAACTCAGTGCCTCAGTGATTGGGCATGATGTGAAATCCCCCGTGTTTCATCTGACTTGCCTCACCTATCACGTTGAGCCTTTCATCAGAATCTCCCGGTGAATGGTCGGCCAGTTAAACCGGCGACAGCTATTTTTCATCTCAGCAAATACTGAGAGAGCGAAATTGTATTTTTTAAACCATCTGTATTTAAAAAAAAGAAGTATTCACCGGTGAAAGATTAAAAACTGGGCTACATTGCATCTTCAGTAAAGATCCATATATGTTTGAGTGTAAATGAGTGGACTGGCTAAATTCAGCGCTGTTCCAGTTGATAATATTCTGACAAATTTTATAAATGAAACTTTAAGATGTAGTAGCATACATATACACTTTATGTTGTCAGATCACCGACTTGGAATCCTCTGCCTCGTCCTTGACCGAGTCGGTCGGGTTCAAGGACGATACCCTGAGGAAGATCTACGCAGCCAAGGCCGATACTGAGGCCGAGCTTGCAGAGGTCAATGGCGAGGTCAGCATCCTGCAGTCACGTGTCACGAGCTTGAACCAGCAAATACAACGTCTCGAGACTGAGCTAGACGCCGCAGACGATCCGGAAGTGTACACTGCACGTGACTGTTACGAGTTGTACAAGCTTCATGGCGTCAGGGAGGATGGTGTTTATGACATCTATCCATTCGGCCTCACCGGCAAGTCTGTGAAGGCTTTCTGTTACATGGGTGACGGCGGTGGATGGACGGTAAGACGTCAGTTATACTTACCATCCAAATATGAACCTGTCAACTGAACCTGTTAAATGGCAATTTATCAAACTTTATTTTTGTAATGATGGCAATAACATTGCTTGGCTTAACAACAAAATATAACGTTTACTACTTCGGGAAAGAAATGCCCTCAGAATTTCTTTTAACAACCATACCAGGAAAACATATAAAAGGATTTAGCAAATAGAGTATAAATATACATTGTACATTTCCATGTTAAATATTGCTGTGGTAATTATAATCAATTTAGTCAAAGATATATTTGTTGATCTCTTACTGCTTCATATGATGAATCAAATAAGGATGCCTCGATTCCATATTGTTTTTCCACACAGGTTATTCAACGCAGAGACATAGCAAGTGGATGTGCCCAGAAATTCGACAAATCTTGGAATGAATACAAAAACGGATTTGGAGACGCCGGCAGCGATTATTGGCTGGGTAAGTTGTTCTGGTCGCCGGTCTTCTTGTTCTGTATGCGAGGTACCAACTATTATTTCGGCCATTTCACAAGAGCAGACATGATTCTAGACTAGAAAGTCATGGTGCCGCCTCACTGGTAAGGCATGCCGCTAAGTATTCTAAAAATGTTCAATGTTTGTCCTAGACGTGACTTGACTCATGAACTAAGAAATAAGGTGATAACTGGTTTCTATCATGCAGACAGTTGCCAATAGGAAAACAGAGAAGAAGTTTTAAACCACTCCGCTGAGTAATTTTTGGTCTCTCTCTTTCTCTCCAGTCATGACGTCAGTGATTACACATATGTCCTTGGCTTGACTCGGCCTAAAGTATTAACATCTGTGATTTATCCCTCTCTTCTCTTTCAGGTAATGACGCCATTTCCTCCCTGACGACGCGTCACTCCGAACTTAAGGTGTACATCAAGACGAGTGTTGGTCAGCTCCGATACTCGCATTACAGGGATTTCCAGATGGACTCCAGCAGCCGCAACTTTAAGCTGAAGTCAGTTCGCTACATCGCAGGAAATGCAGGTGCGATATAAACAAACATAGTGTGTGCCACTATAGTGGCAAATTCTTTTCACAGAAAACAACCACATAACAAAACTATAAAAACAAAGCTCTGTTTGAGGAAAAGGTTCAGTGTTAATAATTATTTATGTTTCTTTGAAAAGTCACAACGTCAGGCTGAAATATGGTACATTCGCTATTAGCTAAGGGGAGTAAGTTTTGCCCTAAATATTCCATAACGGGGACGTTATATTTTTGACTTCCTATATAGATCTATGTCTGTAGGTTTTGTTAACCTATGCTAAACCTATGTAAAACTTCACGTGCTAATTGCTTTTAGTACAACTGTTCTTTATGAAGGTTTATTTTATTTGCAGGCGATCAATTGACTTACCTGCGAAACTACAGCTTCGGCACAAAGGACAGAGAAAACAACAACAACAGATGTAGTAGTACACAAAATGGCGGCTTTTGGTTTAAGACCACGAGATACTGCGCCAAATCTGGCTGGTGGGGATCCTGTAGTCGCTATCAGTACAGCTGTTCTACCACCAACGTGAACGCCAGGACGCCATCTTGGTCCCAGGCCTCTAACTGGTCTCTCATGAGGATCCGCACTCAGTAAACAGCTACGCTGCGCGGGAATACCGAACTACTTTTGATCGACAAGTGCTAAAGGCGCATTCGTCAAAAGCGAAACGTTGGCGAGTGGATTTGTATATCAGTTGTTAACGTCGATGGTGATGAGAGATATGCCTTAATTTCCATCAATAACTGGAAAAGTTTCACTTCAGCTCATTAAAACTTCAATAAACCAAATGTTTATGGTGGTTATGTGTGAGTTTTTTTGTTTGTTTAATATTTATCAGTCGAGGTATACGGTCTTTCTCTTTCCTCTCCTCTTCCTCTTAATGCCAGCCGCCGAGATATGAGCGAAATATCTTGAGTATGGCATAAAAACACCAATCAAATAAATAAATACGAACTATTGCTGAATTTGAGGTAAGTAGTAGAGTATGCGCGATTGGTGTCGCATTGAGGAGTGAGTTTTTGTGGTTTTGAGGAGGGTGTTTTTTGTGTGGGTCACTCCCAGCCCGGAGGTGTGTCAAGTGTGTGTCAGGTAGTGGTGATGGTGGGTTTTTTCCACGACGGGGTGTGTATACTAGAGTGGAGTGTAGTTTAATAGAGTACAGTATAGTAGTGGTGGTAGTGGGAGTGAAAAAAAAGAGGCAAAACGTCGGCTTGTAAAGTTGAGTGGGACAGCTCTTTGTCGCCAAAAACGGACCAATGGGTGAGCGGGATTTGCCCCAACACGGACCAATGGATAGCCCCCAAAACGGACGAGAAGGGGATTATGTAAGAAAAAAAGGACCAATCAGCGTGTGGTTGAGTTCCGCGTGGATAGGATAAAAGCTGGTGAAGACGACGACCAGCAGCCTGAACTGAACAGGTCACCGAAGCGTTTCGCCCAAAGCCCTCCTACAGGCATTGTTAGCTTTATAGCAATTATTCACAGTTTAGTGAATATGAGGGCTAGCCAATTCCCTAAACAGAAATTAGCCCAAGACCTGAAAAAGAAAGCTGGGGATGTCCACAGCGTTACTGAACTACCTGGCGGTGACCTTAAAATCCGTTGCAGATCCGAAACGCAATTCCAGAAACTTTTACATGTTGACCTTCTGGCAGACAAACCAGTAAATATTAAACCTTATACACCTCGAAGAACACAATGTAAAGGTGTAATATATGGCATTGACCTAAATACCAAAATGGAAGATCTGATAAATAAGCTCAAAGATCAAAATGTTCTGCATGCAAAACGTCTTAGTAAGGGAAACACACTAACAACAAGCGTAATGATTGTCTTTAAAGGATTAAAATTACCAGAAACAATCCAGCTGTCCCTGCACAACATTATTGTGAAACCTTTCTATGAAGCGCCTAGACGTTGCTACCAGTGCCAAAAATATGGTCACACAAAGAAAGTTTGTAAATCCGACATAAATTGCCCCAAATGTTCAGGAAAACATGAATATCAAAATTGTACAGAAACAAAGACCACCTGCGCAAACTGTAAACAAAACCACTCAGGAGGATATAAAGGGTGCAGCGCATACAAAAGAGCCAAAACAATCGAGTTTATAAAGGCAGACAAAGGAGTAAGTTACGCCGAAGCTGTCAAACAAGCCAGGCAGACACAAAACCCACCTCTAAGGACAAAATGACAGCGCAAAGTGAACTAGAAAATCATGCACAGGAAACCGGAACCGAACAAACCGACCAAATTATCATGAGTAAACTGGAATTTCTGGGTTTTATAAATATAGTGATCAACTCCGTTCACAATCAACGGACAACAAACAGAACCAAAACTGACATAATATCCAATATCGCACATGACTTTCTAAATTGGAAATTCACCCCAAAAGAAATAATTGAATGGGGAATGAACCCAAAATTTACCCAGAAGGCATCTACTCCAACCAAAATATCAGAACGACTAAATACTTCAATATAATTACAGCCCCAACAATGATCAACCGTATGGCTCCAAATTTCGATCAATAAATTCAATCAAAATCACATCAAAATCCTACAATGGAATGCCCGCGGCATTCAAAAAAACGGAGACAACCTTAAAGTACTTACCTCTGAAACTAACCCCGAGGTTATTTGTATTCAGGAAACCTTCCTCAAACCAGGAAACAACCCCAACAACAAATTCAATATCCCCGGCTATAAAGCATACCGATGTGATAGGTTACAAGACCGTCTGGGTGGAAATCTTATCCTTGTCAAGGAAAACATCATACACCTGTATATGGGCTCGAATAACGTAAATGACTTACTTGAATGGCAAGCTATTCAAATATACCACGAAAATAAACCAATCCACATTATAAACATATACTCTCCCGGAAGTATGAGGAAAATATCCAAAACAGAACTGGACAATATTATTTCCATGTTCAGCCCAAGTGCTATTATCTGCGGCGATTTCAATAGCCATAACCCTTTATGGGATGCAAAGTGTAAACACAGTGACGATCGTGGCAACACAGTACAAGCATGGTTAAAAGAACACAACCTAGTCTTCCTAAACGAGTGCGAGGGAACAACAATAGACTTCGTCACAGGCAACACTTCAGCAATAGATCTCACTATTACCACACCCGATCTCGCACCTAAATCAAGCTGGAATGTTATACCAGATACACTCGGGAGTGACCATTTCGCTATCATGACAGAACTTGGTATGTCACCTCAATCTGAAGTAAATCTCAACAACCCCAAATTTCTGTTCCACAAAGCAAACTGGGAAAATTTTAACAAAGATTGCCAAAATATACTCATTGATGATGACTGCCTCTCCGATATAGACCTATTCAACCAAAAACTTACTGATAATATACTCAGGATTGCAGAACAATACATCCCTATTTCCTCCCAGCATAAAAGGCCTGCACATTTCTACAACTAGAGCCCGACGATCACGTTGAACATGACCTTAACAAAGATTTCTCCCTACAGGAATATCACAAAGCCATTCACTATAAAAAAGAAACCTCACCAGGCGAAGACAAATTAGGCTACAAAATCCTGAAACACTTACCGCTAAAAACACAAAATATAATACTAAAACTCATAAATACAAGTTGGAGGAAAAAACAGCTGCCACAAAGTTGGAAATCGTCCATTGTCATTCCCATCCAAAAGACTGGAAAAAACCCATCAGATAGTTCCTCCTACCGCCCAATATCACTCACGTCATGCCTATGTAAACTAATGGAAACTATGGTCAAAAACAGACTAGAATTTCATCTTGCTAAAACTAAAGTACTAAATGAAACACAAAGTGGATTTAGAAAAGGACGAAGTACATACGACCATCTAACAAAATTACAACATCAAATCCAAAAGGGGATAAGTAGGCGCGAATTCACTCTGGCTGTTTTTCTACATATTGAAAAAGCCTTCGACCTCGTTTGGCAGGATGGAGTTATACTCCAATTCGATCAACTTGGGATAAAAGGAAGAATCCAACATTGGATATATGATTTCCTACGAAATCGGAACTTTAAAGTCAGACTTGGACAAACTTCATATAAAAGACACACTCAACAAAATGGTACACCTCAAGGGAGCGTACTAAGCCCGACGTTATTTAGCATTCTGATAAACGGTTTAGCAAATACAATAGACAGTAACCATCCAAAAATAGAGCAGTCACTATTTGTTGACGATGCGGCAATATGAAAAACAGGCAAATCTATAAAGAAAATAAAAGATGCTATACAGAAAACATTAAACACCATCTCGAACTGGGCCGACCACTGGGGATTTAAATTCTCAGCCACTAAAACGACAGGTATTGTTTTTACAAACAGAAGAAAAGTGAATATTGAACTTTTCTTAGGTAAAAAGAAAATTGAAATCAAAGAAAAAGTGAAATACCTAGGTATGATTCTTGATTGTAGATTAACATGGAAAGATCATATTGATGACCTCACAATTAGATGCCAACGCGATCTCAATCTTATGAGATGCATTTCAGGCACTAAATGGGGAGCCAACAAAACCACACTCATAAAAATGTACCAGTGTCTAATTCGCTCCAAAATAGACTATGGTGCAATAGTCTATCAATCCGCGTGCAAAACTCTACTACAGCGAATTGATAGTATTCAATATTCTGCCTTAAAAGTAGCAACAGGAGCCTTCAAAGGCACTTCGCTTTGCAGTCTCCAAGTAGAAACACTTGAAAAACCCCTTCACCTTAGAAGAGAACAACTAACCCTCAAATATGCAGGAAAAATAAGCGCTTACGGTAATACACATCCATGTTACAATTTAATCCTCCCATATTCTGAATATGAATATCTGGGAAAAAAATGGACAAAACACTCAGCTCCAATAGGATATGAAATCAACAGACTACTTTGCACATATGACATTGCCTTGCCAAAGCAACAAGAAAATGTATATCAACAACAACCCCCGTGGCTATTGCAAACTCCCCAAATAGACATTTTACCCCACGACCAAATTTCAAAACTGGAAAACCCAGTATATATCAAAGCTCAAGCCTTAGAACACTTCCACGAACACTACAACGGTCATCTAAAAATATATACTGACGGATCGAAAAATGTGCAGGGTCACACTGGATCATCATTTGCAATACCAGATCTAAACATAGTTAAAAACTATAAACTACCCAACCACCTCTCCGTCTATACTAGTGAATTAGTTGCAATTACAATGGCACTACAATGGATTCTTGAGAACAAACCAAACCGAGTAGCCATACTAAGCGACTCCCTCAGCGGAAAAATTTCCATCCAAAACTCCAAAACTTTCCACAATCAGTGGAAAGAGGAATGGGATAAAGAATCCCGCGGACGGTGGCACTATAAAATATTAAACGGAACGATTACAAAATTAAATTCGTTCCAATTATTGAATAACCAAGATGACAAAAACATATCACGCCTGAGACTAGGGAAAACAGGGCTCAAAGCACATCTAGCAACTATAATCCAAAAGTCTTCACCAACTTGCCCAGTCTGTCAAGAGCATGATGAAACCATAGAGCACTATTTGCTACAATGTATTAAACACAGTAAAGAACGAAGACGATTGGCAGAATGCCTGCAAATCTACAAATGTGAACTTAACCTTCAGACTATCCTTAACCCAAACCACACCTGAGAGCACAAATATTCTCCTTACTAAAAGAATACATCAAATCGACGGGTTACGAAAGCCAAATCTGATAAAACATAATTGACCAACAACGGCGATACCTTGATTCTGAGGGCCGTTTCTGCTCTAGTCAACAACACGTCACCTTCTCTGGTTAAAAACGGTGCATTTTCCGTAATTACCAAACACATATACTAACAACGGCGATACCTTGATTTTGAGGGCCGTTTATTCCACAGATACATAATTCCTCCCTACAACTTTATCCCCAACTATGTCGGAGATACCTTGATCTTGAGGGCCGATAAAACGTCCATGAAACCAATCTGCAAAAATATAGCACACGAAAACAATGTAACCACAAAAGTTGATAACTGTAGTAATTAATAATATTTCTCCATTAACTAATCTGCCCTCTTATTTGTTGTTATTTATCTATTCTTATTAGTTGATATTTATTTTCTATTTATTTACAAATGTGTATATATCATACGAGGGCAGACCCTCTATCAATTTCTGATTGGTAGTTATACCACTAATTTGCTCCTAAGTATCTGTTTTATCAAATATCTTCTTGCTTAAGATATACATTATCTCATAAACAAAACCCCTTCGCAAATCAAAAATACAACTATCTTGTATATTTGTTTTCTCTATTTGTTTTCACAGGGAAAAAAAAAGAGATGAAAATCTTTATTATCGGCAGCAGTTACGTTCATAGGCTGGAGAATGGTATCCTTCGAAATTCGATCCCAAACTCTAGAATCGACTTTGGAACAGGCCAGGACATTCGGTTTTTTTGGCATTGGGAGAGCTAGAGTTGGGACACTTAGATGCTCTGGAAGATTGGAAAGTCTCCTTCAGGAGACAAAACCTGACCTAGTTATCCTCCACATTGGGGGAAACGATGCGGACTCTCACAAATCAGCAGCAGCAATTTGCGCTGATATTTTAGACTATGTTGGTGCACTTAAATCGAAATTCCAAATTCCAAGGATCTACATCAGCCAACTTCTTTACCGTCAGGTAACTCGGCGAATTTCGGTCCACATTTATAATACAAAAATCCATGAAATTAACAAGAAGCTGACAAACAACCAATTGGCCACCTTCTGGAGACACCGGGGACTGATCCGACCACAAAAGCAAATTCTAACCAACGACGGAGTGCACCTAAACACTCTAGGCCAGGAACTGTTCTACCGGTCTATGAAACGTGCTGTCTGCGCCGCCATGCGAGGCCACAAATAAAAATTGGAAATAGAGAAGGAAATCAATTAAAGAAGAAGACAGGGAAAACAATAAGAAGACCCATGGGACCAAAGAAACTTAACAACCAGGAAACGAAGACCAGAAACATGAAAGACATCATGACAATAGGACTATCTCTTGCTTCAACTAAGTGGATGAGGCCTGACATCCTTGCTCCTCATTTATACTTGTCGTACCTGTTACAGGCACAGGTTTCCAGTACGCTGGTTTTTCCTGGACGGCGTCCGGTATAAGTGGCGGGAGCTCCTTAACTCCACGCCACAGAGGAGGAAGCAAGAGAACAAACTGTTAACCAATAAATAAAGGCACTACTGTTGTTTTCTCTCTGTGTAAATTTCTGTATAGGCAACTCATTGTAATTCTTTAATGCAGATCTATGTATTTCTAATGTAAAGATAACGTTAATCTCTGTAAATAGCTTACTATTTATCCCCTTTCTGTTAAATGACCATGGCAGCATTTGAACCTATACAATAAGCTGTAACATGCTACCACAAAGAGGTTAATCCCACTAATTGACTCATGTACATATGTAAATAGTATACCAACGCACACCTGTTGTGTAACCAAAATATTCATGTGTTTAAAAAAAAAATAAAACACTGATTTGATGGGCCACGATATCCGCCAGGAAAGTGGCCCTAAAACCAGTAAATAAAAAAAAAAAGACCAGCAGCCTCAGATTTACCTGACGCCCTACCTGCCTGCCAGCCTGCTGACGACCCGACCTACCGACCTACCGAGAGAGAAGAGAGAGAGAGAAGAGAGAGGCTGCTACACTACCTACCTGCCTGCCGAGATGAAACGCTCTACGACCGTGAACCCCCTGCATGCTGCCATCAGGATGAAACGCTCAGCTTCTGTATCACCTACAGACCCGAACGCTCCACCCAAACGCGTCAGGCTTGACGGGGAGGGGTGGACTCGGCTCAAGACCCTGGATCTACCTGAGGCGGGTTTACCAGTGCGGGAGCCGTTATCCAACGGGTACTTTCTGTCCACGCTGACGACCTCGGAGGGTGTCCTGTATGTTCATGTGAAGAAATGGCGAGCCTACCGTCCACTCTACCCGACGAGTGAGGGTATCACGCTCAAGTACCGGACTTACTGGCAAAAACTGGTCCAGGCCATCCCCGACATCGACGCCTTGTTGCTGGTGGTGGTAGAGGCTGGAGATAACGACGACATCCAAGAGCCGGGGATGGAGATGGAGGAGGAGGAGGGGAAGAATGGAGAGGTGAGTGTTGCTGTGAGTGCCGCTTTGACTGCTGCTGTGACTGCTGCTGTGACTGCTGATGATGAGACTGCTGCTGCTACTACTGCCCCCATCATCCCCGACGTCCCAGTGGAAAAGGTGGAAAAGGCGGAGCCGTTAAAGCCAGAGCTTGAGACGGCGCTAACAGCCTTGCTATGGCAAGCTTACGATGCGGCTCTCCAACCCCACCTCCTCAAGTTACAGCGCGATGTGTACGGTCAACAACCCACCAACACCACGAATGATCCATCTCCTCCCCGACCTCCCTTGCTGGAGAACCGAGAGCTGGCCCTGAGTATCGTGGACGAGGCTCGTATGCGTTACCTGAAAGAGGGAGCTGTGTTGGTCAAGTTCATGCGCCAGGCCCGTAAGGCAGCCTCCCTCCCGTGTGCTGAGGAGAAGTGTGTGAAAGACTAACTGCGGCAGTTTTTAAATGAGACGCCGATCAACAAATCGAACCCGGCATTCGCCCAGATGTACGTGGAATATTTGATGACAGCCAACAACCTCCCTGTACCTTACGATCGGCCTACAATCCTACCTAACAACCAAGCCACGCAGGCCGCCCAGGCCGCCCAGGCCACCCTGGCCACCCAGGCCACAGAGACGATGACTGAGTGAGTGTTTTTTTTAACCGCACCACCCTTACCCACTTTTACCCACTTTTTGTTTTGTTTCTTTTTTTCCCCTCTCCCTTCATTCATACTCGTTTTTTTTGCCTATGTGTTTTTACAGGGAGGTGACTAGGGTGGTGTGCGTTATAAACATTGACCAGTGTCGGGACTATCATTTTGGTGATTCAACCGTCATGACGAGACATATCTCACCGTGAAAAAAATAATGGACACATACAGCATGCATTTATTCATTCGTTGATTCGTTCATGCCTTCACTGTTCGAGTTCGAAAAAAAGTTTTCAGGTTGAAATTTCACCCTGGTCTTTTGTGTTGGTTATGTCTTACCTGTTGTTAAGTGATATCTATTTATCTATCTATCTATCTATCTATAGTTTGATTGATGTGGATAGGGTTCGGTCGGTGACGGCATTAGAATGACGACGGTGTCTTCTTTATGTCTTTTCTAGCCTGGCGAAGCTCCGTACAACGCCTCAATGGAAAGACTGGGTAGCTGTCGTCACCGACCTACAAAGCTACACGGGTGTACTTCGTAGTATGTTTGCGGATGGTAGGGTCAATGAGGGGCAACTGCAGGTGCTGCGAGCGTACACTGAAGACGTCTGTCAACATGTCAAGGATTCCCGACCCATTCGAGCGTATTACGTAGAGATTGTTCGTCCCACGTTACTGTACGAAGTCCGACTCCCTCCCAACCACACAGAGGTATATCAACGCTCCGTGTTACATACCTGTACATTGCTGTAAATAATAATACCGTTTTTTTTTACTATGGAGTCAACCCCGGCTTTTGTGTTTCTTTTTTTTATGGACTGGGTCAGTGTGTCAGTGTGTCATGCTAGGGCTGATATCTATCCAGATAGCTCCTATGTATTATGTATTAAAAAAAATTTAGGTTCGCCCATCGGCTCCTCATTGAGGGGATAGGGTCTACTCCATGTAGGTGGTATGTAGATGTGTTTTCTATCACATGTAGATGGTGTGTAGATATGGTTTCCACTCCATGTAGGTGACATGTATAAGGGTCTACTTCCCAGCTGGCTGGCTGGCTGGTGCACCGGCTGGCTGGCTGGCTGGCTGGCAACAATGTATACAAGGCGCAGCCGATCAAAACAAAAACCACTTGTCAAAACAAAGTACAGCTGACAACATTCTTGGCCTGACTGCGGGCCAACTGGTGGGTAGGATCGCTCAGCGTGTCTTTGCAACACTGTTCGCCCAGGAAGGCTCACTGCTGCAGGCAGAGGGTCGGTGTTATGAACCGTAGAGCCTGTCGGTGGGAGCGTTATGATGGAATTTTTAGGGAGGGTAAAGACTAAGCGGCCCGTGGCTTCATTCAATCCCAAAGAAAACCCCTTGCGGGCGGAATATGTCCTTGTCCAGCGTACAGACATTGTAGTAGTCCATCGGCACTTCCACACGTTTGCCCTCAAGCAAGAAGCCCACTCCGGTGGGGATATTCACCCAGGCCTGGTAGAAGGTTATCTCGCGAAGGGCGGTTTTAAGACGGCCGTCGAGGTTGTTAAGGGCATGAGGCAGCGTGTGCTGTGCCCCGTTTAGAATGTCAGACAATGTGATGAACATTTTAGCCACGATGAACAGCGACGCTTATAGGTTCAATAGAGAGGCCACTTACAAGGCCGAGGCTTCATAGTATCCAAACCCACGCAGAGCAGCTCAAGCGATTTGACATCTACATCGATGAAAAGAAGGCCTTTCCAGTCCAGTTCACAGATATGTTGGCCAAGTACCGGCTGCCACAGATAACCAGCAATGACATTGTTCGGACCTGGAACACCAATCCTATGCAATTCTAGCAGAACCAAGTGAACTTCGCGGTCTGGTGCGCAACCACGGGCTGCGGCGTCTGTGTAAAAGACCATCTTCTCGCCCCCGACAAACAAATAAGGGCTCTGTACACGTTCCATGTGTATTACCAAGTTAGGCGGATCTTGGAAGAGATCCAGGCCCCACTGCCGCAAGACAGAGCGTGGGCGGCATTCAAAAACCCCCACGACGAGAGGGCCTATGAGAGGATTTGTAGGGAATTCCGCGTAGATAAGCACACAGACTGGAGGCGCAGGGGGGTGAATCACGGCCTCGGAGTGGCATATTACTATATCACGAGAACGGGTTACAGCCCCGTTGGCGATGGGACCTTCGATCCGAGCAGGATGTCGTTCTCTAGAAAGCCTACAGCGCTCCACGTCGATAACATCCAGCAGGACGCCGAGGAGGCTTGGGCGTCGCTCATTGCCGACAAATCCCAAGGATTCACGCAGCCGGCGTAGAGCGCCTAAACGATTCCATCTGGACATACGTGCGGGCTTTTCTAGGCGCCAAAGCTCAAACAAGGGCGCGTATTCTAGGCACGGGCACAGCCTTCGACGCGCAAAAAACAGTTTGCCGCGAACGTTGAAGACGCTATTTCCTCTTCGATCGACCTTCCGTCTGCTATCAAACGCTACCAGAACGTGCCACAGTATGCCGGGAGCGCTGTAGACTTTGTGTATGGCATAGGCCTATATATGGCCCCAAGCGACATGCTTCTGCAAGATCGGCCATGTGGCGAACTACAACAACAAAATCGTCGTGGCCACAGAGGACCAGAAGCTAGGCGCCAATGAGGGTGTGAACGCTAAAGTACCGCCCACTTTGCACAAAGCGCGCACCTTTCCACGGGATCGTTAAGCCACAAGAAAAGCATCCCACAAACCTTCCCACGTTAAGCTGCAAAGAAAGCGTCCCACCACCTTCCCCTCGTTGAGCCACAAGAAAGCGTCCCACCACCCACCGCCGCCGAACCCCTAAAGAATCACGATGCGGAGAAGACAGCCATCGTCGTCGCTAGGGTTGGTATCGGCTTACTGCTCTGCGGACTATGCGTTAAATAATTGCGAACAGCCACGAGCATTAGGCCACCTACTGCGATGACTAGAGCCCAGACAATATCGGCCAGCCACCCAGCTGCTTTCCGAGAAGGTTCAGTAGCCAGGACACGATACTTGCCAATTAATACCCGGAATCGCAGCGGCAGCCTTCCCAGCCAGCTTGCCAAGGGCGCGCACCAGGGACCGGAGATGCTTTTTCACCCATTCTTTAAGACCACGCCGTCGGGTGGAGGTGGTGTTCGCTGGATGCCCCCGCCGGACCCGCCAGTCAGCGCCAACTTTATCGCTAGCCCCAGTGTCGAGATCGCCATCCCAAATGCCGTGAGAATGGAGACCACTGTTATTCCCTGCTCCCGGAAGGAGGGTGCGGACGCGCTCGGCCAGAGTGGTGTCCTTGTGTAGGATGCGATCGATCGTCTGCTTGATGCGTGTATTTGCGTGCGCAGGGCTTCAGCCGTTTAAAGAGGTTGCTTCGAGCCGGTTCACCCTATCGTCCTCGAGATTTTTTATCCGGGCTTCGATCCGTCTCCGCAAGTCTTTATTATTATCATCATTAGGGGCCTCTCCCAACTTCTGTTTTTCTTCTGCGATTTCCATATCTAATTTTGACAGCCTGGCGTTGTTATACGCGTGTTCGCCTTCCAAGGTCTGCAGTGCCTTGTTAAGCACCAGAAGTTCTCCCATGGGAAGAGGAGGGTCGTTCATCTCTTGTATGGGAAGAGGAGTGTTGTTCATCGTTTCAATAACCCGCCCGACCTCACTATCCGTCAAGCTTGTTTCCAGTGTGTGGACTGCATCAGCGACCTTTTTCGCTGTTTGGTTTAAATCCTTTAGCCGCGGCACCGAGTTCTGAACTCGCTGTCTCCAGAGCTGCAACTGCTGCTGGATGCAACGATAGCTGTTTTCTGTTTTTTACTCTGCTTTCTCCATTCCAGTCTACAAAGCCCAGCCCATCCACACTCGTAACAGTCCTTCTCCCTCCTCCTCTCGGGGCGATTGTTGTGAGGGCTAGCGGTTCGCCATTCTTTTCGTTGGTGAGTTCCAGTTCTGGGTAATTCACGAGTCGCAGACGCCCATTGACAAGTATAAACTTATTTTCTTCGCTAAAACGGAGTGGGGGGAAGTCGGGATACCAAGAATCCTTCGCCATGATTTTGTAATAAGACATCAAGGCGTTCTGGACCAACCTTGGTTTTTGGGCTTCGTAGATCGTACCCAATATTGGTGCCTTGGGAACAACATCACCTGTAAAGAGAGAGGTCTGTTCGACGACGTCGTCTTTGGCGTAGTCCTCTTGGGCTTCGAACGGATCATCAACGTCAAAGTCTGCCATAATCCTCGTATTGAACATTGCAAGGTATACCTTCAGTACACACAATGGATGCATACGGACGCAAGCTAAACCCCTTCAGAACACTCCGTAAGCCTAGGGGGGTACAAGGTGTACGGCAGTCCTTAGTCGTCACCAACAACCCGAGTACGATCGACAAGAATCAACAACTCTTGGTCCGCTTCCCCAACCTCGGCCCAAATGACGTCATTGTGCCCGGCACCGTGCGCTTGGCCTTCTCGATCACGATCAATTCATCCGACCCGAACGCCACAGTGGTCGGGAATCTCGGACGCGCAGTAGTCAAGAAAACCACGATCAGAATAAGCGGGAATGAGGTAATGTCCATCGAAGACTCTGATGTGTTTCATTGCTACGGCGACTTATGGCTGACCAAAAACGAACGGAGGAATGCGGCCTACAAAGGCATCGGCAGCGAAAACATTCTTAAACTTAGAGTCGGAGCGGAGGACGCAAGTGACGACAATGCTGGAGAAAAAGCCATCGCTCGCGCCTTTGGCAGCCGGTTCCACATCCCGCTAGACTTTGAGCTTCTAGATGGCCACATGCCATTCTACCACGACTTACACCATCGACAACATCAGCCTGGAGTTCGATATGGTCACCGATGAGGAGCTCGCTAGACAGATCCGCACCCAGTTTGCAGAGGGCGTCTCCATTCTGTATGATCGCTTCCTCCGCCACCGAAAGTTTGTTAAGGACAAGTCTGATACTCTCTGGAACATAAACCTGAACACTCCAGCGAGAGCAATGAAGGGTATCCTCATGCTGTTCGAGGCTAAAAGAACCCCGTGGGGGAGGAGGTCGGAATCCTTCTACAACCCGAAGATCACCAAAGTAGAAGTCACAATAGAAGGGATCCCCAATCAGCTGTACAGCCAGGGCATGCGGGCGTACCAGCAATGGGGCGAGGTCCAGAGGTTCTTCGCCAGCTCACCCCTTAAGAAGCGGGACCCTGACGTGGCCAGGGTCGTAAAAGACTTAGACCTGGCAGATGTCTCCCATGAAGAGTTCTTGACCCACAAGCACGCTTTCTGGCTTGACCTTCGGCCAAGCGACGATGACGAGCTGCATGGCAGTGGGAGGCGCGTTCAGAACGCCAGCGATACAAGTGACAAAAGAGAGAGAAGATCCCGGCGTGTTGAACGTATATCTCTATGTGATTATGGACGCAATGCTGCACATCCAGAATGGTAGATTCGTTAACGCGTTTTATTGATGACGCCCACTGCGCGATTATCTGTGGGCAGACTATATCTCAATGTGATTATGGACGCAATGCTACACATCCAGAATGGAGCACATCTTGGGGCGCAGACCAATGTATTCGGTGATCTGCCGCCCCGCGCACTCGTCCTTCATTTTCCCCAAGACCTTCATATTTGCTACGCTGTGCAGGGGGTGGTCTTGTGGGTAATCTGAGGTGTCGTACAGGTTTGCATTCTCAGCCATATCCCTATAAACATCCTCAGTCTGAATCTCGAGTAGCAGACTATCCGTGTAAGTGTAGAGGAGCTGGAATCGCTCTCCGTACTGGGCCTTCATGTGGTTGTAGTAGAAGTCGTACATCAGGTGCTTGGAGAGATCTAGAATGCTCATGCCCACCTAGATAGGTCGGTTTAGGACTAGACGGGTCTTGAGCATCTGAATCGCTGCGAGGTCATCATCAAATATGTTCGCCCGTGCGAAGCTCGGGCTGGCTATCAAGCGCCGGATCTTATAGTCTTCTCCAGAGCGTACCAGCTTGACGTCCACCCGCTTTCGAAGGTTCTCCATGGTTTTTCCGAAGACCGAGTTGTTCATTAGCTTGTACAGGTTCTCGAATTTACTCGCGGCCGTTTTTCGGAGCTCGGTGTTCATCCTGATATAGGGTTCCATCCAAGGGCTCTGGGCGAATCTCAGGGCCCGGTGAACCTTGGTCAGGCGTATTCCCAGAGATAGATACAGCTGTAGGTTCCGGTAGTGCAGGACGTACCGTTCCTTGTTGCGGAGGTTGGGGACCAGCTTTTCGACCTCGGTAGACCTACCGAGAAGGCCGTGCTGATAGTCTGACATCCACTCCTTCTGGACCACCAGACGCTCCGGGGCTAATGGGTAGCTGTTATGTGCGTTATGTAGGCCGGCCGGATACTCTAGGTCGACCTCGAGGATGTAACCGGAAGGACTGTCGTGAGGGTGGGTAGCAATCGTTTCGCCGAGACGCCGCGCGTCATCTACCCACTGGAAGCCGCCCGTTGGAAGGAACTGACTCATAGCCCAGCCATATACATTATTGGCGTCTAGGTATTGGATGTAGCTGTTTGGACTTTCTGGGTTGTATCCCTCCACCTGCGGATTATTGGCTTTGGCGTATCGCTTACTTACCATGGAGATACCTCCGCGCAACCCCTTCTCAATGAAGAGATGTTGGTCGTAGTCTGTCAACAGCTCCAGCTCTACCCCGGTCTTCTTGAACAGCGCATCCCACGAGAGACCTGGGCTCGTAAAGTAGTGTGCAGGGTCCAATCCATACTGCCGTAAACAAGTCTTCCGGAAGGCCTCAAACACATAGGCCAACAGGAGCACGTCTGTGCGGCAGTAAAGGTCTGTGTAGTCTCCCAGATTGGTGCAGTCAAATACCTTCCATACCTGTTGAGTGTGGATGTAGTCCTCATCGCTAATGCCTCCGACTTTGAGCTTACTGTAGAAAGCCTCTTTGGGTGGGAGGCTTGACTCGTCGAAGCGCTCCCAGGAGTCCATATACTCACAGGGGTAGACACCCTTGCGCATGAGTAGCTTTCGTTTTTCTTCGGCGGGCTCATACCGGAAAGCCTCAGGTTTGTTGGCCTCTACCAGATTGTCAAGGGAAGTCGGTAAGAATTGAACGCTGTCGATGAAGCGGAGCTGCCCCAGCGAGAAGGAGATGTACTTTTCCGTGTTGTTGGGGATGCAGGAGATGCGGCCCTCCGCCTTACTTATGGCTTGCATCAGGAGGTGCCCGTCGTAGCCCCGTAGGTTGTGGAAGACTACTGGCATGGCTGTCTTGGGACCGAGCCGCAACTTTAGGTTGCATGCGTTATGGGCCGCGCCTCTGTACTTGCCGGTGATATGGCAGTGATCGCGCACAGAATCGGCGCCTAGAGGCTTCTCACACACGTGGCAGGTTGCGGCGTTGTTGTGGGCCTGCCAGTCCTGGGGAGTCATATTCATGGCTATAGGGTTGGCTAGAACATTTTTGATTTCCCGCTCCTCCTGTTGGAGAGCTCTGAGGAAGTGTTCCGTCGCGTTAGGGCCTCTGTATTCCACGGGGCGTTTTGTGCGGCCGTCGCAACGCACCACAACATAGCAGTAACTGCAGGGCTCGTGGTGCTGAGTCTTTTGAGTGCTGCTCTCTGTAGGTGACGACGGCGGGCCTTCAACCTTTCTGTTCACAGCCTCGAAGTCGGCATATATGATGAACGGAGCCGGTAGCTGTTTGTGGTGGTTCTGAAAGGTGAACTTATTTTCCCCCTCCTGGGGGATTTCCACCCTCACCGCCGTCTGGCCAATCCCTCAGCATTCCGGCTTATGCGCCTTGAGAAGATCCTCCCTTGTGTAACCGTGTAGGCAGCGCTCGCAGAAGTGTTTGCAATGGTGTGCCTTACTTTCTTGGAACAGGAGACGGTTGAGGTCTTTTATCCACGTATAATAGAAATTGCCTGCTTTCCCAATCAGCAGCAGATTGATTCGCGGCATGTCGCCGGGCTTCTTGCTGAGGCGGTGCACGATCACGCCCTTGTCCCACCCGAACACGTTGATGGCGAGGTCGTTCTTTTCCTCCACTTTAGGGATCTGAGAGATGGGCGTGGGGGTGTCGATCCCCCCAAAGTCAAGACCATCATTGGTGGGGTACTTTGTTGGTCTCTGAGGGTGCCCGGCGGCTGGAAATAAGGCAGGCCGGAGTGCCCATCGGAGGCAGTTGTCGTCTTTGTTCTTCACATTGATGACTGCTTTCTTATCACTCACAGCTGCGGGTAGGGGGATGTAGGACCCGCCTCTCAGTGGCTGATACCTTGCAATGTCAAGCCAGAGTGTTTGCACGCTATTGACAACCCACCCTGACTCTCGCTGTGTCCATTTTTCTAGCACCTCCTGGATGGTGGGGAAGGCCTTTTCTAGAGCCCCGTCAATGTCACCGGCCTCTAAGAGGACCTCCTGTTTGTTGTGAAGTACTGGGCTGGTAAACTCTTCATTGCCATCGGCGTTGTCCTTTCGCAACTGAACCCTGAGAGCCTAGTTGGAATTGAACCCCGTTGAGTGCTAGGATCTCTTCTTCTAGCTTCTGGCGAATAATAGCTCGAATTTCTTCTAAGAAGGCTACTGGGTCCGTCCAAATGCCTTCGGGTACGCCCATCTGCCAGGCCCGGAGGAGATTCCTTATAGCCCGGCCGGTGTTAATGAATTCTAATTTCTTTTCACCTACCAATTCATCCAACTCCTCGTTACTGAGGAGGTTCTTGACGTCTTGCTTGAACTCCTCGTTACTGAGGGGGTTCTTGACGTCTTGCTTCAACTCCTCGTTACTTCGGGAGTTCTTGCTGTCTTGCAGCCGCTTCAACTCAGCCACAGCCGTTTTATACCTGTAGAAGATTCCCTGCAGTTCTTCCAAGGCAATGCGGGACCGTGGGTACTTGGGCCGCACACCTAGGAGCGTCTCAAACTCCTCCCGTAGTGCTTGCGCTTTTTGATGTTTCATTGTATGCCTAGTGGCGGTGCCTATCCAATATGAAATTTCGATAGCCGTTTGTATTCGTCGTTGTGCAATATCATCACATGCCTTGTGGTGGTGTCTCTCTAATATGAAATTTCGATAGCCACCAGCTGTTTGAACTCGTCCAAGAAAGCCTTGTGCCTCTGCTGCCTTTCACGCGTCTGGACATTATTATATCCGCAGGTCCCGCAAAGCTGAAATCGGTTTTTAACGCCCCGACCACAGCCAATACATGGCTGGGTGCCAGGACCCTTCCGCAGACGGTATAGGTGGAAGCCGTAGTACTCCCCCAGACAACTCTTACCACAGAGCTCTGTAGAGCCGATGAGAAGCCACCGGCAATTATTGAGACTCTTTGACATGTTGTCTTCCTTCCCTGTCGTTCTATACCTGTCGAGGAACCCCTGCAATTCTTCCAAGGCAATGCGTGACCGTGGGTACCTAGGCCGCACGCCTAAGAGCGCCTCATACTCCTCCCGTAGTGCTCGTGCTTTTTTTGGTGATTGGTCATTGTACGCGCCGTTGTGCAATATTACCGTATGCCTAGTGGCGGTGTCTCTCTAATAAGAAATTTCGATAGCCATCAGACCCTCCGCTAGGGGCTGGGGCCTCTATTTTGTTCTGGGGAGGGCCCCAGGGGGAGGGTGGTCCAGAACTCCTATTCTGTATACTACTACACCCAAACATGGATACTATACTATACTCTACTATACTATACTATATGTAGGCGGTCTGGGGCGGGTTCACTCATTACTCACAGACACCAAGCAGCAAGGACGACGTGTCGGACTATGCCTCGCGTCACTCGCACCACTTGCGTCAATCGCATCAACCGACGGCGAAAAAAAAACTCAGTCACGCCGGGCCGTGGTTCAAACCCGATCGATACTGCTCTCCATGCTTTGTATTATAACCCGGACAGTCCAGCGGCTTACAGCGGGGTTCAACCCTTGCTCAAGGCAGCTCAACAACGGGGACTCAAAGTGAGTCGAACCCGTGTGTCGGCTTGGCTGGCTCAGCAGGACACGTACACTCCACCGACCTGCACGCCGCCATTACCCGCGTACCGAGTGGTGGTTGGGGATATTGACAGTCAGTGGCAGGCGGACCCGGTCGACATGACAGCGTTCGCCAAAGAGAATGACAACAACCGTTACCTACTGACCTGCATCGATGTCCTCTCCAAGTACGCCTGGGTGATGCCACTCCGTGCCAAAACCGGGGCTCGTTTGATCGAGGCGTTTCAACAGATTTTCAAGACGTGTCGCCGACCGTTGTACCTGCAAACGGACGAGGGGAAAGAGTTTCTGAACAGACCGTTTCAAGCCTTTTTAAAGGACAACGGGGTGTTCTTCTTTCACACGTGTAACGAAACCAAAGCCTCCGTGGTAGAACGGTTCAACCGCACTTTGAAAGGTCGCATGTACAAATATTTCACCGCTCACAACACTCGGCGATGCCTGGACGCCTCACCGGCGCTGGTCCGCGGTTACAATCAAGCCTACCACCGAAGCATACGACGAGCCCCTATCGACGTCACCTCCCAGAACCAGAAGGAAGTCCGGCAAGTCTTGTACGGTTCACCCACAACCAAACGCTCGGTCCACTGTTATCGGGCCGGTGATCTCGTGCGTATCAGTAAAGTGAAAGGGAAATTCGAAAAATCATACCTCCCGAATTGGAGCACGGAAATGTTCCGCATTGTTCGTTCCCACCCTCGACAGCCTGCTGTGTACACAGTGGAGGATTTGAACGGGGAACAATTGCTAGACCGAAATTTGTTTATTTTACTTTGTCAGAAAATCGAAAATCTTACTATGGCCGGAAGCTGATTCCCCGAATTGTTAAGCAGATAAAGCACCTGGTACAGTAAGGCGAAGAATCGGTCCCAGAAAGGTACGATAAGAAAGTGCAAATTTCAGCCCAGCACAATTCTGTGAATTTCCAGATCAGAAGTATAAATCTCGGTTGAAGCACAAATAGAACTTATATGGCCATAAAAGAAATGGTTTTTAGTAACAGCCCGCCAAAAGTGCACTCTCGATCAAAAACCCCAGTAATATAGAGCGTTGCGAACTTGTCGTTTTGAGGAGCCGAGTCTGGGGTGTCGTTGAGTCCGCGCTGTCTCCGTTCGCGTCAACACTGAGTAGAACAGAGCAGAGTAGGGCATTGCCTTGTGTACTGTAGTATGTGGTTTGTCAGGCTGGCTGACCGGCTACGTCAAAAGGTTGGATAATAGGCTGGAATGAACTCAAGGGTCCACTGACGACCCAGTTTACTCTTGGATCAGAAAATCTCGAAGCTTATAAGAAACTTGGAGGAGATCAATGTGATGGTATTTCGCACATATTTTCAGCATCTGTATTTTCACCAATATCCACATATTTAAGCAAGATATGTAACAGCCATTTCTTAAACGGTTAAATCCAATTATTCTTTATCAACTAATCTTAACACATATATACAAGACAACCAAATGACCATGAAGGAGAAAACAACTACCAGGTTACATTAAAGATTTCTTTTTTTTTTTTTTCAATGTTTTATTCTTTTCTATCAAAAATCTGAAATACGAAAGGATATACCGAAACATACTAATATCTTCAACAGAAACTTGCAGTACTTGCTATGGGGAGCAAGTCTATCTTTTCTATCAAAAATCTGAAATACGAAAGGATATACCGAAACATACTAATATCTTCAACAGAAACTTGCAGTACTTGCTATGGGGAGCAAGTCTATCTTTTCTATCAAAAATCTGAAATACGAAAGGATATACCGAAACATACTAATATCTTCAACAGAAACTTGCAGTACTTGCTATGGGGAGCAAGTCTATCTTTTCTATCAAAAATCTGAAATACGAAAGGATATACCGAAACATACTAATATCTTCAACAGAAACTTGCAGTACTTGCTATGGGGAGCAAGTCTATCTTTTCTATCAAAAATCTGAAATACGAAAGGATATACCGAAACATACTAATATCTTCAACAGAAACTTGCAGTACTTGCTATGGGGAGCAAGTCTATCTTTTCTATCAAAAATCTGAAATACGAAAGGATATACCGAAACATACTACTATCTTCAACAGAAACTTGCAGTACTTGCTATGGGGAGCAAGTCTATCTTTTCTATCAAAAATCTGAAATACGAAAGGATATACCGAAACATACTAATATCTTCAACAGAAACTTGCAGTACTTGCTATGAGGAACCTAACAGAACCCATACGTGTAAATGATAAATACATGATATTGAAAATAAATGATAAATAGTTGCACTGAACAGCTAATTAGACTTTGAAAAGACAGGTCAAAGCAGGTGTCAAAATGTCTGGCTCTATTAGTACAGATGTGGTTTCCTACACATCTGTAATCAGAGGCCAGTAATGGTGATAAATGCACAGATAAGCAGGCAGCGAAATTTGGCCTGCCGGCGAAACCCAGAAATCGGTTACGTCTTTTCCGCCTCGCCTAACCGATCATTCGGTTACGCCACGTATGTTTATCAACCCGATCAGTTACGCTAATTGTTTACGTGGTTTATGTTTCAGGCATCATTCTGGATCATTAATAAAAGTATTCAGCTCAATGTTATGTTTGTTTTTCTTTTCTATATCTAGCAGCTCATACCATAAGGTTGGTGAACAAAAGAAAGAGAAATTTTACATTCACACGGTGTTTCAACGTTGTGTGTTGCCTGGTTGGTACTTGACTCCTGTGGCACATTTTTACGTGAAATTCCGTTATACAGGCTTATATGTTTGCAATATGCCCAGTCCAACATTAAGTACTTCCAGTAAGTGTCATTACGGTATTGGGGAGCGAGTTTGGTATCCCTGATTACTGATAATTAACGCAGTTTCCAACGCACGTGGTGTGAGTCTTACCACAGTAATATATATATATATATATATATATATATATATATATATATACTCGCTACAGGGCCAGGAGAGACCTTGACGTCACAGGCCTATGCGTCACAGGCCTGTGCTCTAAATCAGAACGCAGCCGGTGAGGTCCCGTAAGGGTTCCATCAATCTGTACGGTAGACTCGACTAATTTGGGCTGGAGTAGCAGTTAAACTACATGTACATGAAAAGGTAACCTTGTTTTATTTACTTGCGTGATCGTGAAAAGATAAGTCAAAATAAATAATTTGAGTATTATCTCAAAGCCTGTAAAGCATATATGAATGATTACATCTCCATGTGACCAGCACAGGCAGCTGGCTGTGGCTGAAATCGATGTTTCTATTTTTAGACGCGTTGCCATACTGGCCGCGTTGTGATTATGAAAGCTGTTCAGTCCAGTTTATCTGTAGTTACCTAATGCACACTGACTCTAAGGACGTTCTCGTTGGACAGTTGGCCTAACCGATTTTCCGGTTAGCCAAATTGAACCGCACGTAACCGTTGCGCGACCGACGGTTTCGTTCGCGCCAAATTTCGCTGCCTGGATATGTACACTCACAGGGACAGACCCTCAACATGAGACAAAAATGGAATGAAATGCTCACAGCAAGCCATTTAAAATACAACAATGGTTTTCCAACACAAACGTCAACTGTACACAGTACATGGGTCTCGCACTCAAAAAAAGTCACAGCCACTGTTTGTCGTAAGAAAAAAAATAAAATGCTACACAAAAACTAGTCTTCTTGCAAAATGAAAACGTCAAGCAAGCTGTTTTCTTAAATGGATTAAATATAGTAAAAAAAAAGACGAATCTTTTAACAGCAAGAAAATGGAAACAAACAAAAACAACAACTTTCAAATGCTTGATGATAAAGAGTTCCAGTTAAATCAATGCGAGCAGCGAAGTCCCATACAGTTAATGTTAGCACTAATACCCAAGTAGGGCATGTATGAAATTGCACCATAAAGAACAACTTCTCTTCAATAATGGAAATATATACCTCTGCAAAATGAAAATCAAAACGAGTTCACAACATAATGAAACAATCAGTCAGTCCTGTTAGTGGTAAAACCCCTACCACTTGTGGTAAGCTGGGTAGCAAGGCATGGTAATAATGGTAACCAAGTATCACACTGTGATCGCTTCACGCCTCTCCGTCTTGCAATGACAATCACATGAACACAAGGGCACGACGACAGGTAATGTACAAGCTTTCAACACTGTAGTAACCGCAGCTTTCCAATAAGCTGCTAATTCGCTCTCTCTGTATTTGCAGTTCTGTCAACATAACATTTTGCTTCGTAGTTAATTCATGAATGTGGTCTGTGGCTTTTTTCAATATAACCACTCTTGGTACCCTTTCCTGTTGTATGAGCGCTGGAACTGCGTCTTTTAATTCCCAGAAGCTTTGTTTCAAGTAATTCCTTAGTTGCCTTTCTCGGTTCACGTTGTTGGGACAGTATTTGACGGTGTGTGCGTTATCCCTGACTGCCCCACATATAGGACAGGTGTAACGCCAAAGGATTGGACATGTCACACGACCGGAGTCATCCTGCAAAACGTGCATACCATACACCGACAGCATCTCGCCATTATTCTTGCATAACACACAAAAGGTGTGTTTTGTAGGATTGACCTTTCTCTTGATTCTTTTATTTTTCATTGTCCTCACAGGTTCCGCCTCCTGCTCCAAGGAACACGGCTAGGAAGTCAATTTCTTCTGGCGGATCGAACAAGTGATATCTTGAAGTTGCCATGTTTAAACTGAAATAAGAAAGAACATAAATTGAAGCTGGTTAAGTAACCAAAGCAATGTCCAGATGTTCAACATTTTACATTGATATAGTAACGCCTGATTGAATTAAAGCTCTGACATTCCTATTCCTATGTATAGTATCCTACCATGATACTACACCCCCAGATTTATTCCCCTTGTTAAAACTGTCCTAAGTGTTTCACTCCATACTAAACATGTTTGAGCCTTATCATCAGTGCTTTAAGATTCAAACCACATAGCAAAACAACTGCGGACCAAGAGAATGGCTAGAACATTATATCCAAACCATTCTGAGATTTATTTATTTATTTATTTGATTGGTGTTTTACGCTGTACTCAAGAATATTTCACTTATACGACGGTGGCCATTTTGAGACTTCAGGAGATAGAAGCAATCTGGTGAAACATGACTCTCCGTGCCGGGTGAATTAAACCCTTGTGAAAAGTCATGTTTGCCTGTCAAGCCCATGTACACGGCTGTCAGTTACACACAGTAGTTCAGATGATCAGGGATCACAAGATGTAATCGACCAAACAAAACTATTCGGTACATACTTGGACAAAATGATAACTTTTCTGTGTGTGAAGAAACAACAGCTTCGCTCCGAATTAGCTTCTTAAACCCCAAGTTTGGCGACTCACTGATATCGCTCCGGCGCTTTGACTTTCCTGCAAGGCCGCTTTTACGCACCTTGGTTTTGAAAACTTTTGGCGATCAATAACAATATTATAAGACGCAAATACTTCAGCCATTCAATTAATAGCACAAAACATGACCGGTCAATATGCGGTCTTTATTATGGCACATTATAATACAAACCTTTCTCACGCGAGCCGTGTTTAGGCAGGTGTTTAGTGTCCAGGCCCTAATCAAGTACAAGTTATACATGTATATCCATTGTCTTAGAGATTGAAGTGCCGGATCAATATACATGTACCTTAGGTCCATCCATGGCTTTTCACATGATCTGTTGGAAGGTGGGTCGGGGTGGGTGACATAGCTGGGCTGGGTGTAAGGATATGGTGGGCCAATGTACTCTAGGGCTGCAGCACAAAACAATAAACTCTGACAATTCTAGTTATGCAAATAGTTACTTTCCTGGCTAATATTCATTCAAAATATACTTGGGTAACCACATGCATGTATGTATGTGAGTATTTAACCATTCATTCTTCAAACGAGTTGCTAAGACACAGAATACCTGATGCATGTCACAAGTGCTTACATAACGGCAAACAGCTCAGCTATGAATAGTAATTTTCAGCAATTAAGTTTTTGCAGCATGTCTTATTACATATTATCCAGTAAAGAAGTTTTTTTATACTTTTCATATACTGTTACAAACATGTAAAATGAGATAGCTCTTACTTTCTTAAATTAACTTTCAAGAAGCAAAGCTGGTTCAGGAAAGAAAGAAGAAATCAAAGCATACAATGGCCACTTATAAAATGATGTATCATAAGTGAAAAAGGGTAGAGCTTGGGCTGTGAAGCATTTGTTTGTCTTTCCTTTTTTCTCTGGACACTAACTTTACCTTCAAGAGGCACACCTAACTGCATCAAAGTGTACTCTGCTGCAAAAACCTTTGCCTCCTCAACAGTAGAACACAGTTTAATTGGGGTAAATGGGTTAGGATTTGGAAACCGAGTACCGAGAGCTGGTATGGTGATCTGAAAGACAAATGTACTTTACCATAGATTACCAATGTAAATGTCTAACATCAACTTCTACATGACACTTATACATGACACTTATACATGTATAAATCACAACCACGAAATTCTTTTTTTTCGATTTACGTCAGATCAATTATTTTTATTTATTTTTATAAGATAATTTACTTCTTATTCTTTCTGGTACACATGGACATGATTAATTGTATAAAAAAAGTTACATTCCAGCAAAAAAACTTGATTCTTATCTCTTCAAACAAGTTTCTTATCAACATTTTGTTGAAACCTATGGTAGTACCTTGTACAAAAAGAGCTGTTGGGCACCACTTCCATCCCTTACCATGGGAGGCTGAAGCTCGTATACAGGACTTCCCCATCCATTCTTCTGGCAAAGGTCATCGAGCACCTATAGTGAACATCGTTACATGCATACAGTTTTTGACACTCTTGATTTACTGAAGCCTCACTCGGGCAATCAGGCTATAAATTAAAGGTAATTAGTAAAACAAAAATTCTTCCACAAAACAAAATCATGGTCAAAGGTTAAACACAGAGCCTTGCATTATGACAACTTTCAATGATAACAAGACAGCCAATTTTTTTTTGGCTATTAACACACCTGATTAACGAAATTTAATTCAAAACTCATTACATGTATAGGAAATATTAGATAAGAATTAGTTTCTAAGTATGTTACCTGTTACTTCAAAGTTTAAACAAACACCCATCTTCAACGAAACTGAACTAACTCACCTTCTGGTTAATTGCACAATCGGTTCATGTCTTTTAGTACGGCGTAGGCAGATTGTAGATTTTATGACTGCATAGTCCTTTTAAGCATGCTTCAGAATATGTTGCAATGCGCAACTTTTTAATGGGATATGGGACCAGAAACCTTCTGCATTGACAACGATACACACCTCTGCTGGATGTTTCCTAAAGCCCCACCCACTCATCATCCCTTGGCCTCCCACAGGGCTTCTGATGCCCATGGGACCTTGCTCTGCCAACCCCCTGCTAACAGTACAAAAAGCACAAATATTCAAGCTATTTCATGGTAAAAATTATGTGACTGAGCCTTCTTAAAGTTTCTTCTTCCTGCTTTTCCTACTGAGATGTTCACATAAAATCAAATATATTGAGCTATTAAGGTTCGGTTGATGAAACCTAATGCTTCTTTGTATACTTACATGTAAGAAGTTCATAGAACGTTTTTTTTTTTGAGGACATCGCATGGATAACACATAAATGCAACTTCTTTCACGTCAAATGACTCTATCAGCCACAATGGCAAAACCACTAAATATGGTAGTGTACCTTTCCTACATGTATGCTGATGAATGGAAAGCTACAGAGTGACAATTAAAGAATATAGGTCACAGGTGGTACGAAGTTCATATTAATTCTTGGCAAAAAGCAAGCCCCTACCATTCAATAAAATCGCCTGTTTTCAATAAAGCTATGCCTTGCACAGTCTTGCAAATATTTCTGCTCCCTGTGAAGCACCTTCCAACTGAAATCCGTCATTACCTCATTTTGGATTTCAGTTTCCAAAGTAGACTTGCCCATGTCATTTTTCTAGTTCTCACTCTGTACTCTGTATCCATTAACATATCAGCAGGAGAGCTACAATACTGTACTTTGTAAAACCCACTTACCTATGCTTATTTACAGTTACAGTTATTACAGACAAATCATAAGGTAAAATATAATCTTAGGTTATCTAAGATTTCATCTTAGATGATCATAACTGAAATGATTTAAAACCAAAGACAAATATCCTGTCCCTGGTCTGAAGCACACAAATGACGGAGCATCTGACAGTTCTGAGAACCCTGATATTAAAAAGACAAACTGGACACACACGGTGGAATATGACAACCTATGCTCCTAATTCTTCAAAAATTGTTCTAAGCTAACCGATTTTTTATAAAAATTCCAAGAATACAACTCTTTTCTGACTGCAAGATCATCTGCTGTGCTGGATTCTCATCTGTATTCTTATATTGGGTGAACAGAGTTGTGGATTTCAGGCCAAAATAGTTCTTACCTTGCGGGTGGTGGAGACATCGGGTTGTAAAACGATGGTGGAGAGTAACTAGGATCAAAATCATAGCCATAGCCCTGAAAAATTTGTCACAGTATCAAGTACACTTGTCATACAACCAAAGCATGCATAAAAGCAGATTCGCTCAAACGGTTGAACAGCTGACTTGCTTCCACTTGACCTATAAATTCATGTACAAATCCAGGTCTTACTCCAATTTCCTCCATCCATAAACCTGATTGTGGTGGAATAATGTGACAATTCTTGAATATAGTATTATACACCGATTAAAAAAGTTATTATAAAAGATTTTTAGCATGTAGTTCTAATAATTTTTTTAATCCACTGCCCGAAAGGCTAAGGCACTATACTACACATATGAGCCTTCAATATTACTACACACTGGAAAATTTCAACATCATAAGCCATCAGTGGCATTCCCTACCCTTGCATACCGGATCTGAAACCCCTATGCTTACATACCAGAAACTCTTATGCTGACATATGAGAACCCCTTACCCTAACATATGAGGAACTCTTACCCTGACATATGGGAACCCCCTACCCAGGTATACGAGAACCCCCTACCTTAACATACGAGGAACTCTTACCCTGACATAACAGAGCCCACTACCCTGACATACGAGGAACTCTTACCCTGATATAACAGAGCCCACTACCCTGACATATGAGGAACTCTTACCCTGACATATGAGAACCTCCTACCCAGATATATGAGAACCCCCTACCTTAACATATGAGGAACTCTTACCCTGACATAACAGAGCCCACTACCCTGACATATGAGGAACTCTTACCCTGACATATGAGAACCTCCTACCCAGATATATGAGAACCCCCTACCTTAACATATGAGGAACTCTTACCCTGACATAACAGAGCCAACTACCCTGACATACGAGGAACTCTTACCCTGATATAACAGAGCCCACTACCCTGACATATGAGGAACTCTTACCCTGACATATGAGAACCTCCTACCCACATATGTGAGAACCCGCTACAGATATATGAGAACCCCCTACCTTAACATAGGAGGAACTCTTACCCTGACATAACAGAACCCCCTGTCCTACCATATGAGGAACTCTTACCCTGACATATGATACTCTCTGCTTCCAAGATTCCAATGCTTCCTGGCCTCTGTTGTATGCTCTATCAACCTCATCCAAGTGACAGTCCTGATTAGCCTGCAATAAAGAATTTTCATCAGTAGTAAAATTCAATTATTTACCAGATATAAATATATATAAATAATTTGGTGTTTATATGCAAAGCTTACTTCACACATACACGACAGATGAGTTTACAATGGTGAAAGAAAGCTGATGGGGGAAAAATGTGGACAGGTCCCGGTTCCCGACCAAATACCTTCCACAAACTCTCAATATGAAAACATTTGAACCCTTCCAACTTAACACAGTTTACTTCACATACTATGTTACAGACAAACTTAACCTATGGGAGAGGATGATCGCTGGGCTGTCCTGAATTACACATTTGAGATGACTTTCACGATGTGGCAGTAACATTGACCAAATCATTTCTTACCTGATTTCTTCCTTTTGCCCATACAACCTCAATGCAAGTGCCTTCAACATTCATTCCTAGAGAGAAATATATATGACTTATTATATAATGCCTTCTCACCTTGATCTTCCTTTAGTTTTATTTCTTGAAAGAATGAGGACGTAGTACAAATGCTACACATCAGTTAAAAAGTGTTCCAGATACAGTCTACCTAGAGTTTTTCCCAAGAAAACTTCTTATTTTCTCAAAAAATTCCTGGCAAAATGGTCCTGGGAGCTTGGGTTCAATATTCAGCCTATTACATGTAACTGTTGAAACAACTCCCCTCTTTTAAACATTTGATCATTTAATGTTCAACAGCTTTTTTTCATGCTGAATGATTTATTGATTGGCGTTTTTACGCTGTACTCAAGAATATTTCACTTATACGACGGTGACCAGCATTATAGCATGAGGAAACCAGGCAGAGCCTGGTGGAAACCCACAACCATTCACAGGTTGCTGTCAGACCTTCCCATCCATGTTGAATGAGGGATGATATTAAGTTAATAATAAGCTAACATAAAATCCAATTTATACAGAAATTTATCCAAACAAATATTCTAGAGAATGCCCACACCTTATGCTTTGAAGTGTGAATTTATACTGTATGTGCTCTTCTGTAAATATATATAAGTCTGTCCCATAATTGTGAGCCACTTCCTGTACGTAGTTGGAGTATTAAACATCCTATAGGCAAGCGATGTGTCAGTTATTCACTGTTTCATCTTAATTACTCGAGTTAGCATGTTTTCCAAATACTCTCCCTTAGATGTTGGTGGATATTCTATCATGTAATTTTCTGTAAACATCAATCAAGTGAAAAACTAGTTAAAAAATAATAATGTGCCACATGCGACTGACAAACGAAAATGAACTTTTACTTATCAGAAACAGAACTATCAGAATGGAAATATATCACACTCTATAAATGCACACAAAAACTACATTTGCCTACCGATAGAAGAAATATACTTCCATTAATGCATTTTGTATTTATCCAAAACCAATCAACACAACTCCAAAATAAATAATTTTTCTCACCATTAAGTTTAGTCATGGCCATAATAGCATCATCTCTGTCTCTAAAATGAATGAATGCAAAACCTCTTATCTTCTTTACTCTTTCCACAACATTGTCTCTTCCCACAACTTGACTGCACAGCTCTCTAATTTTGTCTTCTGTAATTCTCGACGTAAGGTTCCCCACGTGCAAAACTCTCCTCTGTAATACAAATATGCACAACATAAATATTATTCCAGTCATACAAATATGCACAATATTAATGGACAAGATGACGATGCATCAGTGCTTTTAAGCCATAAGTGACCATATTAATTATTACCGCAGCCTCCCGTACAAAAGAAATCACTTGTTGTAAGAAATGTTGCGCGCGCGCGCGCACACACCACCTTCTCGTGACAGAAAATGAAAGAGCAGACGATAAGAAATTTCAAGAAGTTACGCAACATTTTACACATATCCACCCTCACAAAATACCCCTTTCATACAAAAAACTTTAGTTCAATTATAACTTTTCAAATAACGGCTTACATAAATTCAAATTTGGTCAAATTTGTTTGGACTGTGATACCTACTCGTGAATTTTACAACTAACCAACCAATATTTCCGACGTCTGGTGCTGTCTACATTGGCAATTAAATGTGTTTTAATTTGCAACGAAGAGACAACCAATAAAGCTTCTATAGTGGAAATTACATGACTTACGGCAGATTTGCAAACACCCAAGAGCTGGCCTTTACGAATTTCGTAGTTGTTAAGCTCCTTTACCGCTTGATTCGCGTGTTCTTCGTTAGTGTATATAACAAATCCATATCCTCTATGGGATCCAGAGAGGTAGCTCATTATGAGTTTCAGTTCATAAATCTTCCCTATCTTCTCAAATACTGGAACAAGCTCGTCTTCATAACAGTCTCTTGGAATACCTCCGATGTAAAGTTCGCAACCCTTTAAAGGAGGCGGGCTTTCCCAGTCGGGAGGTGGACCGCCGTACTTTCTTTGCCCTTTTTTATGCCGTATGGTGTATCCTGTTCTTTCCATAAGTTTCAGCAAGGCTTCGTTTGGCGCCCAGGTCACACGATACGGCAAAGCCTTCTCCGCGGATGCCATACTTACACCTTGTTGCTGGTCTCACTGCTGCAAAATAAAAGTAGGAAAACTGGACTTTACCACACACGTGAGTGGGCTTAGAAGAGCAATACAGTGCCATCTATGATGTCCAATAATTATTGTTTTATTCCAATTTACATAGAAAAGGCACCAAATCCAGAGAATATGACCGCAGAATCGTGTAAGGCAACATATAGGTAAAAAAATAAGCTAATAACTTGGAGGCATACGGTTATGTAGCACTCGCTGTGCCACTGCGAAAGCGGTTCACCTAGGGGTCTCATGTATCGAAAATTGAACCATTCATAGTAAGAAATATGGCATGTGTTTATACTTCAGTGAGTGTTCGGTTATACAAACTTAAACAGGTGGGCTTCGATTAGCCATTCAGTGCCAAAGGCTGTTCCCCGTCTATAGTCGTGTCAACAAGCGGCCCAGAGTTATTCCCCCTGAAATTCGCTGAACGAGTAGTATACAGAATAGGAGTTCTGGCACACCCTCCCCCTGGGCCCTCCCCAGAACAAAATAGAGGCCCCCAGCCCCCCCAGCGGAGGGTCTGGCCGCTATCGAAATTTCTTATTAGGTATACAGCGAATACAATGAATAATCATGGGATCTCCCGCGATGGAAACGACCAGCCAGCCTATTTGGGCGAAGTTAGTCGGCACAGTGCAAGACTTGCGAGGCTCCAAAGAAGTCACCCACAGCATGTTTGAAGACAGACGCGTCAATGCGGGCCGGCTGCTCATGCTGAAGCTCTTCACCAACGACGTGTGCGCTTCGGTGGATCACCCCGAGCCAATCCGGCAGTATTATGAAAACCGGCTGTTCCCCGAGCTAATGAGGCAACAACCCTAACGCCCAGAACATCATTCGGAAAGAGCGTTTTTCAGCTCTTGCCGAGCTAGTTTTCGGCCGAGATCTATAAGCTGTTTTTCGTGCTTTCATCGATCTCTACGGCGGTGAATGTCTTACGAGACTTAGCACTGTCTCCTGCTTTGGATCAGAGTAGTTCTGGTGTTCCTGAACGACTTGCGTGTACTCTACGTCCGAAATAACACCATCAGATAATGCCGTAGATACCTGCGCACAGATGCTGTTAAGTTTAGCCTCAGCCGTATATCGTTATGTTTCTTGGCCTTTGCGTGAAGTCGGCGGCTAACGAATTTTACGGCGGTATTTAAGACACCGCAAGCTATGGCCGCAGCTTCCATATCCAAGACAGCAGGGGCTGCAATTATTGTTGTGAGTAGTCCCACACCTGCAACCCCTAGTCCCAAACCGGCCGTAAGCATGGCCGAATCAAGGGCCTTGGCGGCTAAGACACCGCGCTGGTACTTAATGAGCGGAAGATCCCTGAGGGTGTTGGCGCTCGTTATCTCTATCAGCCTGGAGAGTTGGAGGGCGACCGCCGTCGCGCGACTGACCCTGTCTGGTCTCTAGAGATATATCGGCTTGGGCGCTCTGTCACAAAGCCTAATGAACCCGTGCTGTACTATGTAGACGATACGTCGGATGGTTCGCGATGGGGATTCGTTCATGAGGAGTTGCTTATAGTGCCTCCTGATACTCAACTTCCCCCGGATGGGCTTCTACGGTAGTTCCTCAAAGTCCCATCCTGCCGTCAAGGAGGCGCATGGCCATGAGCCAAAGTGTGGACACAATCTTCGGCTATCCAGCGCTTACTATCGAAGGGGGACAGTGAGACCTTATTCAGGTGCTGCCCATAGATATGGTGGCGCTCTGATCGCAGCACGTCCATACTGCGTCGGAAGATCTTTTTCTCGAAGAGGGCCTCTTTGTACTGCTTATGGCGGGTGCGCTTTTCCACAACTCCGTTTTTCACGCCCTTGGCCTTCTTAATGTTGGCTCCACCTGCCTCCAGAATGGAGTACATCTTGGGGCGCAGACGATTCATGCATTCGGCGATCTGCCGCCCCGCGCACTTGTCCTTCATATTTGCTACGCTGTGCAGGGGGTGGTCTTGTGGGTAATCTGAGGTGTCGTACAGGTTTGCATTCTCAGCTATATCCTCATAAACATCCTCAGTCTTAATCTCGAGTAGCAGACTATTCGTGTCAGCGTAGAGGAACTGGCAGCGCTCTCCGTACTGGGCCTTCATGTGGTTGTAGTAGAAGTCGTACATCAGGTGCTTGGAGAGATCTAGAATGCTCATGCCCACGCAGATAGGTCGGTTTAGGACTAGACGGGTCTTGTGCATCTGAAACGCTGCGAGGTCATCATCAAATATGTTCGCCCGTGCGAAGCTCAGGCTGGCTATCAAGCGCCGGATCTTATCGTCTTCTCCAGAGCATACCAGCTTGGCGTCCACACGCTTCCGAAGGTTCTCCATGATTTTTCCGAAGACCGAGTTGTACAGGTCCTTCTCGAATTTACTCGTGGCCGTTTTTCGGAGCTTGGTGTTCATCCTGATATAGGGTTCCATCCAAGGGCTCTGGGCGAATCTCAGGGCCCGGTGAACCTTGGTCAGGCGCATTCCTAGAGATAGATACAGCTGTAGGTTCCGGTAGTGCAGGACGTACCGTTCCTTGTTGCGGAGGTTGGGGACCAGCTTTTCGACCTCGGTAGACCTACCGAGAAGGCCGTGCTGATAGCCTGACATCCACTCCTTCTGGACCACCAGTTATGTGCGTTATGTAGGCCGGCCGGATACTCTAGGTCAACCTCGAGGATGTAACCTGAAGGACTGTCGTGGGGGTGGGTAGCAATCGTTTCGCCGAGACGCCGTGCGTCATCTACCCACTGGAAGCCGCCCATTGGAAGGTATTGGCGTCTAGGTATTGGATGTAGCTGTTTGGACTTTCTGGGTTGTATCCCTCCACCTGCGGATTATTGGCTTTGGCGTATCGCTTACTTACCATGAAGATACCTCCGCGCAACCCCTTCTCAATGAAGAGATGTTGGTTGTAGTCTGTCAACAGCTCCAGCTCTACCCCGGTCTTCTTGAACAGTGCATCCCACGAGAGACCTGGGCTCGTAAAGTAGTGTGCAGGGTCCAATCCATACTGCCGTAAACAAGTCTTCCGGAAGGCCTCAAACACATCGGCCAACAGGAGCACGTCTGTGCGGCAGTAAAGGTCTGTGTAGTCTCCCAGATTGGTGCAGTCAAATACCTTCCATACCTGTTGAGCGTGGATGTAGTCTTCATCGCTAATGCCTCTGACTTTGAGATTACTGTAGAAAGCCTCTTTGGGTGGGAGGCTTGACTCGTCGAAGCGCTCCCAGGAGTCCATATACTCACAGGGGTAGACACCCTTACGCATGAGCAGCTTTCATTTTTCTTCGGCGGGCTCATACCGGGCTGTGATGTGGAAAGCCTCCGGTTTGTTGGCCTCTACCAGGTTGTCAAGGGAAGTCGGTAAGAATTGAATGCTGTCGATGAAGCGGAGCTGCCCCAGTGAGAAGGAGATGTACTTTTCCGTGCTGTTGGGGATGCAGGAGATGCGGCCCTCCGCCTTACTTATGGCCTGCATCAGGAGGTGCCCGTCGTAGCCCCGTAGGTTGTGGAAGACTACTGGTATGGCTGTCTTGGGACCCAGCCGCAACTTTAGGTTGCATGCGTTATGGGCCGCGCCTCTGTACTTGCCGGTGATATGGCAGTGATCGCGCACAGAATCGGCGCCTAGAGGCTTCTCACACACGTTGTTGTGGGCCTGCCAGTCCTGGGGAGTCATATTCATGGGTATAAGGTTGGCTAGAACATTTTTGATTTCCCGCTCCTCCTGTTGGAGAGCTCTGAGGAAGTGTTCTGTCGCGTTAGGGCCTCTGTATTCCACGGGGCGTTCCAGGGTCAGAATTTCGTGCGGAGACGCGAGAGTCCAGGTGGACTCCCACTACTGCCATTTGCGAGAGCCCAAAGAGTCAAAACGAAAATTCTCAAAATAAATGTATATACATGTAAGAAACAACTAAAATTCAGTTTAACTCTTTTAATATTTAGATTTATCAAAACTTTAAACACAAACGGTTTGGTGACAAATTAACCTAAATCGACTTTTATTGATGGCGAGCCCTTGTCACAAGTGCCAACTAACAATCAGGCAACAGGACACAATAAATGAATACCATAATTCAGCATATGATAAACATATGAGAAAACCTTATTAACTGATGATACAAAGTTGCGTTTTTAGTTTGATGTTAAAACCAGTGTTGAAAATTTCAACAGATTTATTCATCAGGAACAGAAGCACTCAAATAACATCATAAATGTAAGCAGACTGCATGTTACAGCCACTACTTTCTCTCCTCCATCATCCAACGTAAATTCAAAATTTGATTTTAAATCGTCCTCCCAAAAAGCAATGGACCTTTTTGATATGCATTTCCCACGGGACGCCATTTTTGTAAACAGTCATTCGGCCCTCGTGTGAGTGTCCCGACAGAAAACAAACTATTCCTCTGCCATACAAAGATACATTTTTTCTGCACAAACAGGGCGAAGTTTTGTTAACCAGTAGTTTCTTCACAGTTATATCTTTAAAGACACTAAATTCAGTATAACTGCCTTCAATGTTAAGACTGAACAAAATACTTATAGTCAATATTCTCCTGCAGATGCTTAGCCGATATCATGCTGTCAAAAAACGAGGTGAGGAGTTTGGCAGCGGCCGTCAACCTCAACAGAGTTAAAACGGCATTGACTGGTTGATCAACATTTCTGCATGATCAATCAGCAGCAGATTGATTCGCGGCATGTCGCCGGGCTTCTTGCTGAGGCGGTGCACGATCACGCCCTTGTCCCACCCGAACACGTTGATGGCGAGGTCGTTCTTTTACTCCACTTTAGGGATCTGAGAGATGGGCGTGGGGGTGTCGATCCCCCCAAAGTCAAGACCATCATTGGTGGGGTACTTTGTTGGTCTCTGAGGGTGCCCGGCGGCTGGAAATAAGGTAGACCGGAGTGCCCATCGGAGGCAGTCGTCGTCTTTGTTCTTCACACCGATGACTGCTTTCTTGTTACTCACAGCTGCGGGTAGGGGGATGTAGGACCCGCCTCTCAGTGGCTGATACCTTGCAATGTCAAGCCAGAGTGTTTGCACGCTATTGACAACCCACCCTGACCCTCGCTGTGTCCATTTTTCTAGCACCTCCTGGATGGTGGGGAAGGCCTTTTCTAGAGCCCCGTCAATGTCACCGGCTTCTAAGAGGGCCTCCTGTTTGTTGTGTAGTACTGGGCTGGTATACTCTTCACTGCCATCGGCGTTGCTCTTTCGCAACTGAACCCTGAGGCCTAGTTGGAATTGAACCCCGTTGAGTGCCAGGATCTCTTCTTCTAGCTTCTGGCGAATAACAGCTCGAACTTCTTCTAAGACGGCTACTGAGTCCGTCCAAACGCCTTCGGGTACATTCATCTGCCAGACCCGGAGGAGATTCCTTATAACCCTGCCGGTGTTAATGAATTCTAGTTTCTTTTCGCCTAGCAATTCATCCAATTCCTCGTTACTGAGGAGGTTCTTAACGTCTTGCTTTAACTCCTCGTTACTGACGTCTTGCTTCAACTCCTCGTTACTTCGGGAGTTCTTGCTGTCTTGCAGCCGCTTCAACTCAGCCACAGCCGTTTTATACCTGTCGAGGATCCCCTGCAGTTCTTCCAAGGCAATGTGGGACCGTGGGTACTTGGGCCGCACACCTAGGAGCGTCTCAAACTCCTCCCGTAGTGCTTGTGCTTTTTGATGATGTTTCATTGTACGCACTGTTATACCAACATCATCGTTATACCTATTGACAGTGATTCTCTAATACAGGGTTCATACACCTTAGGTATTATGAAAATTAAAGACTTTTTAAAGACTTTTAAGGCTGTCATTCTCCAAAATTAAAGACCAATTTCATCAAGTTGTTTGTAAAGATCTATTCATTTAATCTTTGTCTTACACCACACAAAGAATTTTTCACTTCTATGATGGCGACTAGTGCATTGCGGCTGGAGGAAGGCAGAGTACCCGTGGTAAACCAGCGACCTTTGGTGAGTTATACCAGCTGAACTTGTATGACTGACTCGACATATTGATGAACTGCATGCGATCTGTAATGAACTTAATGCGAACGGAAGTCACAACATCCATGTAAAGCCATATAAATAGCAACACCGACTGCATATTGCGATCAAGGCCTCACACAGTGAAAGCATGAGGATCATGAAAATCCCTTGACACAGGTATTGAAACCACGCTCGTGCAGCCTCAGGTTGATGGACAAGCACCTATATTCGAGATAGCTACACCATCAGCGACCATACTGAATACGAAGCAAGCCAGAGAGTTAAATTGTAACACTTTTAATTGGGACAAATTCCAGCAGACACAGATTTTAATGTTGAATGAGTCAGTTAAGATAACTGAACACATTTCAAATCTCAAATGCCAATTCAGGCAAACACACATTAAGGTAACAGGCAATAAAACAAGAAGTTCAATCACACAGTACGTGTTCAGATAATGGTTTAGAGCACAGTTTTAATGAGGTCCATTAGGTCTCACTCAGTTTAGATAACTCACTAAAGTCTCTAAAATTTCAGATGCCTGTAGCCTAATTCTTAAGATTTTTCAGGATTTCCTCTATTTCTCTGTCAATATCTGTAATACTGTTGGATTTCTCCTTAGCATTTCTCCTGAGGCTGTTGGCTCTTGCCACATAGGTAATGTCCCCTGTTGCCTCTGCCCTCTCTGAAAACTCTTCTGATGACTTGTATAAACCTGCTATGTTCTGTTCGATTCTCCTTTTCTTCATTTTCAATTCCTCTAACTGGTCCATTGTTGACTTTCTTTTCTGTGCTTGTTTATGTGATTCTTTCTGTCTTTTCACATCATCTAGGTGGGCCATATACTTCTGCCTTGCACTACCTACAGCAAGCACTAGAGGCTTTGTAAGGTTTACACCTGAAATACCACCAACTGCTGAGAGGTGATCAAGGACTATTCTCTGAGCCACGAAAGATCTTTCTTGCAAGTTGTCTGTTGCAACTTCTTTATTCACAGAGAATCCCTGCTCCACACTTGCCTGGCCATGTGACAAAATAAGAAGGCTTTTGACAACTCGCCATAACTTTTTGGCTTTGTGGGCAAGATGGTCATGCAAAAAAACATCACCTCTCTGGGTATCAAGCTTTGGATTAAATTCACTAAAGCTTGCCTCTGCCATTGGAACTTCTTGATCCAAGAACTCTTGGTACTCTCTAATCACATCATCACAATTTGACTCAATGATTTTCTTACTGTCCACCAGACACTTTAACAGTCTCTTCATCTTTGCTACACAGCCAGATTTGTCCAGAACCATCTGTCTCGGATCTAAACACTTCATGTTACGAACAAGAGTGTAACTCAATAGTGATTTGTTTTGAAGTTTCTCGACAACGCGAAGTAATGCTTCACGGTGACCCTGTCGCAGCTCAATGAGTTGACGATCTGAAATTTTCTTCTTTGAATGCAACCGCTTTACTTCATTTTCTGCTGAAAACCCAAGATCTACTGCTGATACTTCTTTCCACAGCTTTTTGTCTCTTACATCAAGCTTAATTAGTTTAAGTGGGGTATCAATTTCTTTTAGAACATCTGCTTTGATCACTGACTGAAGCAGGCTTTTTAGCAAGTAGGAGAGGTCATCTGACATGAAGGGCAGCAGTGGTCTTTCTGCTTGATACATGGTCTGGAATGGTGTCAGCAGTTTGCTTACTGTCAGGAACATATGGATATTTGCATAAAGCAAAACATTCTGACATCCTTCCTGCACAGTTTGAAATGACTTTGTCCCAGGGTCTTTCACTTTTTTGTCTTGATCTGCCTTAACAAACATTTTCACATTGTCGAACATCTCCAATGCTCTTTCAGCAACAGGGACATTTTCCACCCACCTGTGCTTACAAAACATCAACGGAAATGTGTTGGAACCTGTCAGTTTTGAGAAGTCTTCTCGTCGTGCAGGGGAATCTTTAAACAGCCAGTACAAAGATGAAAGGAAATTGTGAACACCATTGTCAGATTTAAAGAACCCATCTTTCAGGGCACCGTGGATAACATGAAGTCCACAACTGCCAATGTTCAGAAATTTGTTTCCAGTGTCTTTTTCAACCTTGTCTTGGAGCATATCAAAAAGTTTCCAATTTACGGATGGCCCATCCATTGATACCTGTTGTAAATTTGAAAGATTCATCCTCTCAAGATCTTCACACACACTCTCAAGTAGGGCTTCAGCATTTGTATGGCCCAAGAACTGTGATCCCAGATATCTAGTGGAAACACAATTTGTGTCCCAAAATCTTACATGTAGGTCAAGCTGCTCATTCTTTGTTACCTTATTGAGGCTTTCATCGAAGCAGAGCACAAATTGTTCTTGTTTTACACGACTTTCCAACAAGGATTTGAAATGTGGAGCAAGTCCAAAACAACACAAATATGCTGTTTTCTTCTCACCACATGTAAATCGTTTCGCAATTTCACTATCTGGAAACACGGTTTTGAAAACAGCTTGAATCCCTTCGTTGGATTTGTAGGAATGGTGATGTTGTACAGTGTGAAGCGTCCATATCAGGGATTTACCGGACGCAAAAAACACGCGTCTCTGACGCGTGTTTTTTGACTTGGACGCAAAAAATGCATCGGCAGGGGTCCCATGGGACGCAACAAAAAAACCCCCCAAAATTTACAACCACATCCAAGTGCCCATGGAAGCTGATTTAGTCACTAAAATAATTCATGTATCCAGTTATTTTCATAAACCAGCATCCACGTGTTCTACGGTAGCAACATGGCACATCCAGCGCTAAAAATAGCATGCGTGGCCTACAATTGTGACGTATGCTGCTAGAGGGGGATCAATGAATTGACGCACTGCTTCAATGCACACGGCACGCGCTGCAAAGTGTAAGCGGTCCGCTGAGCAAATGGGCTATCATTCAAAGCAAATCATGAGCAAACAGTCCAAGTTGTCAAAGTTTTTCGGCGGTGGATCCGAGTCTAGCCACACTGTTGTCATGCGTGATTCTGAATCACCTGAGCCGGCTGAAGCTGAAAAAACTTCACACACTGAAACAGACGCGGTATCGGCACCTAAACGGGCTCGCACTCGATCGTTTCAAACCGAATGGCAAATGAAATTTCCATGGTTGAGTAGGGCCAACTCCGAATCCCAGGCCTCGGGTATGATATGTAACACTTGTAAAAGTGCAAATTTTGACTATTCCTTCGCAACAAACCAGGGCTGTTGTAACTATCAACTCAGCGCATTGTCCCGCCATCAAGATTCTAAACAACACATCGAGGCTGTAAAGATTTTACATATGCGCTCTCACACAGATGCGGCCATGAAAAAAGTTCGCGAAGTCAGCCAAAATACGTACGACGAAAAAATGAACAGCGAAATGATTCAGCTAAGAACTGTTTTTGTGATGGCCAAAAATAACATTGCCGCTGATAATTTTCGAGACCTAATGGACTTGCAAGTTTTGAATGGTGTAAAAGTGAAGCAGTACTACAAACGGCCGCAAATTGTCTCCGATATGGAGGAGTGTATAGAACAAGTCGTGGAGGAAAGCATTCTTGACAAATTACAGGCAAGTGACTTCACTGGCATAATGTTGGACGAGACCTGTGATGTATCAGTGGAAAAAAAAATGCCATTTATGTTAGATACATTGACAATGGAGAAGTGCATGTGTCGTTTATAGGCAATGAACGTATAACAGACGGTACCGCTGCTGGTATTGAAACTGCCATTATCTTAGTTTTGGAAAGGAAAAACATTTGCCAGGATGACATGCAGAAAGTCCTTGGTCTGGGAACTGACGGAGCGGCTGTAATGACTGGTCGTCACAATGGACTCGGCGCAAAACTGGGCCGTCGAAATAAGAATATTGTCCATATCCACTGCGTGGCTCACCGTTTGAATTTAGCTGTATCCCAGGCAGGAAAGTCGATTGAGTATTGCAAGAACTATCACGCCATGATCCACTCACTCTATCAGTTTTACAGGGATTCTTCTGTCAGATACGATAAGCTAAGACAGCTACAAACTGTTCTTAACGGCAAGGCAAAACAAATCGTGCAACCCACATCTGTTCGTTGGCTTTCTATTGAGTCTGCTGTGAAAATGATTCTAGACAGTTATTGTGCCATTATGCTCTCCCTTGATGCGGAAAAATCACCGAAAGCAGTAGGACTATCGAAATTTATTGGCAATTCATTGTTCCTGTTGTTCACAGCCCTCCTCATTGACATTTTAACAGCCATTGGAATTCTAAGTCTTACGTTCCAGAAAGATGCCGTCAACCTTTCTCATATCAAACACAGTGTTACTTCTGCCAAGAACACATTGACTGACATGAGAAAAGGGTCCAGCAAGGTTACGGAAGTCCTCAATGCTTTGGGTGAGATGCCAACAACAGGAGAGGCCGCCAAGTACCATGATGTGAATGTTACAGATAATAACATTCTCAGGCAAAGGTTTAATGATATCAGAAATACCTACCTGGATAAGCTCAGCAGTAACCTTGATGACAGGTTTCCCAGTGACATGTTAGACAAGCTTGAATGTTTTGATGTCCTGTTCAACCCAGGGCGATACCCTAGTGACCTTAACCTCTTAGATTATGGCGGTTTGGTGTGTTAGTAGAGTTTTACCAAGAGCTTGTTAACAAAGAGAGAATGGAAGCTAGCTTTCTACAGTTCAAACACTTAGTTAAGTCATACCAAGTGCTTTCATTTGAAGCTTTTGTGAAAGTGTTGATCAGAGAGTTCAATGAAGAGTTTCCTGACTTTGTGTTACATGGCAAAATTGCATTGGTGCTTCCAGTTTCCTCTGCCCCATGTGAGAGGGGATTTTCCATCCAAAATGCAATCAAGAACAAATCCAGGAACCGGATAACCCCAGAACGTCTAAACAGGCTGATGTTTATCAAACTGAATGGTGGCAGTGTGGAGCACTTTGACTTTGCCAGAGCAGCCAAAATTTTCACTGACATGAAAAAAAGACTTCCTCATTAATAAGTTCTCTCAGTGTACAGTTAGTCAGACTGTCACTCAAGGCCACTCAGTGACTATATAAGTGATAATCATAACATAAATTGAGAGTTTGACTTTCATGATAGAGAAAAAGTCTTTGTAACATTGAAAAAAATAAACAGAGCACAAAGGTCATTAATATATATATATATGTGTTTTTATAGGTCATTTATATATTAAAAATTCATTGGACCCCCATTATGGTATGTGGGACCCCACTTTTTTTCTGAATGGGGTCCATTGGACCCCACAAAAATTACAGCCAGGTAAAACCCTGCATATGATCTCTGCTTTGACAGTCTCCTCTCTCTCCACAAATGATGTTAATGTTGAGCTGATTGGTCGATTTGAAAAACATGAATTTAAAAATAATTACAACCTGTTAATGATTTTCTTTCTCTTCCATTAAAATCTGAAATATTAGATAGATACTGAAAAACAAAAAAGAGGAAGGGAACAACTATTGACAAACTTAATTCGATGGTGCCTTCCCTGAATAATACAAATTTGCTACTGTGCACAAATACAGGGCATGCAGAACCCAGAACTGTTTATAATATTAACGTATAGTTGTTATGTGAAACTGTATTATTAAGGGGGGACTACTCATGTATTTACATCAAGTTTGTCATAAGTTGTCCCCCCTGATTCGAAATATAACCAGCATGGACCACACATTACCTTGTTGTTGTTGTTGTTGTGGCATCGGCCGTGACGGACCAGCAGCTGCAGAAGGTTGACTGCTACCTGCCTCATCTGTTGGCCTCTGGGAACTAATAAAATCCGTTATGGATGGGGTCCGCAAGGACATTTTACTGCGCATCAGAGCAATGTGCTTTTTGCCAGACATGTGGACTCGTAATGCTGCTTCCCCCATTGTGCCCAGGCCAAATGATTTGACACAAACTTTACATCTCGCCTTGTGTTTATCTGGATCTTTTTCCAACCACCCGACATATTCACTGTTTTCCAGCCATATTTCGTGGAACAAACAATAGCCAGGCATGTTTAACATTGTTAGCAAGTTCACATACTACGGCTTCCTCGATTCAAACCAATCCCGTCAGAAAACTTTCCTGAGAACCCGCGCAATTTCCGGTTTCGGAAACCAGCTTTTTCAATGACTACTTATGATGTGGTTCTGTTTCCGATATTACAATCTGCAACACTCGGCAATTTTCGTGTGAAGGGGCTCAAATGGGGTTTCTGAAATATGGTGTCTAACCGTATGATTTTCGTGGATGATTCTTAATTGTTAGCTTGTAATATTAATTACTCAGCAATAATTTTTTTCACTGGTTGCAGTTTATAATTTTTAAAGACTTTTAAAGACCCTGATCTCACTTTTATCAAATTTTAAGGTTTTTAAGGTCCTTAATTAAACACAACGAATATTAAAGACTTTTAAGGAAATTAAGGCAGCGTACGAACCCTGCTAATAGGGAATTTTGATAGCCGCCAGCCGTTTGAACTCGTCCAAGAAAGCCTTGCGCCTCCGCTGCCTTTCACACGTCTGGACATTATTGTATCCGCAGTCCCCGCAAAGCCGAAATCGGTTTTTAACACCCCGGCTACAGCTAATACATGGCTGGGTGCCAGGACTCTTCCGCAGACGGGCTAGGTGAACCCCGCAGTACTCCCACAGACAACTTTTACCACGGAGCCCCGTGGAACCGATGAGAAGCCACTGGCAATTATTGCTACCCTTTGGCATGTTGTTGTTGAATTTATCGACGTATACCTGGTGCAATTGGTATGTCTAATAGAACATGAGAAGGGGCTGGGGGCCTCTATTTTGTTCTGGGGAGGGCCCAGGGGGAGGGTGTGCCAGAACTCCTATTCTGTATACTACTGAACGAAATACGGCATGTCTTTATACTGCATGCTCGTATGATAAATGTCAGTTTTAGTCGACGGCCTGCATGTCTAGCGTTATGTTGTACAAAAAAAAACATCACATGAGTTCTGCAAAAAACACTAAGGCTATCTGGGTGGTTGAAAATGACCCAAATCCAATCTACTATCGCTGACATCGATTTGACAACAGGCATTGTCCTGTGTAATATTCAAAAATAGAAAAAACAAATTTTGTTTTCGCGTGGTTCTAGCTTCTGCATTGTCTTCTAGAACAGCTTATCATGTTCCAGGCAAACCTTCGCACTGCGACGTCCAATGAGCGAGGGACATGACAGACCAATGAGCGCGACAAGGAGCAAAACGTCGGCTTGTAAAGTCGAGTGGAGCAGCTCCAACAGCTCCATGCTATGCCAACCACTCCGACCCACCTGTGGAACTCTTCCAACAGATCATGTGATCAGCCATGGATGACCTACGGTACAAGTATATTGATCCGGCACTTCAATCTTTCAGACATGGATGTACATGTATAACTTAGATTAGGGCCTGTAAACTAAACACCTGCCTAAACATGCCTCGTATGAGAAAGGTTTGTATTATAATGTGTTATAATAAAGACGGCATATTTTAACAAATAGAGTGAATTTTTTTTTTCTTTTTTCATTTTGAAATTTCGTTTAATTTTCTTTCACCTGTATCTGCTGGTTTAATATACAGAACCTGTTAAGTATACATGACACGCCTAAGAAAAAGTCAGACTTACCTGGTGACCACACCCGCCTTGATTACTACAGGCTTGATTCTGGGATCGACCATGGCTGTAAGGAATCAGTGACCTGAAGACGCCGCGTTTGGGCTTACTCTTCAGTAGATGCACTTACAATTTCTGCTTTTCTGGCTGCTATGTATATGTATTTGCTCACGTGTGGATGCAGTGGGCCTCTGCGATCAGTATAATATGGAATACGGGACGTAACTGCTCCGTCTGTTGTTGATGTACATCCGGCCTTATGAATGTCTGCTGTTCGGTACTGTTTACTGACTTCTCTGAGACACGCGTCCATTTTTTCTTCCATACCCTCTTCTCGCGCGGTGATTGGTCCGTTTTGGGGGCCATCCATTGGTCCGTTTTGGGGCAAATCCCGCTCACCCATTGGTCCGTTTTTGGCGACAAAGAGCTGTCCCACTCAACTTTACAAGCCGACGTTTTGCCTCTTTTTTCCACTCCCACTACCACCACTACTATACTGTACTCTATTATACTACACTCAACTCTAGTATACACACCCCGTCGTGGAAAAAACCCACCATCACCACTATCTGACACACACCTGACACACACAAAAAACACCCTCCTCAAAACCACAAAAACTCACTCCTCAATGCGACACCAAACGCGCATACTCTACTACTGAGGTAGAGCTCTTGCTCTAGAGCAGGTCGGTTTTGAAGCATAATTGTTGTCAGCTTGGGGGAATCTGGCTGATTTGATGAACTTCTGTTTCTCCTACCCACTGCTACAAACAAAGAGGGAGAAAGCGTATGCATCGAAGATGTAGAGTGTATATGAGGTAAAAGTCAATCTTTTAATTTTGGACGGCCCTACCTTATGAACTTATTATTAGAGCTCCACAATGTTTGCAGAGAACAACATAAAATTCTTTCCTGTTTAATTCTTTCAGCTTCATACAGGCAATGGGTTCCAACTCACGTTCTTTCAGTCACGTGACCTCCAAAAACGCGAAAAAAGAAGAACCGCACAGTTTCCCCTTTGGGGTTTCTGTGCCCATTAGGGAGCGGCACATCATTATAACTGTTGATGTATGCATCTGGTGCAAAATGATTTCCTGTGTCGACTGCATATCTAGTGAAATAAAAAAATGAAATGAAAATTTAAAATTAACAAGAAAACTAAATCGCGGTCACAAAAATAAAAACCAGATTCGTATTCAATATGCCAAACCACGCCCCGCTGCATAGTTTTATTTAAAGATTCAAATGTATAGGTCGTTTTTGAGCCGAAGCTTCAACAGTTTTCAGACCATTTGATTAGGTTTGCACTTGCGCATTATATTTAAGACGACCAGATAAGCGGTTTTTGAGAAGAATTTCTCCAAGGATTTCTATGTAGGCCTATATGTCTTTAATATGGCGGTCAACGGTACTTAAAACTTCCATATACCATGGCCTATAGCGCAAGATATTTGGTAATGAACAGTGTAAATGAATACCAGGTCTGGTCTACAGTTTTCCACAAAGAAGACAAAAATCAAATTTTGAAAAGAATAATAATCCGACCAAAAACAAAAGGCTCCAGCTTTCAGTTTGGCTGCCTGAAATTCAGTTGTACGATGGCGTTCAAATTTAATGGTGCAGGAAAACGGAGTGCTCGTGCTAAACCACCTACCTTTTGTAAGTTACTGACGAACTTTCCGACCTTTGACGAGCTGACTTGTTTCAGTATTTATGGAAGATAAGTGGTATCAGCGATGGTTAGATTGTCTAAAGGGGGGAGAGAGGGGGAGTGTGTAAATTGCCTGTCTGAGGGTATCATTGAACACGCGTTTAGTACTTGATTAATTTTACAAACAATACATTGCAGCCAAATCAGCCAGGGATAGATTTGATCTCACGCCTCACTGATCACGAGTTTACAGTCACGACAGCAGATAGCACTTTAAACCTCTCTACCTTTCAGCAAAAGTTTATTTCAATAGATGACAAAACTAACAAAAGCACCTTGTACAAAAGTAAACATTATGTAATCAAATAAAAGTTATGCTACCTAAATTTATCGTACAGAAGTTGCACTCATGTAAAGACGTTTAAGGCTATATATGCACAAATAGTTTTGTAATATTTTCAGAAGGTCACAAAACCAACAAAAATACATTATAAACAAAGACAACACTAAAATGATGTATAGATATAGAAAATGTTGGATTTATTTTGTTTGAATTTGTTCAAGATGGTAAAATGCTTATTAAACATTAGATTCTATGGTGACCTTCATCATTTAAAATGCATATATAACATATAGATCTATGAATACATGTCCGGAACATTCCTTGAAACGAGTTTTTTCACACTACCATACAATCTAATCTTATTACATAATTTTAATCTGTAATCTTTAAAGAAAGAAAAATAACTATTTTCCTGGAAAGTTTTAAATGGTTTTTCATCTGATATACACTTTATTTTAGTGTTTTTTGTTTCTCTTGCCTTAAAAATATGAGTGATGATTAAAAAAAACACATTCTACATCAATACATAACACAGTCGCTGCATCAGTCTACCGCTAATGTTATTCTCAAGTAGATAGTATTCATGACATGATGTAAAAACATATAGCATTTAGAGCTAATGGAAGTCGACTCGGATTTTTTAAAAGAGCATCAGATGGAAAATTATTGAAATATGAACGCTACATAACACTTCAGTGAAAAGTAGACTGTATATTCTTTTGGAAGCAATCTTTCCGTCTTAGTAGATTAGATTTGCCTTCCAAACGTTTGTTTTAAGCCATTCATATTGTGTCACTTAATCTTCGTTGTCCGCAAGTCGGTTGTTTCCTGGTCACGATGTTTACCTCACGGTGTATATATATATATATATATATATATATATATATATATATATATATATATATATATATATATATATATATATATATATATATATATATACGTAGGTCTTAATTAAGTAATTATGACCTGAGCTGGGCAAGAAATTTACTAGATTTCAGACAACACACAACGAATGAGATATGCTCACATTTTCCCGTACATTGCTGTAAACACCTTCAGTTTCTTGAAGTCAACCCTATGTCTCATTGGAATTCGGAGCCCCTGATTAATTCTGACTTTTGACAGCTCATATTATTTCCGTGCATCAACATTTGAACCCAAAACGCAGGATACTTTGAAGACTTTCCACTTGTATGAAACAATTTACCTAGGATGGAACGATATTTTTTTTATAGTGCGATTTTTGACGTAATGCAAGTAGCAACAGCAACCAATGCGACCCGAAGAATGGAAGAACCAGGAGTAGCCCCCTTGTTTGGGTCATCCGTGACGTAGCGTGACGTCAGATCGTATAACTGGCGGCAATAGGGTGTCAGCAGAGCCACCTGGTAGTCTTTGAAGTAAAAATAATAGTCCCGACAGTTGGCGTATATGACGTTTTCTGTACATACTTGGAAGGAGCGCTGAACACTGGAGACGAAAAAAGACAAAAATTTATGCATTACTGAGATCGATACATCGATTAACATTGTAGGGTTTACATTGTAGTACATGCAAATACAATATCATTTTCACTGAATATTTCATATTAGGAAAGAACAATTCAAAAGTACTTAGAAAACGGAGAAACATTTATTGTCACCGTTTATGTAAATCGTCGGTGATTTATGTCGAATATTTCACTTATACGACGACGGCCAGCATTGTAAGGGAAAAAAAAACTGCAGATGAAAATAGGAGAATGGTTCCTTTCTAGTATATCTCAAATCGTCTCCCTCGGACGTCAGTTGACCCATTTTAAGAAGTCCTTGCTATAACACTGTTAGGGAATGAGCCCAAGACGACCGACGTAATGATAGCTAACTAGTCTGACCTATGTGTCATCCTCACCTAGTACATAGGTCTTAAATAAAGATACAACTCGTAAGTCTAATTAAGGAAAGTTCCCTCACTATGGTGACTCGGTTCCAAGCTGCAAAGCATGAGTACTGCATGTATAAACGTTATCAGTTTGCCGACAAATCATCGCCAAGGCATGAATAAATAACATGACTACACAACTTGGACCCGAATGCACTTTAAGTGGGAAAGCTTTAATCATTCCAGTTAGTCTGAAACTCGTGTAACATGCAACGGGCCTTCCTCCGGGGATACCTAATTACCCACAGGGCACGTTACTCCAGGAATAACTAATTACCCGCAAAGAGCGTTTTTCTGGGGAAACCTAAGTAACTGCAGGGGTAGTTCCTGGGATACTTAATTACCCGCAGGGAGCGTTCCTCCAGGGATACGTAATTACCCACAGGGAACATTCCTCTGGAGAAACCTAAGTACCCTCAGGGGACCTCCTTCCTGGGATACTTAATTGCCCCAGGGAGCATTCCTCCAGGGATACGTAATTACCCACAGGGAACGTTCCTCTGGAGAAACCTAAGTACCTGCACAGGACCTCCTTCCTGGGACACTTAATTACCTGCAGGAAGCGTCCCGCCCAGGATACTTAATTATATGTACCACTGGGAAGTTTTTCTAAGAGAATACTTAATTACCCGCATCGCGCATTCCTCCTGTCAAATTCCGATTTGTACATTCCGGAAAACTCCGTTCCAGTGAAATTCTGTTTGTTGAGATAATGCTCCCGTTGGCAAACAGCGATGGCGTCCAGCAGCTGAGCCTGCAAACAGCCTTTGTATTTCTGCCACACTGAAGGTGCCAATAATAATACAATGTAATATAATTATAATGATAATAAACATGATGGTCATGATAATTATAACAGTGATGAAAAATAATACAAATGGGAAAGGTAACTACAATAATGACGCAAATATCCACCACCCAATAATAAATGTAAAAAAGGTAAACAAAAAGGTAAACAGAGAAGCCAGCTAATGCATTGGTGAGACGCTCCTGGTTATTGCGGCGTGCTGAGGTGCTAACCACCTAGGCCACAGTGGTCATGGTAACCACAAATGTTGTAAGTAACACAAAAGGCATTAATTTCCAACGTACCTAAAAATCTGCATAATGCATGTCAAAATGTGCTCTGTTTAAGCTGAGTATTTACAGTGAAAAAATAACGATGAAATGTGAAAAATGTGGCAAAACTACAATAAAAAGTTACTATAAAACTACATGCATACCGTCTATTTCACGACAGAACCCCCTGAGGGCGTTCACACGTGCATGGTGCATCTCTTCTTTAACATCGACTCCCTCACATTGGTGATCCGTTCCGCTCTGGACGGCTTTTACGCACTGCTCAAACCTATTCCTAAGGACAAAAATGGATTCGTGATTCTACATGACATATAACTTATCCTACAGTTCAAACTTTTTCACGAATGGAGAAATGCGATAATGTATTGTGAATCTCAAATGATCTTCTAGAAAGACAAGAACGTTCGAACTGACTGTAATGATCTAATGCGCTCTACAAAGACAAAATGGCTTAAATAATTCCAAAAGTCTAATGTGTTCTACAAAGACACAATTGCATAACTAATTGAAATCGCCTAATGTTTTCAACAAAGACAAAATGGCATAATTTATTACAAAGGTAAAATGACGTAACTAATTAGAATGGTCCAGTGTGGTGTACAAAGACAAAAAGGCGAAAATAATTAGAATGGCCCAATGTGGTCTACAAAGACAAAAAGGCGAAAATAATTAGAATGGTCCAGTGTGGTCTACAGACAAAAAGGCGAAAATAATTAGAATGGTCCAATGTGGTCTACAAAGACAAAAAGGCGCAAATAATTAGAATGGTCCAGTGTGGTCTACAAAGACAAAATGGTATAAATAATTAGAATGGCCCAATGTGGTCTACAGACAAAAAGGCGAAAATAATTAGAATGGCCCAATGTGGTCTACAAAGACAAAAAGCGAAAATAATTAGAATGGTCCAGTGTAGTCTACAAAGGCAAAATAGTGTAAATAATTAGAATGGCCCAATGTGGTCTACAAAGACAAAAAGGCGAAAATAATTAGAATGGTCCAGTGTGGTCTACAAAGGCAAAATGGTGTAAATAATTAGAATGGCCCAATGTGGTCTACAAAGACAAAAAGGCGAAAATAATTAGAATGGCCCAATGTGGTATACAAAGACAAAAAGGCGAAAATAATTAGAATGGTCCAGTGTGGTCTACAAAGGCAAAATGGTGTAAATAATTAGAATGGCCCAATGTGGTCTACAAAGACAAAAAGGCGAAAATGATTAGAATGGTCCAATGTGGTCTACAAAGACAAAAAGCGAAAATAATTAGAATGGTCCAGTGTGGTCTACAAAGGCAAAATGGTGTAGATAATTAGAATGGCCCAATGTGGTCTACAAAGACAAAAAGGCGAAAATAATTAGAATGGCCCAATGTGGTCTACAAAGACAAAAAGGTGAAAATGATTCGAATGGCCCGATGTGGTCTACAAAGACAAAAAGGCGAAAATGATTAGAATGGCCCAATGTGGTCTACAAAGACAAAAAGGCGAAAATGATTAGAATGGCCCAATGTGGTCTACAAAGACAAAAAGGCGAAAATAATTAGAATGGCCCAATGTGGTCTACAAAGACAAAAAGCGAAAATAATTAGAATGGTCCAGTGTGGTCTACAAAGGCAAAATGGTGTAGATAATTAGAATGGCCCAATGTGGTCTACAAAGACAAAAAGGCGAAAATAATTAGAATGGCCCAATGTGGTCTACAAAGACAAAAAGGTGAAAATGATTCGAATGGCCCGATGTGGTCTACAAAGACAAAAAGGCGAAAATGATTAGAATGGCCCAATGTGGTCTACAAAGACAAAAAGGCGAAAATGATTAGAATGGCCCAATGTGGTCTACAAAGACAAAAAGGCGAAAATAATTAGAATGGCCCAATGTGGTCTACAAAGACAAAAAGGCGAAAATAATTAGAATGGTCCAGTGTGGTCTACAAAGGCAAAATAGTGTAAATAATTAGAATGGCCCAATGTGGTCTACAAAGACAAAAAGGCGAAAATGATTAGAATGGCCCAATGTGGTCTACAAAGGCAAAAAGCGAAAATAATTAGAATGGTCCAGTGTGGTCTACAAAGGCAAAATGGTGTAAATAATTAGAATGGCCCAATGTGGTCTACAAAGACAAAAAGGCGAAAATAATTAGAATGGCCCAATGTGGTCTACAAAGACAAAAAGGTGAAAATGATTCGAATAGCCCAATGTGGTCTACAAAGACAAAAAGGCGAAAATGATTAGAATGGCCCAATGTGGTCTACAAAGGCAAAATGACGTAAATAATTAGAATGGTCCAATGTGGTCTACAAAGACAAGAAGGCAAAAATAATTAGAATGGCCCAATGTGGTCTACAAAGACAAAAAGGCGAAAATAATTAGAATGGCCCAATGTGGTCTACAAAGGCAAAATGGTGTAAATAATTAGAATGGCCCAATGTGGTCTACAAAGACAAAATGGTGTAAAAAATTAGAATGGCCCAATGTGGTCTACAAAGACAAAATTGTGTAAATAATTAGGATGGTCCAATGTGGTCTCAAAAGACAAAAAGGCGAAAATGATTAGAATGGCCCAATGTGGTCTACATTGAGGGAACAAACTCGTCCTGGTACAAGCAGACAGAGTATTTGTACACACACCTATAGTCTGTTTCTTTTAGAGAGTTGCCTGTATTCAGCTGTCTGTAAAATCAGTCATACACCAAAAAAACCATTGTCTCGGGTGACGTCATAAAAATTCAAAAGCAAATTACATGCAGGACAACGGGCGTGGAGAGTAATTTGTTTTACAATGGCTGAACCAACAAGCGGTTAGAACAAACCCCACGCAGTAACACAGCCTACACCACTGTCTCTGTGAATTGACTACATGGCTTTAATTTCCTAGCTTCCATCTCCAAAAAAAACCCGCCGTGAGATCATATACTACACGAGATAAAATAAAATTCATCTGTTACGGTTATATTATCCTAAAACGTGTAAACATTTTCAAATATGGCTATATCAGTGACAGGGTTTACGGTTAAGTCCATAGCAGTTTAGGTAAGTGGTGTCGCCCTCCGTCAAAACACGTTGAACTCCGACCAATATCCAGCATGCCATTGTTTTTCTTTTAAATAATTATGACGTCACCCGAGGCAATGGGTTCTTGCAGTCAAACCCGAGCTTATGGACTTATGGATTAGAAAAAATGTTCTAGCTTCACTTTTCTTTGCAATAATATAGATTTCCAACATAACCATGTGTAGAGCTTGTGTTGTTACGTGTTACTGACTAAAGGCAATTTTGGCAGCGAGTATAACTGAATTTACAGAGAGCTGAATATAGGCCACTCTCCAAAAGAAATAAACTTTACTCCCCATCGTCATATGACTGAAAAAATGTTAAGTACCACATAAAGTCTACCCTTCTGTTGTTAATAAACATACTCATTTACTTCCGTTGACTTGTTATGTTTTTCGTTAGCATTTAATTGCAAATCGTACAATAGGCTTTCTGAGGATATGTTCTATTAGGTATTATAAGAGATTATGCGTGGCCAATACTTCATACAGTTATAAATATTGGCAGAGACTAAGGGTTACCTTCCACATTCTGTGAGGGCTATTAGGTTTAGTCCTAGATTTCTCTGATATTAGGTTTGGCAAAATTTTGTTCCGCCCAGGATGGCTGCAAACCAACCCCAGAACGCGCTCCATTTCAAAACCTGATGCTGTTGCCTGATGCTGTTACCTGATGGGTCTGAGATTCCTTGGTGATGTTAAAAGCGAACGACTGTACTGACAGCCTCGACGTATTTGACAAAGGACGGGTAACTGCATCAGGATTTTAAATGCAGCGCGCTCTGAAGTTGGTTTGGGGCCATCCTTGGCCCAGCAAAAGTTTGCCAAACTTAACGTCAGAGAAATCTCGAACCTGGGAGGACCACTTCGAACTAAATTAGGTTGGGAGTTGATCTGTCAGAACGAAGATACAGTTTCCTGCAGAACGAAGATATAGATATAGAACGAAGACATAGTTTCCTGCAGAACGAAGATATAGTTTCCTGCAGAACGAAGATATAGATATAGAACGAAGACATAGTTTCCTGCAGAACGAAGATATAGATATAGAACGAAGACATAGTTTCCTGCAGAACGACGATATAGTTTCCTGCAGAATGAAGATATAGTTTCCTGCAGAACAAAGATATAGTTTCCTGCAGAACGAAGATATAGATATAGAACGAAAACATAGTTTCCTGCAGAACGAAGATATAGATATAGAACGAAGACATAGTTTCCTGCAGAACGAAGATATAGATATAGGACGAAGACATAGTTTCCTGCAGAACAACGATATAGTTTCCTGCAGAACGAAGACATAATCTGCTGCAGAACGAAGATATAGTTTCCTGCAGAACGAAGACATAGTTTCCTGCAGAACGAAGACATAGTTTCCTGCAGAACGAAGATATAGTTTCCTGCAGAACGAAGACATAGTTTCCTGCAGAACGAAGATATAGTTTCCTGCAGAACGAAGATATAGTTTCCTGCAGAACGAAGATATAGTTTCCTGCAGAACGAAGACATAATCTCCTGCAGAACGAAGATATAGTTTCCTGCAGAACGAAGATATAGTTTCCTGCAGAACGAAGACATAGTTTCCTGCAGAACGAAGATATAGTTTACATGCCAAATAATGAACATGTTCAAGCTTATTATGTGTTTTTTTTTAAAACGCCCATACATCTGAGTAATAGGTGAAGTACTTGTGTTATAAATGAAGAAATCCTACCTGCAAAAGTCTTCTCTATTCGTCTGTCCGTCCAAAGGGTCCTTCAGTATATCAGACATTATAAGTATGTCGAGCTGGCATCCCTGGGCCGCTTGATTAATGTCGTACGTACACACTGGTTTACTATCTAACTGACCGTCACAGAGACAGATCAGTATGGCTGTGAAGAAATAAGACGAAATTGGGAATTGGATGAATTCATGAGAGATTAGACCGTGAAGAGATTGCTGCCGTAGCTACACACGTTTCTAACTAGCTCTGTAATGCTGTGATTAGGTATACTTGATTATATCTTGAACACCTCTGTGCTTCCCTTGCTGGCTTTAGTATACTGGCTTTAGTTGGAGTTAGAATTTATCGAGATTCCAGTAGTTTCATGCTTGAGTGCATTTACTAGAGATCACACTTGGGAACATGTACTTGGAATTGATAGCTAAGACGACTGTGCCTTCGGACAGACAAGCTATTTGGTACCCAGCAGTAGTATACTAAAGCCAAACTAAGCTTATGGAATAAGACAGAGCTGTGGGGGGGGGGGGCGTCGGGGGGGGAGGTTCATGAGAGACTAGACCTAAATGAAAATTGATCGTGGTAAAATCATAGGCGTCGGATTGACGGATTGTCTCACTGACCGTACTGATTGACGGATTATCTCACAGATCGTACTGATTGACGGATTGTCTAACGGATGATACTGATTGATAGATTGCCTAACTGATCGCATTGATTTGCAGATTGTCTCATTCATCGCACTGATTGGCGGATTGTTTCATTTATTGCATTGATTGGCGGATTGTCTAACTGATCGCACTGGTTGACGGATTGTCTCATTCATCGCACTGATTGGCGGATTGTCTCATTCATTGCACTGATTGGCGGATTGTCTAACTGATCGCACTGGTTGACAGATTGTCTGACTGATTGCAGTGGTTGAGTGATTGTCTAACGGATGATACTGATTGATAGATTGCCTAACTGATCGCATTGATTGGCGGATTGTCTCTTTCATTGCATTGATTGGCGGATTGTCTCATTCGTGGCACTGATTGACGGATTGTCTCATTCATTGCATTGATTGGCGGATTGTTTAACTGATCGCACTGGTCGACAGATTGTCTGACTGATCGCAGTGGTTGAGGGATTGTCTAACGGATGATACTGATTAATAGATTGCCTAACTGATCGCATTGATTGGCGGATTGTCTCTTTCATTGCATTGATTGGCGGATTGTCTCATTCGTGGCACTGATTGGCGGATTGTCTCATTCATCGCACTGATTGGCGGATTGTCTCATTCATTGCATTGATTGGCGGAATGTCTAACTGATCGCACTGGTCGACAGATTGTCTGACTGATCGCAGTGGTTGAGGGATTGTTTAACGGATGATACTGATTGATAGATTGCCTAACTGATAGCATTGATTGGCGGATTGTCTGACTCATTGCACTGATTGACGGATTGTCTCATTCATTGCATTGATTGGCGGATTGTTTAACTGATCGCACTGGTCGACAGATTGTCTAACTGATCGCGGTGGTTGAGGGCTTTGTCTAACGCATGATACTGATTGATAGATTGCCTAACTGATCGCATTGATTGGCGGATTGTCTCATTTGTGGCACTGACTGACGGATTGTCTAACTGATCGCACAGGTCGATAGATTGTCTGATTGATCGCATTGATTGGCGGATTGTCTGAATGATTGCAATGACTGACAAACAGTGTGACTGATTACACTGATTGGCGGATTGTCTGACTCATTGCACTGATTGACGGATTGTCTGACTGATCGCACTGGTTGAGGCATTGTCTCACTGATCCTACCGATTGACGAATTGTCTGATTGATCCTATTGATTGACAATTGTCTGGATGATCGCACTGATTGACGGATTGTCTAATAAATCGCACTGATTGACGGATTTTCTAGTTGTTCGAGCTGAATAAAAGATTGTCTAACTGCTCGCACTGATTGACGGATTGTCTGACTGATCCTATCCATTGACGGATTGTTCGACTGATCGCACTGATTGAGACATTGTCCCACTGATCCCACTGATTGTCCCACTGAATGCACTGATTGACGGATTTTCTGGCTGATCGCGCTGATTAACGGATTGTCTGACTGCTCGCAATGACGGATTGTCTGACTGATTGTTCGACTGATCGCACTGATTGAGAGAGTGTCTGACTGGTCGCACTGATTGACGGATTGTCCCACTGATCGCACTGATTGTCTGACTGATTGCACTGATTGACGGATTTTCTGAGTGTTCGCACTGATTGACGGATTGTCTGGCTGATCGCTCTGAGTGACGGATTGTTTCATTGATCGCGCTGACTGACGGATTGTCTCACGAATCGCACTGACTGACGGATTGTCTCACTGATCACACTGATTGACGGATTGTCTCCCTGATCGGTGGATTGTTTGGCTTATCGCACTGATTGATTAATTGTCTAACTAAGTCTGCGTCGATTGACAGACTGTCTCATTGATATTGCACTCATTAACGCCGCCGTGTCTTACTTACTGCTTGTTTGATTGACTGATTGAATGCTTGATAGGGTGATTGAGTGTTTCAAAACCTAGGTGACTACATGAACCATCATTTGTCATGTTGTCATTCATTTATAACCTATTTAGTGCCGATAGGTAAATAGCAAGCTGCGGATGGTCGTGGGTTTCCTCTCACCATAATGCTAGCGGCCGTCATATTAGGGAGCTTTTCTTGAGTATTTCGTAAAACGCCAATCAAATAAATAAATAAATAAATCAAAACGTATTACACTGATGTCAGCTCCACTTCAACCTAACCCACGAGACCTTCATACCTGGACTGAGAACACTGACGCCCCATCGTTAAATTGTGTCTCACCCGAAACGTAAACCAGTAATAAAGAGGGGCTAATGATTTTCAGTTTTTTCAGTATAATTAATAAGAATAATAATAATCCTTGACATAGAGTCGCAGCTAGTGAGAAAGAGCTGTGGATTGTTCGTCTATAACTATCATTGCTAAAACAGTTGATGTGCCGAGCACTCCATCGATATTCGTTCGGTTTAGGTGCATGCGCTGTGAGGAGTATGTGTTTTCCCGTCATTTTGTGAGTCAGCCCGCCCAGGTGCGAGCTAAAAACCTGTATGTGATATTTATGACAGCACACCGCACATGAAACATAAAACAGATAATATAATCTGCGCGAGACAAGCTTGTATATAGGCCATGCTGATATGACGGTATTTAGTCAATGCTAAACGTATCATGTTTGCAGCGCACAGGACAGTGCGTAAACTGTCCTATTTTCCGTTAATACACAGCATAGGTGTGCTTTGTGAGAACTGAGCAGGCTAACTGTAGTTTGAAGGAGAAGGAAGGTGCGTTAGTTGTATTACACTTCCTAGAGAAGACATCGAATGTTACACCACATTTAACCACCGCATATCCATATCGGGGGTTTCATCCTTCGGAAACCATCAGTTTCCTCTAAAGGTCCCCTACCAATTGATGGGCATCGCGATAAAAAAGGGCATACCGATATATGCCTTTCTCAATCTCACTATTTCAGTAGTGACCCCCCCCCCCCAAACAACAAGAAGAAGGGAATTCGGGGTTATAGAAAAAAGGTACAGTATCGATTTCATCCTAGATGATGTCTTTATGTGAGGAGCTGACCAATCAAATGCAGGATTGTCCAGTTCAATTTTTCGGTAGATCTTGTCATATCAGGAAAGAGGATGGTCGTGCAAATGGAATGAGTCGTGCGAGTTGGAACACCTGTGCATTGTACCACTAGTGGTATACGGTCTTCGGATTTAGTGCTTAGATTAATTGTGAAGTCTTGGCATTACTAAGACAGCCTAAGGACATCTTCAGCAATATTGCTATCCAAACAACTAGTAGACTGAAGTCAATATCGATGCTTTGCTGGAGATGTCGATATTTCTAAAGCGAGTATCTTCCAAACATTGATAGCCACTTATACGTTCGACGGTGTTACTCGTGGTTCAGTCATACGATGGCTATCAGATAAATGGGTGTTGATAAACCGGAGGGTGTGTGGGAGGGGGGGGGGGGGGGAAGAGGGGCAGTGTAGGGGATGAAGGCTGCACGCCGCAGGGTACCCTGCAAACCCCATGATGTAAGTCTGCAGCCATACTTTAGCGAGAAGAAATGCGACTCTTCTGCGCCAGATTCTGATCGCTCTTTCTTCATATTTTGGACTAAACGGGATAATCGAGTTTTAAATAGGGCAATAGCTGGAGAACTTCATTGATATCTTTCATATTTGAACTGTGCCTACATCTACCTATCCAAATCCCATATCTTTTTGACCTATACGACATACAATATTAAAGGGATGTGCGTTATAGTTAAGTGCGGGTCATAATGAAGAATATGGACTTATACTATATATACTCATATTACATTTACCTGTGATACCGACAAACAGTTGTATATTTCCGACTCTCACAGCCATGGTTCTCGCACCCACAGGCCTACATATATACACGTATATATCATACGTAATCCCTGTGTTGTAGTCCGCCTCGGATCACGAAACTCTCTCTGTTCACTCTACAGACTTGACGACCTACATATATCCGTACCTCTCACCTGTGCTGTGGCGGGCTTGGTGTTTTGCTCAGGTTAAAAAAAAATCGATTTAACACGGTCGCTGTGGGATACCGGTACTGATATCATATCCGCGTCATATTTTGGTTGTTAGCAAATAGTATGATCTCACCGCCTATCTTTTCGTGTGGAAGGCCCCATGTGACTTTCTTACACTCAAAATATTCATCTGCTAATTTTAACAGGAAGCCTGTTGTCTTGAGTGATGTTAGAATTTATTCTGTTATTATAACACAATATACTGTCATATTCTACATAATATTGTGTTAGATTAATAGCATCTTTTTGTTGAATTACTAAAATATTTGTATTATACTGAGCAGAGCAATCCCCTGTAATAACAAATACATTTTAGCATCACTGACAAACTTAACAGATGAAGCTTTTGAGTGTATGTCGTTTTTTGTCTATATTTCTGTGAGAAAGGATAGACTTAATCCGCGAGAAGGATAAAGGATTAGCACAAAGTGTAGGAAATTAGCGTCCGTGTTATAAAGACAAAGAAAACACTATCATGAAGTACATGTCAGGTTAAAGACCATAAAGTACTGTTAAGGGAAAGTCCGCTTCATTTTCTTTTATAGAATTTTTCAACCGAGTAAAGTGGATTTACTCATTATGTATGATCATATCAGATATCCTGATAATCATGTTTTCAGGATAAAAACATTCAGCTGTGTACATACTGCTTGTTTCCTTTACAACTTTCTTCTTTCTGCATGAGAATCTACGCATGTTAGTGCTATTGTCTTCTTTGATTTATCGGAAGCCTTTGATACAGTGAATCACACCTTGTTCCTACAGAAAAGAAGTAAAAATGGCTTCATTGTGGCGTCTAATGTTTATTGTTTTACTTGTTTGGTGTTTTACGACGTACTCAAGAGCATTTATTTCACTTACACGACAGCGGCCAGCATCATGGTGGGAGGTGGCTGATAGACCTTCCCGGGAACACCCGGAGAGGAAGCCAGAATTAACTGGATCTGAACTTACAGCGACCGCATTGGTGAAAGGCTCCTGGGTCATTGTGCAGAGCTGGCGTGTCAACTGCCTCGGCCTCGGAGGCCCCTGCATTTTATGATTTGCTGCCGGGTTACTTAGCTGGCAGACAATAAACTGTCAAATTTGAAGGATTTCTGTCTCCATTTACACCAACACACTAAAAAAATTTTACCTGTTACTTTTAACGGAAAGTCTGTTGACTGAGTGATGCTACAATGTAATCTGCTATTGCAGCAGATTGTTCTGTTAGATACAGCACACACATTCCATTAATTCAACATAAAGATTCTACAAGACTAACAGAATGTTATGTGGAATACGACAGTATATTGTGTTATAATAACAGAATACATTTTAGCATCACTCAGACAAGACTTTCCATTAAACTTAAGACAATTTTTATAGGGTATTATATGGTGTCTCAAAGGGCTCAATATTGGGTTTTCTTCATTTTTTTTAATGCACCAATGACATGCGCTCATCCAGTATTTTGAAATTAGCCTATTCGCTCACCAGTGCCTGTTCGTCCGCTCCATCTGATGACGTCAGAGTTTGCCAAGATCTCACAATTGCTGTGTAGCATCCATCTTCCTCTTATTAATAAAACTATTTGCACAGAATTAGCCGAAAGTCTTGATTGTTAGGACTGTCCTCAAACTTCCTCCAGGACAATCAATCAGCCTGGACGGGGCGTCCGTGGCTGAGGGAGGTTAGCAGGCACACCCCTCATCCATGTGGTCGCCGTGAGTTCAAGTCCAGCTCATGCTGACTTTCTTTCCGGCCATACGTGAGGTCTTTCACATGGTCGTGAGTTTCCCCCGTGCTCTGTCTGCTTTCCTCCCACCACAATCAGTGCTGGCCGCCGTCGCACAAGTGAAATATTCTGGAGTATGGCGTAAAACAAATAAGTAAATAAATAAATAAATATATCATGTGGGACTGAGCTCTTCTGACCGTGGTGAGCGAGCACAAATTCCTTGGCCTTATTTTCAACAACAAACTTTCGTGGCTCTTTTAAATTTCACGTGCATGAAAGCATCTCAAAATATTGGGATGATAAAGCCTTCACATGAGAAAGCCTTTTAACAAGAAGATCAATACTTTACTCTTTTCTTGATCTTTTCCTGCTTGAACGACGACAGCGCACTTTGGGGAAGTATAGATACCAAACTCACCTACTGCCACTTACTCAGCCTCAAAAACGTAAGGTGCGAGTCGTTCCCTTTTTGCACAGGCTGGAACACACTTCTCATTTTTAAAGCCTCTGAAGGTCCTTCCTTTGCCTAAATTAAATATTTATTCTTCTTTTCTTACTGCCCATAAAGCTATGCGCCACCCATATCTCCTACCCTATCACTTCTTTTTTTTACATCTTTTTAAGCCACAATCTGCTATTCATAACTATAATATAGACCTTTCTGACTTTTTACACTATCTCAAGTTCAATACAATATGGCTGACAGTAGTAATGCAGAACTACGAAAATTAGGGTTGGCCTCGAAGTCCGGAGGCCCGGGATCAAACCAAGGTCGGGTCATGCCAAAGATTTCAAAAAATGGGACTTGTTGCTGTCATGTCTGGTGTCTTCGGTATGATACTTCACCGACGGCAGCACTTTGGCAGCATGGACTCGCCCTGCCACAAGAAGACACAGTATATATAAACACATCGGATGCCTCATTGTTGTCACATGACAGCAAAATTGTCAAGCACGATCGAAAAATCCCCAGCATACATGCACATGTGGTTATATACTCAACGCCATTCACAACACCTGTCAACACCTCAATGTAAAAAAAAAAAAGAAAAAAAAGTCGTTTTATTTGGCAAGCAATTACAACCTTGACGAAGCATAATAAACGATGACAGCTGTTTGTGTAAATGACACGGACATTTGTGTTGAAGGAACAACAACCAAATTTAATATGTGTCTAATCCAGTCAACTGGGTTCCACGTACACAAATGTACAGTACATGTGTATATATGCACAAAATACACAAGCGTTGGTGTACACGTACATGTATTTACAAACATGAGATTCAAAACGATGACAATAAAATAGGCCAAAATAAATGGGAGCTACGTTACATTATAAAGGCAAAGAAAACACTAAAATGAAGTATATCACATGACGGACCGTTAAACAGTGCCCAGGGAAATAGTTCGATTTATATTTTAAGAATTCTTCAAACCCAATAGGGTGTCTTTAAAACATTATATTCTACAGTGGTCTGTAATGACCCAGAGGGTATCATATGCAGATTTTTGCTGTTTCTTGAATATTGAAATTTACGCCTGCCATGCGTGTTATGTGGCAAACAACACTGGCCCCAATAAGGTCAGAAAATGTCCCTATAGAGCCCAATGTTTCAAATGCATATACCTAGGTTGAACATTTTTTTAAAAATATAAATCTAACTATTGTAATGGTCTTTCATCAGACATATGCTTCTGTCGTTGCCTTTAAAAATCTATGATATATTGAATAGATAAGTACAAGCAAATGGATCTTTGGTGATTATACATTGCGTACATGTAAAGGAGTTGGAATTCACTATCACACTACATCTTTGCTGACTAGAATATGTACAAGTTTTGGATGTTTAAAAGTGAGAATTTGTTTAGAAAGTACAATTACCACATTATTCAATGACCTGCAACAATCAACAACTTTTCACGGATGCCGTGAGTCTGACGGTCATCTATGAATTTGGAGGAAAACGGAGTGCCCACGTGGTAAACCACTTACCTATGGCAACTAACTGACGACACGTTTCCCACCTTGTATGCCTTCTATACTCTGGTGGAAGACAAGCGGTCTACAGCGAACAGAAGACCGGGCAAAAATGCCATCGTCGATCCTTTATTGTCACCAAGGCCTAAAGAACAATGAGGACTTGTCCAAGGCCGGGATTGAACCTTCCCCTCGTGTGCCTCGTCGTTACGGGAGTCCCATTCACAGAGCCACGTCCCGCTATCCATTTCGTAAGACAGGAAGCCTGAATTTCAAGCTCAAAATTCGTTTCTGGAGACACACCAAGGGACTAAGTGAAAAAAAACAAACAAACAAAAAACAAAAAACTAACGCAATTTAAAATTTAAAACAAGGTTTAGATGATTATTTCAAAATTTAAGACACAGGACAAAGAACGCAGTAGTCTAGATAACGCTTCATTTTAATTCTGTTTTAAATTTCAGTTCAAACCCCTCGTTTCTCTTGTCTCAATCGTTATGATTGTGTGATTGGCCTGTTACAGATGGACTTTTACAGAAAAAGCGGTATTGCTAGGCTACAGAAAGTTTCACCCAACAGAAGCCCTAGTTACATAATGCCTCACAGGAAAAATTATTATAGCGATGAATTTACAGTCTCTCAGATGTAACGTATAATGTAGACCAAAATAATACAAACAGGTCTCAAAAATTGGGATGTTACAGTCACAGAATCTGGTGAAATCCTCAGTGAAGTGTAATGCAAACTTCATGACTTGCGCAGCGGGCAAAAAAAATACATCCGGTTGACTTTGGGAGCTGTTCCAGCGGATATCGAGGTCATTATAATGTGCCGAGTCGTCTGTAAGCCAGAGGCTGAGTTTACGCACACTACCTCAGTGTAAAAGCTTATAAAATTTTAAGCACCACTCCAAATGAATGACGTTACATGATGCAGGATGATGTTACATGATGCAGGATGATGTTACATGATGCAGAATGACGTTACATGATGCAGGATGACGTTACATGATGCAGGATGATGTTACATGATGCAGGATGATGTTACATGATGCAGGATGACGTTACATGATGCAGGATGATGTATGTATGGTATGAAAACAGCACAGCATGTCAAGTACCGGTACCCAGTAGTACTAAATATCTCCCCCATCCCCCAAAGATATACCTCCAAAACTCCTCTAGGGCCTGTTACAGAGTTCTACTCAGGGGTTTTCTGCACAAGGCGACCAAAGGCCAAGTCGATTCTAGCTACCATGGCATCATCTATTTTTTTCTTAGCCCAGTTACAACATGCAGGAAACACAATATCATTGCACTGATTTGTTTTCCGCAAATACGAATTGGTCGGGTGCAAGACTTGAGGGAGTAGTATACTATCTGTATTGCCACATATCCCGTTCAAAGCATAACAACACAGCGACTGCAGTAAAATCCTGGATCTGTTCAAGTATCCAGCGACCTGACATACAGTACAGTATACATATGGTGGCCGGCTAAAGATCTCCTGAGAGCTTCATGCGTGCAAGACATGTAAAACATGTAAAAGCACCCCTGTGCTGGGGTTGTAGCAAAAGAAACTTACTAAGGAGCAGTTCGACTAAGATACGTTAAGTTGTATCAAAAAGCCAATTGTAGCAAACACGTTGTCGGACGATAGGCGTTGTAGCAAAAGTTGTGTTGTCGCAAAGGTGATCTTTGGCTATAAAGCGAGTTGTAGCAAACGCAACATTAGACTATAGGGGATATAGCAATGGGTGATCTTTTGCTAAGACAGCTGTAACACAAGTGACTCATGGCGTCCTTGTAAAGTTGACCTCACACAAGAAGATTGCAGCAGTCAAGTTAATATTTCGCTATAAAGAACGTAGTTCTGATCTTTGGATGGAATATTTTTATAGCAATGATGCCTGCATCCTTATGATGAAGGTGATCTTGGGTTAAAAGAGTTGCAAGAGGTGAAACACCTACTGGACATCATATGGTGTACTCTCGGAACTAGGTCAGAGGAGAAATTGCCAACACTACTCTAATTCCTCAACCTTTTCGCATATGAAAGAGCAACTTTCAGCACGATTTATGCACATTTTCAGTTCCACTTCACAGACAAAACTACATTTGTCTTGGTTGGTCAATTTCCAGTTTTATCAACCTATAGTAAATCTTCAATGTTTTCAACCAATGAACCACTTTTTTCAATACTAGTTATGCATACAATAATTATGAAAAAGGCACTAAAAATGATTTGTTTGTGTGATTAAAGATACAAGACTGATAAAAATTCTAAACTTTGCAAACTATCTCTCTATACAGCTCTCTCAGAATGTTTCAAAATGTTGTTTGCTAAGCAGGTTGAAAAAGTTGAAAAAAATAGGGTACATAGAATAATGCCCTTGGAATAAGCTTGAATAAACAGCAAGTTGCAAACATGTGAAAAGGTTAAAGAATTACAGTAAGTTACATACCACTCTGAAAAACATCCTCATAACAAGTGGATTCTCTTATAAGACATAAATGGAAAGATGCTAACTCAAAAGTATTCCCACACGGAATGAATGATAGGCGTTGTAGCAAAAGTTGAAAAGTTTGAAAAGCACCCCAGACACAAACAGCTTCTAAAAACACAATGTGACTAAAAATGACTATAAAAGTTTCGTGCAGGTACATCTCAGAACTTTCTGCTGAACTTCAAATGGTTGGCACAACTAATGTAGGAGAAGAGAAGTTTTCAAGATACAGGTAATCAACAACCATATACCTCTGTGTCCTGATGCATATCAGACCTAGTCTATGCTCACCAGAGCCATGTACCTCTGCTTGTGTCCTGATGCTTATCAGAGCTTGTCTATGCTCACCAGAGCCATGTACTTCTGCCTGTGTCCTGACGCTTATCAGAGCTCATCTCTGCTCACCAGAGCAATGTACCTCTGCTTGTGTCCTGACGCTTATCAGACCTAGTCTATGATCACCAGAGCCATGTACCTCTGCTGGTGTCCTGATGCTTATCAGAGCTCGTCTATGCTCACCAGAGCCATGTACCTCTGCTGGTGTCCTGATGCTTATCAGAGCTCATCTATGCTCACCAGAGCCATGTACCTCTGCTTGTGTCCTGACGCTTATCAGACCTAGTCTATGATCACCACAGCCATGTACCTCTGCTTGTGTCCTGATGCTCATCAGAGCTCGCCTATGCTCATCAGCGCTGCAGGCATAACATGAGAACATTAACATGTCTGTTCAATACAACTGATATTCCAGCTGACATTCAATCCATAATTATGGAATGTACCCTAGGCTAATATTAACAGAATTAATGAGCGATGCAATGGATTCCATGATCAACTTTTGTCAGTCATATTGGTGCACAACTGCTATACAAGTAATGGTAACATTCCTCCAAAATGGCTGCTGATTTAACCTTCTGCTACAGCAGACACAACAGGACTGATGCATGTACATTGCCAATGTGATATCAACATGGCAAACTTATTCACTCATCCTACTTAGATGTGCGTAGGTCGTGTGAGAGCCTACCTTACCTGTATATGAGACACCCACTGTTGCACAAGAGACAAGCAGCACTACCTCTGGTAGATTTAATTTGTTTGATTGGTGTTTTACGCTGTACTCAAGAATATCTCACTCATACGACGCCGGCCAGCATTATGGTTTGAGGAAACCCAAAACCATGCACAGATTGCTGCAGATCTTCCAATGCATGGGTGGAGAAGAAGCCAACCTCTGACAGATGTGAGACAGTTGTGTTCATGTACAGATTGACAGGTAGGGGAGACAAGCACATAGGGGAGATAACTTAAGAGAGTAAATACAACGATGGATGATGAAAGTTTACTCTGAACATAAGTGAAAGTCCTGAAACTCTCACAATATATCCGTGATCATATATTTATCAACTGTAACAACACCACATGTAATGTAGGTTGGGATGAATCCTTCTCTCAAAATCCTTGTGTGCTTTTCAAACTATAACACACATGTATTCCAATTCAACTTCGCTGATGACCTGAAAGCTCTTGGCTGATGAAACAGTTACACGTGTGTGAAGGTATGAGCTAAAACATCTTAAAACAAATACTTGACCATTTTTGGTGCCTATTGCTGAACTCAAGCTTGTAATTTAAAAAACAACGGAAAGATGCAACTTTTATACCAGTGTCATACCACTGAACTGTCAACATCTTGTCCATTTTGGTTAGCCTTGTCTCTGTTCTGCTGTATCTTGGTCCCTTCCATCTCAGCCCTGGTCACTTTCTCTTGAAGTTTCTCTTCTCTGTAGTTATAGTTTTCCATACAAAAGCCACAAGTAGTTCCTAGTTCATAACTCATGTCTGGTTCAGCAGGCACACCCTCATGTTTTCCCTCACCTCAGTCTTGTTGAAATCAGTAGTCCAATGTTCCCAAACTCCATGCTTCCTGAATCCAGTTTATTGGGGACACCAAGTGTGGAACTTAGCTTACTGGTGATACCAAGCCTGGCACTTAGCTTACTGTTGACACCAAGCCTGGCACTATCCAGCTTATTAGTGACACCAAGCCTGGCACTATCCAGCTTTTTGGTGACACCAAGCCTGGCACTTTCCACCTTATTGGTGACACCAAGCCTGGCACTATCCAGCTTATTGGTGACACCAAGTCTGGCACTTTCCAGCTGATTGGTGACACTACAGCCTCAAATGTATCTGAAACACTTTTGTTTGTCGTGAGGCAGTCGAGTTTTAAACAGGACCGAGTCAACACGATATTGTGTGTATAACAGCGGCATGTAGCCGTACACTTCCACAAAAAAGTTAATACACTTGTGTCTCTCCTCAAAGTGGGACTCGTCACCTGACAGTGCCTGTGGACAGCCAGGGCAGCGAAACGTCCAGCGTGACGTCACCTACAACAACAACAACACATACAAATTTTGTCTGTTTCACATCTTGCTCAAGACTGTTTCACTTCTATTACAGCAGCCAGCATTAAGGAGGGAGGATACCGGGCAGAGCCCAGGGCAAATCATTCGCAGGTTGCCTACAGACCGGAGAGGATGCCAGCATAAGGGTTAATTACGTCTTGAAATTACTGTTATTTTCATCAATAGTCTGGTCTCCATGTGTCTTGTATTGTTTATATATGTATATAATTTGTACATGTTTAGGGAGGAAACCATTCAGCATATACATAACCTGAACTCGATGGGTGGTTTATCGTTTAGGTAGGAACCCATTCAGCAAGTGTAAAACCTTACCTTGACAGGTGGCTTCCTCGTGAGATGGGAGACTAGGAAGTTCATGGCAATGTCTTCACAGTTCATGTACTCATCCACTTTGTCTCGGATGGCCTGAGGCATGATGTGACTGTACATGTAAGCGTAATACTGTCAGAGAAACAAAACACACATTAGTGAGCCATTTACACGAAGGCGTGGTTTATAGACACAAATGACACAGGTACGTCATTCTCTACAAAGTCACAAAGATCCACACTTAAATTAGGCTGTTATATGCCACATTGTTCCTCACACATGACACAGGTACGTCATTCTCTACAAAGTCACCATGATCCACACTTACACCAGGCTGTTACATGCCACATTGTTCCTCACACATGACACAGGTACGTCATTCTCTACAAAGTCACCATGATCCACATTTACACTAGGCTGGTACATGTCACATTGTTCCCCACACATGACACAGGTACGTCATTCTCTACAAAGTCACCATGATCTACATTTAAACTAGGCTGTTACATCACACATTGTTCCTCACACATGACACACGTACGTCATTCTCTACAAAGTCACCATGATACACACCTACACCAGGCTGTTACGTGCTACATTGTTCCTCACACATGACACAGGTACGTCATTCTCTACAAAGTCACCATGATCCACACTTAAATTAGGCTGTTATATGCCACATTGTTCCTCACACATGACACAGGTACGTCATTCTCTACAAAGTCACCATGATCCACACTTACACCAGGCTGTTACATGCCACATTGTTCCTCACACATGACACAGGTACGTCATTCTCTACAAAGTCACCATGATCCACACTTACACTAGGCTGGTACATGTCACATTGTTCCCCACACATGACACAGGTACGTCATTCTCTACAAAGTCACCATGATCTACATTTAAACTAGGCTGTTACATCACACATTGTTCCTCACACATGACACACGTACGTCATTCTCTACAAAGTCACCATGATACACACCTACACCAGGCTGTTACGTGCTACATTGTTCCTCACACATGACACAGGTACGTCATTCTCTACAAAGTCACCATGATCCACACTTAAATTAGGCTGTTATATGCCACATTGTTCCTCACACATGACACAGGTACGTCATTCTCTACAAAGTCACCATTATCCACACTTACACCAGGCTGTTACATGCCACATTGTTCCTCACACATGACACAAGTACGTCATTCTCTACAAAGTCACAAAGTTCCACACTTAAATTAGGCTGTTATATGCCACATTGTTCCTCACACATGACACAGGTACGTCATTATCTACAAAGTCACCATGATCCACACCTACACCAGGCTGTTACATGCCACATTGTTCCTCACACATGACACAGGTACGTCATTCTCTACAAAGTCACCATGATCCACACTTACACTAGGCTGTTACATGCCACATTGTTCCTCACACATGACACAGGTACGTCATTCTCTACAAAGTCACAAAGATCCACACTTAAATTAGGCTGTTATATGCCACATTGTTCCTCACACATGACACAGGTACGTCATTCTCTACAAAGTCACCATGACCCACACTTACTCCAGGCTGTTACATGCCACATTGTTCCTCATACATGACACAGGTACGTCATTCTCTACAAAGTCACCATGATCCACACTTACACTAGGCTGGTACATGTCACATTGTTCCCCACACATGACACAGGTACGTCATTCTCTACAAAGTCACTATGATCTACATTTAAACTAGGCTGTTACATGCCACATTGTTCCTCACACATGACACACGTACGTCATTCTCTACAAAGTCACCATGATCCACACTTACACTAGGCTGTTACGTGCTACATTGTTCCTCACACATGACACAGGTACGTCATTCTCTACAAAGTCACCATGATCCACAGCTACACTAGGCTGTTACATGCCACATTGTTCCTCACACATGACACAGGTACATCATTCTCTACAAAGCCTCCACGATCCACACTTACACTAGGCTGTTACATGCCACATTGTTCCTCACACATGACACAGGTACGTCATTCTCTACAAAGTCACCATGATTCACACCTACACTAGGCTGTTACATGCCACATTGTTCCTCACACATGACACAGGTACGTCATTCTCTACAAAGTCACCATGATCCACACTTACACTAGGCTGTTACATGCCAATCCTTTGCTGAATTTGTCACATTCTGTCACAGCAAACACAAGATCCAATATCATCATTTTGTGGCTTAGCAATTTATACCTAAGCAATGCGTTTTGTAGTCACTTTATATATTACATTGTAATTTTTAAACTTTTGAAAAGATGGACAAATTAAAATGCTGACATATAATTTGATTTTGTGACAGCCAGGCACTGTTCTTCCTATTCTACTTAAATGGAATAGTAGGACAAAGGATTAAGATGACATCTTCTGACCGACGAGTAGTAATAATGTGAGACAGATAGCACAGGTGTGTGACATACCTTATGGAAGAATGCTGCCTCTGTCAGAACCATGGAGAGCTCACAGCAATAGTTAGAGTTGTAGAGCAAGGACTTGTGAGACAAATCTCAGTTGTCATTAAGAGCGTCATCATGTGACACGTACATTTAGCACTGATGTGACATACCTTATGGAAGAAAGCTGCCCCTGTGAGAACCATGGAGAGCTCACAGGAATAGTTAGAATTGTACAGCCAGGACTTGTGGGACAAATCCCAGGCATGGAAACGTCCCGGGAACCCTACAATCCTGTCCCTTTCCTCTCGCCACACCCTATATAACACAAACACATTTCACAAATCACACCTGTTTGTGTCAAAACCTGCAAAATACTACATTTCATCTAAAATTTCATACGTGACTAACTTACCCATGTTTGCCCAATTCTATTGATCTTAAAAACATGCTTTGAGGTTCTTTCTTTTGGTGAATTTTTAGAGCGAACACAATAATTATATTTACATATATTTGCATAATTCTTTCAGTTCATAAGTGGTTTCCAAAGGTCCTGACCTGATTACCCAGTTCTTCTAAAATTTGGGACAGATATTAATGGTGTTGAAAGCAAGATACACGTTAGAAAATTTTCCATGAATCATCCATTACATCAGGTAAATCTGGCAAAAAAAAATTTACCTGAAACCAAAAATAATCTCATCATGGCGTAGATGGGCGTCATCGTCTATACTTAACACGGCCTCTGTTTCTATGGCATCGTATGGCAAGAAGCGGTTATTCAGACTGTTCTTGGCTGCTTTCACAATCTGCAGACAAATAATAATAATTTATTTTCTGAGGGAGATCAATTAGTTTCACAATCAAGTCCCTTGGGAACACACCATCACACATGAAGTCATTTACAGGTGTATACAGTGTATATAAGATATAAATGTACAGGACAGACGATGATCAATGACTATATACAACGTAATGTATCATAGACAATTCTACATTTAATCAACAGAGGCATATTTTCACATAATAAACATTTCCATTTTTTTTTTTTTAAACACTGACAATTTGTGATTTTTTTACACAGTGTCACTGTGTCACCTCAGAATATCTAAAAGAATGTTGAAGGGCATTAGTTCAAGGTTTAGGAGGCATGAGGTTCATGGGTGTGGCAGATTTATTTATTTGATTGGTGTTTTATGCCGTACTCAAGAATATTTCACCTATATGATGGTGGCCGGCATTAAGGTGGGGAGGAAACCAGGCATAGCGCGGGAGAAACCCACAAGCATCCGCAGGTTGCTGGCAGATATTGCAGATCAAAGGTTATTTTGATAGACACACACAGTAGATTGTTAGACAGTAATCTCTTCTAACAACATATTAATCACATTGTACCTCAGGTATTTTTTAAATTTCACTTTGATCGGTGTTAAGCGGCGACTTTCAAGAATATTTTACATGCATAAAAGTAAAGTTCATGAGTTGAGAAATCCAAGATGGGCCTGGAGAAAATCACTGTCATTTGCCAGATACAACCAGCACAGGTGTGTAACATACAGAATGCTGCCCCTGTCAGAGCCATGGGAGAACTCGGAAGAATAGTTTAATAGAGTTGTAGAGCCTGGACTTGTGGGACAAATCCCAGGTGTCTGAGAGTGTCCATGGTTCTGACAAGGCCTGCCAAGCATGAACTGTATCTGAGCAAGACAAACAAAAAAAGCTGCCTTAAGGCACAACTGGAAGCTGTATCTATACAACAACCATTTACATGTACCTATAATAATTGCTTGATTTCTTAGATTATTTGACCACATTTGTTTTCTTGGGTGTTGGTGAAATCACAAAGACTTTTCTCTTTGCGAATAAATTGTTTGGATATTGAAAAAAAAAATTCTTATCAAGGCATTGTGTAATATGTACTTATAATGCAGACTCCACTTTTGTGGTGTATTTTCATTTTATTCAAAAGAGAATGCCCTCAGAATATGTTTCACTTACATGGACTTTGACTCCAATTTCAGGCCATCTCATTTCAACTGGAGGGAGTGTAGGGTTGTTCCAGACCACAATGACCTTGTTAAGATGAGGTAGACCTTTGAACCTTTGAAGGGCATTGATGAGCACAGCTTCCCTCTCATAAGTTAGTATCACAACTGTAGGTCAGAAAACAAAGAAAATTTAGAGCTATGGTCCAGCACTAGTAATTAGCGATGACATAATGTAAAACTTGTCTAAAATTGTGATGCAATGTTTCTAGGTCAGCATTTTTTTTTGCCGTCGCCAAATGAATGAAACCCTAGTGTGCTGTTTTGTTGACATTGAATACAGCTGGAATGCTAAAGGATATGGAAAATAACAAACCCATAAGTCATAAGAAACACACATGTGTAAACTTTATGAGGCAACAATTTAATAAACTTCCATCACAATTTGTAGTTTATTACATGTAAAACTGTTGTCATTGCCCACTGCTGTCACCAATGAATTTATGCCGTGGCAATTTTCCCTCCATAAGAGGACAGTGCTCAAGTACTTAACATCTCCATGAACATGAAGACAATTCACTCCTTCCTAGTCAAAAAAATTACTCTGCACAACAACCCCTGTCTTAGAAGTGGTGTCCAGTCAGTGCGATCTTTGTCTTCTGTTTGTGTACAGGTTAATCTCTTTCGGAGCCAGACTGAACACAACCTACTAATTTGTCAAGATGCATTTGTTAAGATTTGGTGTAAGATGCATGTATGCAGTTTTTATCCTGCATCAGACGAAGTACTCCGCTTTTCACTGGACAGCAATGGTCCTGAGGGATGTGTACATTCCAGTATAGTGCAGCCGATGTCATACATGTATGTGTTTGCTAACTAGGTTATCTCCCTTTGTTTGCTTGTGCCAGAAACTGTCACATCTTTGAAGTAAGTCACTTGTATACTGATCTTCTATGCTAAATCGATTTTTACAGGATAAATTTGTTCCATGGTTACAGAGTGATAGGATACGTGTATTTCTGTATCCTACAACTGAGTAATCATGTGCTTCTGTATCCTGCAACTGAGTAACCATGTATTTCTGAATCCTGCCACTGAGTAACCATGTATTTCCATATCCTGCCACAAAGTAACCATGTATTTCTGAATCCTGCCACAAAGTAACCATGTATTTCTGTATCCTGCCACTGTGTAACCATGTATTTCTGTATCCTGACACTGAGTAACCATGTATTTCTGTATCCAGCCACTGACTAACCATGTATTTCTGTATCCTGCCACTGAGTAATCACGTACTTTTGTATCCTGACACTGAGTAATCATGTGCTTTTGTATCCTGCCACAAAGTAACCATGTATTTAAGGTATTCTGCCACTGTGTAACCATGTATTTCTGTATCCAGCCACTGACTAACCATGTATTTCTGTATCTTGCCACTGTGTAACCATGTATTTCTGTATCCAGCCACTGACTAACCATGTATTTCTGTATCCTGTCACTGTGTTACCATGTATTTCTGTATCCAGCTACTGACTAACCATGTATTTCTGTATCCTGCCACTGAGTAATCATGTACTTTTGTATCCTGACACTGAGTAACCATGTATTTCTGTATCCTGCCACTGTGTAACCATGTATTTCTGTATCCAGCCACTGACTACCCATGTATTTCTGTATCCTGCCAATGAGTAATCATGTACTTTTGTATCCTGACACTGAGAAACCTTCTGGTGTAGGGTCACAGCCGACCCTGTGGGAGATGCCTGTAAAAACCCTGCCTAAGTTGGTCAAGGGTTTCATGTGACACATGCCGTAATGTGATTACTCCAATCTCGTCCATAAGGGCCACCTTGTATACATGTACCTGACAAATCTCCTGGGGTAGGGTCACAGCTGACCCTGTGGGAGATGCCTTACAAAAGCCTGTATCAGTTAAGAGTCAAGGGGTTTATGAGATAGACATGTACATGTACATAAATGCACAGTTCTGCAATCTCTGTTCACAGGGACTGGGGACGGAATGCAAAAAGGCCAATCTCTGTTCACTGAGACTGGGGACCGATTGCACAAGGCCAATCTCTGTTTACTGGGACTGGGGACCAATTGCACAAAGCCAATCTCTGTTCACAGGGACTGGGGACCGATTGCACAAGGCCAATCTCTGTTCACAGGGACTGGGGACCGATTCCACAAAGCCAATCTTTGTTCACAGGGACTGGGGATCAATTGCACAAAGCCAATCTCTGTTCACTGGGACTGGGGACCGATTGCACAAAGCCAATCTCTGTTCACAGGGGACTGGGGACCGATTGCACAAGGCCAATCTCTGTTCACAGGGACTGGGGACCGATTGCACAAAGCCAATCTCTGTTCACAGGGACTGGGGATCGATTGCACAAAGCCAATCTCTGTTCACTGGGACTGGGGACCGATTGCACAAAGCCAGTCTGTTCACAGGAACTGGGGATCGATTGCACAAAGCCAATCTCTGTTCACTGGGACTGGGGACCGATTGCACAAAGCCAATCTCTGTTCACAGGGACTGGGGACCGATTGCACAAAGCCAATCTCTGTTCACAGGGACTGGGGACCGATTGCACAAAGCCAATCTCTGTTCACAGGGACTGGGGATCGATTGCACAAAGCCAATCTCTGTTCACTGGGACTGGGGACCGATTGCACAAAGCCAGTCTCTGTTCACAGGGACTGGGGACCGATTGCACAAAAGCCAATCTCTGTTCACAGGGACTGGGGACAGATTGCACAAAGCCAATCTCTGTTCACAGGGACTGGGGACCGATTCCACAAAGCCAGTCTGTTCACAGGGACTGGGGGACCGATTGCACAAGGCCAATCTCTGTTCACAGGGACTGGGGACAGATTGCACAAAGCCAATCTCTGTTCACAGGGACTGGGGACCGATTGCACAAAGCCAATCTGTTCACAGGGACTGGGGACCGATTGCACAAAGCCAATCTCTGTTCACAGGGACTGGGGACCGATTGCACAAAGCCAATCTCTGTTCACAGGGACTGGGGACAGATTGCACAAAGCCAATCTCTGTTCACTGGGACTGGGGACCAATTGCACAAGGTCAATCTCTGTTCACAGGGACTGGGGACCGATTGCACAAAGCCAATCTCTGTTCACAGGGACTGGGGACAGATTGCACAAAGCCAATCTCTGTTCACTGGGACTGGGGACCAATTGCACAAGGTCAATCTCTGTTCACAGGGACTGGGGACCGATTGCACAAAGCCAGTCTCTGTTCACAGGGACTGGGGACCGATTGCACAAACCCAATTCTGATTTAAGTCACAGTTGTAAATACAATTTTAAGGCTTATGTTTGGGCTTTAGAAATGTTGTGCGCCTCATCAATGTTATCTTAAGACAAAGTCCACATTTCAACTTTTAGTATCAAAAACTACGGACTGTAGATAGAATTTAAATTTTGACTTTTAAAAAGTGAGAAACAGCTTTGTGGAATCGGCCATAGTTTTACAGCCCTTACTGTATCTGACCTTTACTGCAAGTATACAAAACATCCACGTACAAGTGTGCATTCCCCTGGGTCCAGTCCACGTCAATAGATCAGCAAACCCTACATCTCTAGATTCCTAAACAACTGATGTAAAAACTCACCTGTAAACTGTTCCCTGGGGTAATTGCCACCCAGGGCTTCATTGAACTCCTTCCCTGCCCCACCCTCCCCTTTGTTGATGGGCCGAAATCCTAACCCAGAGCCTGAAAAGATGAAATGCAGAAGTATATGTACGACAGGTTGTTGTCAATTACATGGACAACAATTACTTACATGTACATGTGTTGATTTATTTATATTTTATTAATGCATAATGCCAGGGGTTTGAAATTAGCAGTAATCCAGTGGCCCAACTCCTGTCATTTTCTGACATACATGTACCAGTAGATTTTGTAAGGTACAATGTACTGTGTGCCTTAGGCCAGCAGAAAATAAAAACTTCACAGAGAAAGTCTTAGTCATTAACATTTAGAAAGGAGGGTGTAAAAATTATTGGATAATTAAAATTTTGAAAGTAACATTCAATATGACCGTGAGCATCAGCATCAGGCCTATAAAGTGTTGCCGATAGATTGTTGAGGGGTAGTTGCTTCACTACAATGCCGAAATCCATACTATGACTTACATGTATGTGGTGTAGAAATTTTAAATCAGCATTCACTGACAATGAAAAGCAATCTTGGTTCTCGGTTAGCCATTCCAAATTGATTCTATCTTTTGTGTCAGGACCAGTAAACTTGTGGGCAGAGCAGTGGAATTCACAGAGTACTGAGTCCAGTTGCACAAAGATGTCATAAATGTTCATGTACCATATCGCACATATTGGACAATGATATGGTGATAATAATGTACAAAATATCGTACGACAAATGCACGATAAATAAATGTTGTATGCTGTTTTGTGAAAGTGGCCTCTGGTCCTGGTGTACAGTTTGACTTTTAGCTTAAATTCCAACCCTGAATGCCATGATCAATAACAACATGTATTTCACTTATATCACAGGCATATATCTATTACTGAGTAACTGGCAAGTCCAATGACTTGATGTAACTGTTCAGGTTAAGAGGGTAATAACTCTCATGCCAATGGGGATTGGTGAGTTATCTCCCTTGAATTTAGGACATAGAGTACAGAAGAGCTATTAGATACTAATACATACATATATTTACATTTATGAGTACAAATAAATTTTAGTCATTATTTTACTCCAAAACGTGTACATGGAGTAAAACCAACAAGCCAAACACAAAACTTCTGTGCTCACCGATAAATAAAAACGATGTCATCAGAGAAAAACTTTTACTTGCTAAATTATACTTTTCCCTGTATACCTGCTACCAATTTTGTGCAAAGAGTGAAATAAAATGTTCAGCCGTCTAAGTTTCAACCGTACTACATTGTACTATGTGGTTAAAAATGGGTTCGGAATCAGGTGAGACTCCAATGCCCATAATGAAGGGGAAACTGTGCGAGAGCTTCAATACATTTATTACTTGTTCCACAATGGACTTACCCAAAAACTTGGCCTCGGAGGACAGCTTTTTGTCGAATGGGGAATTAGGGTAGAGATGGAAGGGGTCACGAGGATGATTAAACTCCTCAAATGTCACTGTGAAGTTCCTACGGAACATGGGTGAAGGAAATGGCTGTTCAATCGGGCCCAACACGTCGTCAGTCTCAGGGTCCAGATCAGGAGCACTTAACTTAGGGGGGATAAACGAGGTGTTAAAAATACTAGGGCTGGGGGAGTCCATGACTGGTACAGGGGGGATTTGTAGTCTGGTCCGTACAACAGCCAGTAAAGTCTCTACAAGCCGCTCTGTAGAGCCGAAGTACGTCTCCCAGAGAAAACGTCCCTGATGCCTCAGAGTGTAAATGTCAGTGTCTGTGTAGGTGCGCACAAAAAAGTGTAGCTCGGTGAGACGTGCCTTCGGAAGGATAATGGATGCACGGCGCCAGTCAATGGCCTCGGAGAACGGCAGCTCAAGGTGGTCACCGAGGATGACAGGAACAGCACCATACCTCAGTGCCTCATAAAGACGGATCTGAGTTATAACAGTGGACACGAGACTAGTATTTGTGGGAGTCAAAATAAGTGTGAAGGTAGAATCCTGCAAGAAGTTCTGCCTTGACTGGTCAGTCCCCGCATAGCGACCACTCGCTGACCGCACCCAGTAACTTGGAACCCTCACATGCAAACTGAAAGTTAAACCCGTCTTCTGACACAGACTGCATTCTCTTGAGCGTGTCCACGACTGTCTTTTCAAGACTCAACAAATTAGCCACTTCAGAAACACTTTGAAGCTGTCTTTGATTATTTATTTCTTGCAGCACATTATTCTTGTTGGCGTTGGTCTTAATAGAGGCTGGCTGCGGAGCGAGATACTCACCCTGGAATGTTAACAGATATTTCCGTCTTAGTGGTGACAGGGGAGGCAAACCCTGCCAGACTTCACCGTTGGCCACACCGAGAGCTGGTGAAGACACTATGTCAAACCCACGTCTGAAATTCCTGGAGGTAAAAGTGGACTGAACGAGGAAAGCTCTTCCTGTATCCACGTCATCGAAGATGTCCACATTGGAATGCGTCCTGGCGACATTTAACAGCACATGGTTCCTGCCATCCCCGTGCCAGTAAGGCAAACTGCGCAGCGTCTCCTCCAGCGTAGCTGTGCTGAACGACGCATCTTGCAGTTCTCCAATCAGAACAACGTACAAACATGCGAGATCGCCATCGCTGACGGCATACGGCGTCACACCGAATGCCTCGCTCACAGACCTCTCAACGAAGTGCTCTACTGGCGATAACCCCATGCCATAGTCACTGGGACTGTAGAAGTAGACCGGGAACTCCGACAGCAGTGAGCAACGTGAGTAATCAAAGCATGAGTGCATTCTGCAGGACAGCGGGGAGCGCGGCGATGCAACATTCACGTTATCCTCCAGGCCTGCCAGGATGCGCTGCGGGGCTTTGATGTCCGGCAGAGTTTTCATGAAAGCTTCCTCTTTCTCCATATTAGCCTGGTTGATGGTGATCTTGAGCATCTGAAGGTCCTTGGTCAACCGCTCATACTCAGACTTGAGGCTGTCAATGTGGGTAGTGTACCCCGAGATCTCTGTCTGCAGCTTCTGGCGCTTACTCTCCAAGTCCCGTAACTCCTTGGCCACCGAGGATTTGATTCGTTTCAGCTCGTCTACATGGTACTCCAGGTCGGACCCTGGAAATGACCAAAAAAATAAAACCCTATATCCAGTGCCAGGTATTACAATACACATAATCCAATACTGATTTATTTGATTGTGGCAAGAGGAAACCGGGCAGAGCCTGGGGCAAAGTCACTATCATTTGAAGGCTGCTGGAAGATCATCACCCGCACGACCAGAGAGGAAGCCAGCATGAGCTGGACTTGAACTCACAGCGACTGCATCAGTGAGAAGCTCCTGGGTTATCGCGCCATACTGGCACGATAACAATCTCAGCCATGTGGAGGACATAAACCAATACTGAGAAACACATCTGCAAATACTGGGTAATAGTTCAGGCCTTCTCTCAGTGTAATGTTTAAATCCAAAGAAAATTGGTTAAGAGTAAAATTTGATAAAAATGAAAAACAAGACCTTAAGATTTGGTAGCAAGGCTACCAAACAGCTGACCTACAGGAGACACATCAATACAAAACTTTAGCTGAATACATAAGGAGCTGAAGACCATAAATTTTGTAAAGTACTGAAATTAATACATGCAGTGCTTTTTGAGGTACATGTACCACCCCTAGAGCATGTACTGAAACATTGCTTTCCCTGTCACGCCTGCTATTCTACGCCAACATCAACACTAATGCTCAGGGTATTAGTACGAAATACATGTAAGTTCTACTTGTACTTTGTACAGGACAGCTTAATATAAAGCAATGTTCTTGACTTTTTCAAAAATTACTATGTGGTACCAAATTAAACACAGAATTTGAACAGTTTTACTTGTCCTAAATCCTCAACTAATTCCACTAATAAAGTCTACCTTCATAAAACACATTTACTTAACAATATGTCTAGTACAGGGAGTGGCTAGGCTGACCTTTGGCAAGTTACTTTCCCACGAGGGTTGTAAAAAATGCAAAACACTTTGCTGAAAGACAATTTGTCATCAATGAATGTTACACTTTGCAAAAGGCCATGGGGGATTCGTGCATTACTTACTATCACCAAGATGAAACATACTACTGTCAAATGTCATAGGCTATAGGTTCCTTCCACCAGCCCAGACCCTTCCCCCACCCCCCAACCCCCCATGAAGATATAAGTGGGGGACCTAAGTGCCCCTTGAAATAATTTTTTTTTACAGACCAAATGAAATGTCTAGGCAGCCCCTGGACTCTCGCCTGATTGGGTGGGATACTACTTCCGCTGCCTCAGCCCCCTAAAATTTGACGTTTTGCTGCCAATGAATGTTAATAATTCTCTACAGATATAAAACTTATGAACTTAAAATACAGTTTTAAGGCATGAAAATGGCTGAATACTGAGAGTGGCATTAAACCTCCGCAATACCTTTGATGAGATCTGGATCAACGATGGCATCTCCAAGGGGTTTGCGTCTCTGTGAGCCTTCCCTGACAGGCTCTGTGCTCATGTTGGACAGGTAATAGTGGGTTATCAAGGCCACGCTTACCAGCACAAGGAGCAGGACGGCAATGACCCGTGTGATCCGCAGCGACTTGAGCCAGTGCATCAACCTTCCTCGTGGTGGAAGACAGTCAAACCTGGCCATGCTCGGCCTCTCACGCTCATCCCGCGCACACCTACAGAAGGGAGATAAGGTTAACATATCTCATGTTTATATCCAAATACAGGAGTCTCTATGGCCAAGACAGTCAAACCTGGCTATGCTCGGCCTCTCACGCTCTTCCCGCACACACCTACAGAAGGGAGATAAGGTTAACATATCTCATGTTTATATCCAAGTAGAGGAGTCTCTGTGGCCAAGACAGTCAAACCTGGCCATGCTCGGCCTCTCACGCTCTTCCCGCACACACCTATAGAATTAGAAGGGAGATAAGGTTAACATATCTCATGTTTATATCCAAGTAGAGGCGCCTCTGTGGCCAAGACAGTCAAACCTGGCCATGCTCGGCCTCTCACGCTCTTCCCGCGCACACCTACAGAACGGAGATAAGGTTAGCATATCTCATGTTTATATCCAAGTAGAGGAGTCTCTGTGGCCAAGACAGTCAAACCTGGCCATGCTCGGCCTCTCACGCTCTTCCTGCACACACCTACAGAAGGGAGATAAGGTTAACATATCTCATGTTTATATCCAAATACAGGAGTCTTTGTGGCCAAGACAGTCAAACCTGGCCATGCTCGGCCTCTCACGCTCTTCCCGCGCACACCTACAGAAGGGAGATAAGGTTAGCATATCTCATGTTTATATCCAAGTAGAGGCGCCTCTGTGGCCAAGACAGTCAAACCTGGCCATGCTCGGCCTCTCACGCTCTTCCCGCACACACCTACAGAAGGGAGATAAGGTTAGCATATCTCATGTTTATATCCAAGTAGAGGAGCACATGATGAAGGAGCTGCTATGTAGCTGACCTTCTGACTTAAAGCTGAAGTCATACTACCAAACCCCTGGATTCAATGTCCACTTCTCAGCACAAACATGGGTACACAAGTCCAGGGATTCACACACAGCCGTAAGGCCAGCATTTCATGGGTCGGACGATATAAAGGTGCTTAAATTTTACATGAGGTTCGTGCACTAGTGCAATGAGCAATGTCTATGATGCAGGAAAACAAATTTCTCCACGATAAAGTCAGCCTACTGAAAGCTGCTACATATCAGCTGTTCTGATCTCTATTAATCAGCCATCAGCCAACATTAGGTGTGCCTTATTCTCAATTTCAATGCCTTTCCAGGTTCAATCAAAAATTAAAAGTGCCATGATTTTTCACTCTTTTCAAGACCTGGAAAAATTACTTTCAATTTGACCTGGCATGAATTTTGTTTACATGTATAGTATGTATTTTCAGAAGTAAAAACTTTGTCCAACAATATGAACATCTCAATTTACCTGTTGTTAAGTCATGATGACGGACAAAGTTTCTCCAGGCCTGAAGACGTCTACTAGATGAGGTTTCGAGAAGTTAACCTTCTGACAGTCATAGTGTCACAGTTCACCCACCCCTTTCAGAGTTGTCATCACATTTTGGACATACCTGAAATCACGAAAACAATCAAATAAATAAAAACATATAAATTCATTCTTACATGTATCTGGGGGAAAAAAGACAAGAATAACAGAAAAAAAAGTTTTACCTGTCTGTTACTCAGTACCGTGAAAAATACAACACTAATATACGTACTTATACACTGTAACTTGAACTGATTCCCACACAGTTAAATAATATACAGATTTGTGCACAGTGCACATATACGTCTCTTTACTGCCACTGTTCACTAACTACTGAAATGAAAGATGCACATGTACAAACATTTATATTCTTTTCATCACATTGAAACAAACCAATGATTCAAAACTATTTCGATGCAGTTGAGAAGAGCTTTGCACACCTCCTTTCTCACAGTCTTAGATCTATTCGTGGTTATAAGTGGTACAAACTTAAGACAGAAACACCTGTTCCCAGAAAAGCACTTGCTCATTTCCTTCTTGTGGGGGTGTCAGGCTGTAGAGATGTACATGTGTGCATTCAACTGTCTCAGCTGCACCTTGTTTACAGTATACCACAAACATGTCAATGTTGTTTGACATTTCCCCTGTAAATGTGTATATTTTAAATTTGTGTAAATTTTCATGCAAGTTCACAGGACTTGTTACTTTACTTGTCTTAAAAATTTTAGCTGTAAAAAGTACATTTTCAGGAGCAAATGAAGGGCACAAAAATATAACACACAAAAAAACTCAAAACAACTTTAACAATAACAGAGCTCTTGGAATCATGCAAAATTAGAAATCTGACCAAGGACAAAATTTTCAGTCAAATACACTATACTGGGTTTAATATTCACCAACTGCATCCTAATGTGCCTAATTTTATACAGATAAATTTTTGAAATCACTGCAGTGCTGGTGTCATACTAGCAGTGTAGCCTGAGTTGAAGTGTAAGGGGGGTGAGGGGGAGGGGAGGGGAGGACAATCGACCCCTTCCTGACTATCCTGTTTGGCCTCAGCCATCTAACAACAAACCACTGACACTTGGCCTTTAACAGATATATGGTTTAACGCAGGATAACATTGAAACATCCGAAACTGCACTTAATCACACGCCAGTGTCAATATTATATCAGATGTGACAGTTCCTGTCAAACTGGAAAAGAACATAAGGTTCAGGTTGCCCAATTTATAAGGCAGTGTAACAGAACAATACTCAGGGACTACCAGAAACATCCCTAGTTAAGGGCTAGACATACTGTTTATAAACGGAGTGACAACCTGGTGTTAGGGTTTGGATTACCCTAAATGACCTAACAAAACTGTATTGTTAGTGGCAAATAAATGTCACAAAATATTACTTTCGGTGCTGAAACTTACAATCTTCCAGTAGAATATCATCCCATGCTCCAAACAAACATCAAAAACATCCATCTAAAGTCAATAGAACTCTCAGAATCTGGCAGAATGGGCACGTTAGTCATGAACGAAATTTTAGGTCATTTAGGGTAAGTGGCAAGGTGATGCTGAACTAAGTGGCAAGGTGATGCTAGATTAAGTGGCAGCATGATGCTAAACTAAGTGGCAGCAAACGTGTTAAAACTAGGCCTATGTGGCAACATGTGTGTGAGTTAAAATGTGTTGCCTTTATCACATGTAACTACATGTGTACATGTATGTATTAACTGTGGAGAAATGAAATTCTCCTTTGTCAACATGCATTGACCCATGTGCATGTATATGAATATATCTGTTAATACTTTTTGTGTTTTCAAGAATCAGAACAACACTACAATTTAGAGCTGAAAGCATGAAAGCCATAGGCCAGTTGTTTATACGTGAATTACATGTTAATGTTGTAGTAAAGCAGGGACAGAAATAACATCTGTCTACCTGTCGGCGACAGGTCACAAAAAAAATTCACCTGCTGCAGCCACAGGTAGGCTCAATAAGTTTCCAATCATGTTTAAGTCAATATCCATGCAGGTCTATGTTTGTGAAGTCTGTATATTTACTTGGCGTTCCCGCAATCAAGTGTTGTCACAAGACTTAGACATTTTCTGCCTGAACAAGTCAACATTGCTACTACGTCATTTAGTGGACAAGGTTGTCATCATATTTGCGCTTTCAATTCCAAGACCAAACGTACCTTCAATGTTGAAGAAGCCATTTTCACAGGAAACAGTGTGAAACACCAGTCAAATAAATAAACAATAAAAGGACATTAATATTTATTGTCCCAACCTCTTCCTATCGCCCAAAAGTGTACAGTTTTAGGGCTGCATTGCTAACTTTTCCCGCTCAAGGTTTGGACTATACGTGGCGTTGCAAGTGTAAAGGGGAGCAACTCAAGACACACACATATCAATCTAAACAAACACACACTGGATGCTTTTCCTTGGTTGTTTCTCTGTAATGGGAAGCGCATGCATATACAGGTACAAAATGAACTTTCATCTTGATGATTGACAGTGCAGGTGTCACGGTCCTGACAGAATATTGAATGAAAAGAAACTTGCTTCTGAAACCAAAAATTCTTGTAACACTGTGGACCGATATTGCTTTGCCAAGGCAGTGATGATGACAAAAAATAATTTTGCCAAACTGAAATTGTATGTTCACAAAATGGGACAATGCTGATTGGCAGTGCTAGACTTTCTAAAAGTCAGACGGATGGGGCCAGGTAGATACCTGAAGGTGACAGGTACCAAAATAATCTACATGTCACAGGTGGTTTTAAAAAAACCTTTCTATGCCTGGTAAAGCCATGCATTTACATGTACTTAATACTGAAGTCCCAGGCACCTCTCATTTCTCAGTGCTGCATTGCATGTAAGACTGGCATTAAGATTAAGTCTCACTTCTGGGATATGGTAACTTTGGACAATAATGTCCATGTACTCCAACATGTTCCAGCTCTTGGACTTCCTTTTTAATCCGGTGTGTCATTATCACACTCCTTACCAAAGGCCGAGAGTGTGATTTGCACTCCTTCTCACCACATTCTTGATTTTGTCAGGTGTCTCTTATATGTTGTACCTCACCTAGATTTTAGGTCAGGGCTGTGTTATGCGTGGGAGTGTGATAGCACACCTCAAATTTGGAGGCCAGATCTTCATTTATTTACACAACACATATGTGTTTTTTTCATTTAAAAAAAATTTCTCTACAAAAGTTTTTGTAATTAATTATAACACCTGTAAATTTGCACATTAACATGCATGTACAAATAAAACAGTAGCATCTCATACAGAGTGTGAAGGAGCAGCTCCATGTACATGTACACGTAACACCCCGGCCAGCTTGCTTACATACCTACATGTATATGTACACGTAACACCCGGCCAGCCTGCTTACATACCTACATGTACATGTACATGTAACACCCGGCCAGCCTGCTTACATACCTACATGTACATGTACACGTAACACCCGGCCAGCCTGCTTACATACCTACATGTACATGTACACGTAACACCCCGGCCAGCCTGCTTACATACCTACATGTACATGTACACGTAACACCCGGCCAGCTTGCTTACATACCTACAAGTACATGTACACGTAACACCCCAGCCAGCCTGCTTACATACCTACATGTACATGTACACGTAACACCCGGCCAGCCTGCTTACATACCTACATGTACATGTACATGTAACACCCGGCCAGCCTGCTTACATACCTACATGTACATGTACATGTACACGTAACACCCGGCCAGCCTGCTTACATACCTACATGTACATGTACACGTAACACCCCGGCCAGCCTGCTTACATACCTACATGTACATGTACACGTAACACCCGGCCAGCTTGCTTACATACCTACATGTACATGTACACGTAACACCCCGGCCAGCCTGCTTACATACCTACATGTGCATGTACACGTAACACCCCGGCCAGCCTTCTTACATACCTACATGTACATGTACACGTAACACCCGGCCAGTCTGCTTACATACCTACATGTACATGTACACGTAACACCCCGGCCAGCTTGCTTACATACCTACATGTACATGTACACGTAACACCCCGGCCAGCCTGCTTACATACCTACATGTACATGTACATGTAACACCCCGGCCAGCCTGCTTACATACCTACATGTAAATGTACACGTAACACCCCGGCCAGCCTGCTTACATACCTACATGTACATGTACACGTAACACCCGGCCAGTCTGCTTACATATCTACATGTACATGTACACGTAACACCCGGCCAGCCTGCTTACATACCTCCATGTACCTGTACACGTAACACCCGGCCAGCCTGCTTACATACCTACATGTGCATGTACACGTAACACCCCAGCCAGCCTGCTTACATACCTACATGTACATGTACACGTAACACCCGGCCAGTCTGCTTACATACCTACATGTACATGTACCCGTAACACCCCGGCCAGCCTGCTTGCATACCTACGTGTACGTGTATACGTAACACCCGGCCAGCCTGCTTGTATACCTACATGTACGTGTACACGTAACACCCGGCCAGCCTGCTTGTATACCTACACGTACATGTCTTCAAAAAGTTCTTCATTTTTTACTGGGCTTTTTTTCTCTATGCTAGTGTCATTTGCTACAATATACATGTAAAAAAAAAACCTTTCCACACAAACCTACTCTTATCATTTTCTCTGGTAGGGTCAGGTTACACATAAACAAGGAATTTTTTGTGTATGTCTTGGCCTTTTGCTGACTTGGTGGAGTTCAAACCGCCTAACGTTAATAGACCTGGATGAACATCTGTCAAACTATAAATGGTTTAAGGGTTTACAGGGCCGCAGCGGTGTTTGTTGTGTAACCCAATGCAGTTGAGCCTTGTTTCGTACCTAGTCAAATCTTTTCTACCTCGTCAATAGGTAGAAATGATAGAGGGTTACACAACAAACACAAAGGTGTTAAAGTCTATTCTAACCCCCCCCCTCCCCCCCAAAATGAAGAAAATGAAGAAAATGAGGCAAAATGTCTCATTGTTGAGTGATGTAGGAATGTAAAATTGCACTGTACATGTATCATACCGCTGAGCTTAGATTGGAAGGTCATTAAACAAATGTTTCTTTTGTCGCGTCATGGCGTTTGGGTGTAAACCATCAAAAATGCAAAGACAGAAGTGATATCTACAAACTGTGCGAAATAACACTTTTATCACTGAAGGAAATTCCAATAGTTCACCTTTATATAAATCATAAAAGCAAATTTAACAACTAAACAAACTCAATTCTTTAATTTGTAGACATAAACAACATGAAATGATATTACTGCGTGAGGTAAATGTACTGGCCGGTGTGTTGCATGACACACTCGATGTTGTTTGAAAGGTCATCTCGATTTAATATGTATATTTGCACACCGCCCACAACTAACAGCAGGGTAGAATACTATGAATCCACACACTTACTGATACATAATGTACAACACATGACATGGTACCCATACCTACAAATATACATGGACATGTGTTTTCAGGATCTGCATGAATGAAGACTTTCATAAAGCACTAGATGACCAAAAAAAAAAAGACCTAAAGAAAAACAGGATGCTGAAGTTTCGGAATTTCCTAGGCCACAAGCACATGGTTACTGTCCATTTGTACATATCAGGTTCAACAATGTGTGTTGATCATGTGCACATTTTGTAACACCTCTGAGTAAAGAAACCCAAGTGTGTACATGTATGTATATGGTAAGTTACTTCGGGCTACAGTGCCTAAATATAATTCACTTCCCACAGCATAGTCTTGTATTCATTCCATACATGTACATGCCCTGTCCTTCTACATCAGTCAGAAGATCTCTGTTCACTAGTTACTTGCAATAATTTTTAAATGCCCATTCAATTTATGCCATGTGACAAGTTGGTTTTTCTTTGGGGTTCCCTAGATTGTCCTCACATATACATGTACATGAGCTCTAGCTTCTCCACACTTGTACATGGGTCCTCGCTTCTCAACACTTGTACATGCGCCCAGGATTCTCCACACATGTACATGAGCCCTAGCTTCTCCACACTTGTACATGAGCCCTAGCTTCTCCATACATGTACATGAGCCCTAGCTTCTCCACACATGTATATGAGCTCTAGCTTCTCCACACATGTATATGAGCTCTAGCTTCTCCATACATGTACATGAGCTCTAGCTTCTCCACACATGTACGAGCTCTAGCTTCTCCACACATGTACATGAGCCCCAGCTTCTCCACACATGTATATGAGCCCTAGCTTCTCCATACATGTACATGAGCCCTAGCTTCTCCATACATGTACATGAGCCCTAGCTTCTCCACACATGTAAATGAGCTCCAGCTTCTCCACACATGTATATGAGCCCTAGCTTCTCCACACATGCACATGAGCCCCAGCTTCTCCACACATGTATATGAGCTCTAGCTTCTTCCCACATGCACATGAGCCCCAGCTTCTCCACACATGTATGAGCTCTAGCTTCTCCACACATGCACATGAGCCCCAGCTTCTCCACACATGTATATGAGCTCTAGCTTCTCCACACATGTATGAGCTCTAGCTTCTCCACACATGCACATGTAACATGTAAGTTCCTTATGCATGTGAACGTAGCCTAAGTTAATCTTACACATATTCTGTTGTATAACCCATGAATATGCTCCTTACATGTACCTCACGTCACAGATGTAATGGTTTGTTTAGAAACACAAATGCACAGTATCCCAGCTGCATGAACATGTTCGTCACCCGATATATCTCACTGGCCAAACAAGGCCTACATTTGTATGCAAATAAATGTAATTGTAACTGCAAGACTGAAACTAAGATGTTTATATGTGTAGCCAAAGATTACATCAACACTGGACATATTTGTGCAACTTAATAGCTTATCCAGCCAAGCACATTTCTTTCATTTCTTCACACATGAAATGCAATACCCTTAAGTGCTTTCCCACATGTATGCAAGTATGATGGACTCCTAAGAACATAACATAAGAGCATTAGGCATCTTCAAACACTATACTTCACTTTAAGTCTGACCTGGAAAAATATGTGCACATAAATAGTAAAATTTGATTCTTGTTATGCCAACACCAACGTTCTTCTGACAAGAAATTCATCAAACACGAAACTCTTAATTAATCCTATAATTTGGATCAGTTGAACAGAATAAAGGAAAAAGTGCCACTTGACAAAGGTTGAACTCTAGGTAAAATACAGCACAGGTGCTGCACACAGCATTTATAGATATTTGACATGTGTATACATTAATGCTCAAATCATGCTCCACAGACAAATACTCGTCACAACCATGCCCTGGTTATGTACTGACTAGTTATGTTAGCTCTAGTATTTCCCCAGTTCATCATTGCTCCTACCTGCAGTGTTGTCTAGAGTCGCTGTCTATAAATGCTAACACAAGATACACCTCCCGGTACATGCTCAGCAGCTGTGTGATTTGCACCCTGGCTCTGACAGCCCAGCAGGCGAAATCTTGATGGCAAAAATGCCCTTCCAGCCAAGGGGCTAGGCCTTGGGGAGACAGTCTGTTTAGTAAGGGGAGGGGTGGGGGTAGGGTATATCCCCTAGGTTTCTATCAGTACTAATGTCAAGGCCTATTACCAGCTCTCCTCACTACTTCCCTAGACCTGTCAAGTTTCTAACTGAGCCTGTTTTTTTAAGCACAGACAGGGTTCACACTGCCTGACCTAGGCATTCTTCACAGTCCCTCTTTTGCTTGTTTAACTTCACCTCACCTACCATAATTCCTCAACCTTTTCACATCTGAAAGAGTAACTTTCAGTTCCATTTATATACCAATTTAATCTGATTTTGGAGACAGAACTACATTGGACAGTTTGGCCAATTTCAGGACTTCACAAAAAGTGTTAAGTTTTACTGTCTATCATTCACACTGCTGAAATATACTTGAATAAACATCTTGCAAACATGCGAAAAGAACACCTCACAAACAATGACAGCAGGGGAAATCTACAAACTTCCTGTGAAAGCATGGTAATTAGGAGTTCAGCAAATGACCCAGTGACATAACTGAGCCACGTTGCCTTGTGTTGCAATTATAGGATTATGGAGGTAACAATTTCAGATACAATATGTGTATGAGTATGCATGTGCAACTGTACATGTATGTTAATGTATGTATGCTGGTATAGAGCTTTGATGTGACATCATCACTCTACACTCCAAAAATTAATCTCTTAAATTTAACAGAAATTCTGTTACCTGAGTGATGCTATAAAATATTCTGCTATTGCAGCCAATTATTCTGTTAAATATAACACACATGCATCTAGTCTGTCAATTCAACATACCCTTCCTATTACACTAACAGGATATTATGTTTAACATGACACAATGTTGTGCTGTTATAACCATGGCCATGTCCAGAGTGATTTCAGTTCTGGAAAACATTTCGGCCCCCAAACTGTTGGCTGCACAAACTAAACAAGCTGTATTAAAACTAACAAGTAAATTAAACACAAATATGATGGCTTACCACTAAATAGTAAAGTTTTCATACAAATTTAAAAGCTCTTAGAAAACATCATAATAAGTTGCGTTTTTGAAATTTTTGTCAAAAAGTTTTTTTACTTATGGTACAGATAACACAATACATTCTATCATCACCTCAGGTAACAAACTTTCTGTTAAATTTAGCAAATTAATTTTTTTAATGTAACTTGACAATACATTACAGTACATATAACAAAACTGTTCAATGATATACATGTATGACACAAGTTGTCAGAATGTATGCAGACCTTTCTTCCTGAACAGATGACTTGCACATACTGGAATATGTGTCAATACATGTATTATCAGATGAGTGTGAATATATCAGATGTGTTATTTAAATTAGCACATGTACATGTATGTAGACTTCGTTTCCGTGTAAGTGTGTAGGCATGGGGGCTAGTAATAAGTCACATGTACATGTATGTAGGCTTCATTTTCGTGTAAGTATGTAGGCATGGGGGCTAGTAATAAGTCCCATGTATCTGTATGAATACACGCCCTAAAGGCATGAGTGTGCCAACCTGTGTCTACAAATAGAAAAAAACAATAGTTCGTAAACTTCACACCTCAAATTATATTGTTTACTAATTTGGCTAAAATGTGCGGCGTACTTCTTCACACATGTACATAACCTACAGGATTTGACGTTTATAAGATACTGTTTGTATGCTCGTCTACATCTGCTTAATTTATCGATATAGTAAACTTAGACAGTTGTGACAGGGTTTATCACCTTTTTCAGGCACTGCTTTAGACTCAAACCTCAGTTATTTCCCTTGCAAGGTGACAGTTCTGTTTACAGGATGTGGAACCCTAACACAGAATCAGGACCCTACTAGGACACAGAACCCCATTAGAACTCCCGTTTTTCGGATGGGGAGGGGGGGGGGGGGAGAGGGACAAATGTAATTCTGTGTATTTTTTGGTGTAAAGTCTTTTCTTGCTGCCAGTCTGCCATTTTTAGTGTTCAGGTGCAGGCTTGGTATCAAAATGCTGGAAATTGTCTAAGCTTTGGGGAGGTATGAGTTTTAATGATGAAAGTTTGAAATTCTGGGTGAGAGGACACAAGGAGAGAGGTGGTGATGAGGTTTCAAGTGATGTCCCCTTGGTGTTGCTGTGCACCCCTCCCAGCTGTCGGCATAGAAAGGTCCAGATTTTGACAGTCAACCTATGTCAAGATTTTTATGGCTTCTTTCTCACAGGCTGGGCGAGGTATACACCAAAGCTTATTAGCCATGGAATGTTGGGGCTGAGCTACATCGCTAAAGGTTAACATTGTCACTTATGGAAAATTAATGGGGGTCTGTGGCCTGTACTAGGACACAAGGAGACAGGTGGTGATGAGGCTGTGAGTGACCTCCCTTTGGCATTGCCAGGCACCCCTCCCAGCTTCCAGAATAGAAAGGTCCAGATCTAGAAGGTCAACCTATTTCAAAATTTTTATGGCTGCTTTCTTACAGACAGCTTTCTCACAGGCTGGGCCAGGTATACACCAAAGCTTTTTGGCCACTGAATGTTTGGGACTGAGCTACAGCCTAAAGGTTAACACTGTCGTTTATGGAAAATTAACGGGGGTCTGAGGTCACATATTTTGTCTAAATTAATAAAACTCTACTCTTTGTGAAGTTCTTAACAACTTGGCCAACCAAGCTGATATAGTTACACTTCCCAAACTAAATCACATAAAAGTAGATGTAAAGTCCAAAAAATTGTATCCTAAAAGTCCTTTGTCATGACAAATGAAGAATTGATCCACTTTAGGAGTAAAAAAAAAAATCTGAAGAAAGTTAAAATGCAATTATTCACAAGACTTCAAATGCCATATCATGTACGCACACATCAGACACATCAGAAATTAGATATGTCCATTTTTTTCTCGTACCAAGGCAGCTTAGGTTATTAAGACTTTTAAAACTTCTGGTGCATGTATGCAGTCTGTTATGTACATATACATGAACAGAGATTAATTATCTTGCCTGTCTACGGTATGTAAAATTGTACATACACAGCACAAAACCTGACTTTAGGACAGGTTACGTAATACTGTAGCTCTGTGTCTGATAACACTGAAGTCAAGTCTCTATATACTGTTAATAACACATGTATGTTTTTCTTCCACTAAGAAAAAAAAACCCAGCAACCAAACATTTGCTAACTTCACATGATAGATCACAGGAATAGGAAGGGTAATGTTTTCTTTCAGTATTTAACAGTGATAAGAGGTATATTTAAGCATTTACGTAGAGGCACATTAGATGACATACCAAATTACACCCATCAGAAGTAACCTTGTTTCATGCTATTACTCCTGCGCTGTGATCTGATGTTCTGCAATGGCTAGGCTACAATATTAGCTTATATAGCATACATGCGTATAAACTGTGAGCAAATACAGTGTATACAGTCTGAAGAGGAGTAATCTCTAAAGCGATGTTTGAGGTCCTTTTCTTGTGATTCACAAAGTCCGCTTTTCATGTAAATGTACCTTCACTTTAAATGAATGAATGGATTACATTTCAGCCATATCATGGTGAACGCTTTAAAACCACGATGACTAAAAATAAGTGAGGTTTTCACTACTGGCACAAACCAACGTGTCTGTGGTTAGCTTGTATCAGAGAATGCCACATGCATATTTTCTGTCTTATGCTTAACATACGTTTGCAGCCATATTAATTTTTCTCAACTTTAAAATGTTGCCCTATGTTAAACATATTTTTCCCACGCATAACTCTAAAGGAGTTGGCTGACACATGTATGTCTTACAACTCGCATCTCCACACTCAAAGTCATTTCACATAGTGTGGGATGGGAGGGGAGGGGAGGATCCGGGGTGGTCAAGGAGGTGTTCAACCCATGCAGCAATTAATTTCATTCACACACACGACAATAAAGTCTTGCGACTAAATGAACAACACAAACAAGACCACGCTTATACAAGAACTGCTAAGAAATTTTCAAGCTGGTCATTTTCAAATGCTTACGCACTTGTTGATAGCTGCAGAGTAAATGAAGGAGAAAAAGGTTGTTTAATTTGTGCTTCAACTGCGCAGTTTCCCTAATAAATCTCTGAAAGTTTAAAGTAGGCATAATAGAATAGAAATAATGACTTTTTATCTATTCATTTTGTTCATTTTAGCCCGGTGAATGTGGAAGAGTTCAGATGCCTACGACGCTCATTCTAAAACTTCAACTATAATGCCTTTTCCACTGTTAATATGATAACTCAAACTGGCTTCAGCAAAATATGCAGAATGACATTATCAAACAAAGACAACAGCAACAATGGCTTTAAGAGACATGTTGTTACAGGCTACTAAACAAAATTTTCCACAGTTACTTCTCTTCAGTCATGCTAGCTTCCTCTCCGGCCGTACGTAGGAAGGTCTTCCAGCAACCTGGGGATGGTCGTGGGTTTTCCCATGGCTCTGCCTCGGTTTCCTTCCACCATGATGCTGGCCGCAGTTGAATAAGTGAAATATTCTTGAGTATGGCATGAAACACCAACCAAATAAATAAATAAATACTTCCCTTCAGCACTCTTTAGAGTCTGGTTTCATATATTTCACATTTCAAAATTTATGCTTCAATCTGAGGGGCAAGACTACTTAGAAAGCAACACCAACATGTTCCAAAATGTGGGTATTTCAGGCTGACAGGATGCAGGTTATACATGTACATTAGAGACCATTAGCACCAGGTTGATTACAGTGACAAAGCAAGGCTGTTTTCCGTGAAAAAGTTTTGTGTTCAAAAAAGCATGTATCATCTGTTAAATGTGTACTGACCAAATAAATGTCAGAAATATAAAATATGGCCATAGTACATTTAATGTTGTTGAATTACTAGCTGTGGATGACTACACTTAGCTCTTTTATGTTTTGATTGGGGCTTGCATAGTCCCATTCACCCTGGTAGGAAGCACCATAAAATTTTGGAAAACAGTCAATTACTAACCTTTCCAGCCTGTTCAGTCACTTCTTTACAATGCTTGGGGTCCTAGAGCACCAGACAAAGTCTCCAGCTTTATCACTCAGAGATAAATATCGATCCATATTTCAGCAAGTTCAACCTGCCAGCTGATTCCAAGTTCCCAAAAAGGCCACTGTCTTCTGCCTGTTGTATCCTGTGGTTATCCTGGCTCCCAGGCCTCCCTGCTGAAAACGGTGAGGCCCAGGATCGCAGATATGATGCACGACCACCTCCAAGTGAGTGGAGAAGTTGAATTTACTAAAATATGGATGGATATTTACCTTTGAGATAATCAACTGTTCGGAATTTTATCTGTATCTGGAAGTCTAGGACCCTAAGCATTGTAAAGGAGTGACTGAAGTTGAACAGGCTGGGAAGGTTAGTAATCGCCTGTTTTCCAAAATTTTATGATGCTTCTTACCAGGGTGAATGGGAGCAATCCATAACTATGTAAGCGCCGATACAAATATAAAACAGTGAAGTGTAGTCATCCAGGACTATTGAATGACCAACAACAACAGCAACGGTGGACCTTATCTTTCCAACTGTCAAACCAACACTGTAGCCAAATGAACCAGGGTCAATTGGAGTCCCATCTTTCCTGGACAACAGAGAATTTTTTTATGGCAATTGCGAATAGCACACCATGTTTTTCACCGTAAATCTGGTGCATTTGAGCAAGTACATGTATATCTGCTCAAATGATACAAAGAACATCAATAAAGGAGGGACACAAAAACACATATTTGATTTTACAAAAGTTTTCTTCCCAGTTTGAAGAGGCCAAATCATCTGCCATACACATGTAAACTAAAGCTTTTCGGTTCTGCCTACCGTATATCGCACTGTGATGGTGTTACTACCAATCTTGATTCAGATCTCCGCGATTAACTGTGCCACATTAGCCTGTATATCAAACTACCCGCATCATGGGTACCCCAGTTTCCGATACATCAAAACATCGTCTGCAACGTAGCTGTTTCACGTATCATCCACCCAAGAGATAATCCAAAAATCCAGACGAAGGCTACACAACCCTCGTATATCCGAACAATAAATGCCTTACCTGGGTACTGTTACTTCACCCGTCTGAACAAATATGTCCTAAATTCACAGAAATTCGTGTCAAATATAACTCTCAGTTTGCAGACTGTTCAACTTTCGCAGCCTCGACCTTGACCTTTGGATGGAAAAGGACGTAAGAAATTGGACGTAAAAATAACCCTTTTAATAATGATTAATCTTTAAGAGTTGCAAATAAACAATCAGTTAGCTTGTATGAAAATTTTGAATTTTGAATAGGTCATCTCGTTTTCAAAAGATGAACGTGAAGGCCTGAGATTGGTTGGAGTCACATGATTGACATGAGGCGACAAAATGGTGAGGGGGAAACTTCACTTCGCTGAATGCGTAACTTTTTCAAATGGACCAATTCTCTTCTCTTACTCCGCTATTTCAGGGTGTCGGAAATCAATATTTTATTTAGGTGTTTCATAGGGAAACGTAGAAAAGCATGTACTGTATTTGAGATGGCCCACAGCGTGTTCTAGATACCACTCTGAAAAAGTTTCCCAGTATAGCTGTAGCATAAAACGAAAGTTGAAGCGAATACCAGCATGCTCACACACATCGGTACTGCCCATCGGTACTGTTTAGATAATTCTGGCGATTTTGAGCTCAGGTTGCTGTCAAGTGTCAGGTCTCCACGTGGTAGAGTGAGGGTAATTCATTGAGGAACCAGCTTTTCAGAATAACTTCTGAGAATGACCAGAGCTCACTCACAGAAGCATCAACCTAGTGTTTACAGCTACCATCACTTAAGCAGTTTGCATAATATGTTCTCATTTCAAATTGTAAGAGCTTGTGTTCACAGTACGCTGTCAAAAATTTCTCAGTATTCTCACCAAGTCATGCTAGCGGATATATGAGAGGTGGCCAAAGTAAAACCATAATTTACTAACCATGAATAAAACCATAATTGTAACGATAAAAGGTCTAACAGAGGCCCATTTCCAAAACGCTGGGTATTTTCCTATCCATACTTAAAACCTCTGTAGTGTTTCCTACTTGACATTTTCTCAATCAGCGATCTTTAGTTGAGGGGATCACACTTTTATTGGACCACAATATGCTCCAATTACGATCATATCAAGCATTTCTACTTCACAACCCAGCTAAAACATAGTGTAGACAGCCATGTTCGCTATTACTAACCTTTACGCGCTTGAGTTGGGTGCAGGGCAGACTGTTGTCCATGATTTGGATTTTTCGTTTGTCATGTATAGCAGATAATTTAAAAATCTGAAGAACATCCATCAGCATGGCGAAAAGTCTCCAGCGGGGAGAATGCAGGGCAAAACATTGAGAAGGCTAACATGGCTGCCTGTTCAAAATTTGCCGGTTTTCGGTCTATAAATGACAGATTTGAGCAGAACAGAAGCCAATTTTGGTTTGATAAAAGTTTGATCCCTTCGGCTAGGTATCACTGATTGAGAAAATATCAGTAGGAAATGCTACGCAGGTTGTAAGTATGAATAGGAAAATACCCAGCGCTTTAGGAATGGGCGTCTGTTAGATCTTGTATCGTTAGCATATAAGGTCTGATTCGTTAGGCTATATAAGAGGCTGGTATAAGTCACTGCGGCATTTCAGATGGCCACCATATTTTTAACAGAAACAGATCTCGCTCAACTGCCTGAAGGCAGCATGCCTACTACATAAAATATCTATTTCATTGAAATTCTACATTGGAAATCATGTTCCCATTCATAGTTACTGTAATGGAGAAACTGAAAATGCCAGGTAGAGAGTGCTACTTTGAAATGCTGCCATTTTATTGGCTGCGACTGGGTGTTCATTTGACCATCGCTGCTCTGTTGTGGCAAGTGTAGTGGCACACATCCTGAAATGCGAATGCTACTTATAGTAGACATGAAATATGGATCTCAGTTACAAGATGAAAGCACATTTTGTGAGATCTGCAAACTCTCCAACACATGAGGTCTATCCATGAAATGCAAGGAATTTAAAGAAATTGTGCTATTTTTTGGACAAGTAAAGTGTGTAAGATGTCTGTCAAGTCAATACAGGCCTTCTAGTCTATTCATCAGTGCTATAAAACATAATTTTCACTGTCAGATAGTAAGGCAATCTGAAAATGAATCACATTTCTCTTACTTTGCGACTAGATTGACAATACATGAAATGTGGAGGCACCTTTCATTCAGAAAGGCTAGGTTAAGGAAGAATCATGCATGAGATTTGACTTATACCTGTATTAAGCATGTGTTTCCCTATGGCTAAGTATTGAAATAGTTTGTGTATAGGATACAGACAGTTCACCAATGCTTTCTTACTAGTGTCACAGCTTGTGTTATTAATGTCACAGTCCTTGGTATTAATGTCACAGTCCTTGGTATTAATGTCACAGTCCTTGGTATTAATGTCACAGTTCGTGTTATTAATGTCACAATCCTTGGTATTAATGTCACAGTCCTTGGAAATAGCCATATACATGTATTTCCGGAAAATGTCCCAACTACCCTAGTGTTAACACTAAGCCCAAGTAGACAAAGTATGTTGTCTGTAATCACCTTTAAGAACTGTTCCACAAGTGTAAAGGATGCCAAATTGCGATGGTCCCACATGTTTTCTTATTTTATTTTCTCCTCATCATTCTTCAGTGTTAGCCATATTGCATTACTGAACAGCATTTTGTTTTGATTAGTTTTGAAGCAAAGTCAATAAAATATATGAGTATGGCATAAACTTTATTTATATCTGATGGTTGGATCAGTGGTTTTATGGCATAAAACTCCAATCAAATAAATAAATAAATAAAATATGTGTAGGTAGGGAAGTGTTGGTGATACATTATATATATACGTAAGACGCCTAATGAATAAAAACATCTAAATGCAAGCGCAAAACTTTGTAAATAAATTTTGGGTAGCTTTCTTCATAAATTATGTCGAGGACTTGTGAAAATAGCTTTGGTTTTCTATATAAACACATTTGTTTTGGTGTTGTATGTGCAGTCGCGAGGCTATGATGAAGATGATGTGTCAGGAAGTTACGGCATTGTGGGCTCATTCCCCAAGGGTTTTGGGTACGGCAGTGAAGAGCCCGATCATGACGTGGCTGGGGCAGGTGTGGAGACCAAACCCCGTATACTCCTGATGGGCCTCAGGCGGTGAGTGACATATAAGGAAAAACTTCGTGATGTTTTCTCTATGGGAAATCAGAAATTTATGAATAAGTGCAAATGTGATTGGTCACAGTTTGCATTATCACTGAATTATTTTTGTTTCTTGTGATGAGTATTTAATGCCATAATGCTACTTGACAATATCTCTTGTATCATATGTTCGTCTGCAATTACGTTACCTAACTGCTGGAATAAAATCATTAGCCTAAATCTGCAGAATGTTTAAAAATGCTGTTCTCGCATATTGCCTTACCTTGAACGGATAGAGAATTGACACTGATTGGCTGACAGTGCTTTCCGGTGTGAAATCCTGCAGCTTTGGTCACACTTGAATAAATCTGCCATACCTAAAATGCTGCTGAGGCATAGGCAATCTGGACTTGCCTCTCTCTCAGCCAGCCAGTCAGTGAAGATTTTGTATCCCATTAACACCGTGTTAAAAGTTGCCTTTCTGTCTTCTCCATATCATCTGAGCTTGCCGAGTATTGCAGGGCTCAGTAACTGTGAATTATGACACTGTTGTGACGTAACTGTGACAAGGTGACACAATTTTAATGTGACCAAAGGAATGTTGAACTCCTAAGTAAACAAATTAGTGATGCTTTTGCTTTGTTGTAGGAGTGGAAAATCTTCAATCCAGAAAGTGGTGTTCCACAAAATGTCGCCCAATGAGACGCTATTCTTAGAAAGCACAAATAAAATAGTTAAAGATGGTAAGTATATTTGCCCAGTGAGATGTTATTCTTAGAAAGCACAAATAAAATAGGACAGTAAGTATATTTATTTATATCTGATGGTTGGATCAGTGGTTAAGTGCTCTGTTAGTAAGCATTGTTTTAGGCAAAAAAACAATCTGTTATATATTGTTATAATGTTCATAGTGATGTTAAATTATGTGTGATCAAAGTCAAACATTTTACTACATTGCTTTCATGCTCAGAGTGTATGGTGTCAATTACACGTATCAAGCAAAGAAATTCTAACTTGTATGGTATTGTAATGTTCAAAGGAGTGTTAGATTTATTTATTTATTTGATTGGTGTTTTACCAATATATATATATATATTTCACTTATACAACGTCCATCAGCATTATGGTTGGAGGAAACCGAAGAGAGGCCTGGGGAAAACCCACAGTTATATTTATTTATTTATTTGATTGGTGTTTTACGCCGTACTCAACAATATTTCACTTATACGACGGCGGCCAGCATTATGGTGGGGGGAAACCGGGCAGAGCCCGGGGGAAACCCAGAACCATCTGCAGGTTGCTGGCAGACCTTCCCACGTATGACCAGAGAAGAAGCCAGCATGAGCTGGACTTGAACTCATGGATCATTGCACGGCACTGGCACGCTAACCACCTCGGCCACAGAGTCCCTCAGGTCTCGACTAAATTTAAATTAACTCAATAGTCACACTGGAGTTGTGATTTGGAGAAGTACTGTTCTGGTACATGCACATGTGTATTTCTGTCTCAGTAGCTCACCAGTGATTTTTTTTATGTACATGTGTATTTATATCTCAGTAGCTCACCTGGGATTTTTTTATGTACATGTGTATTTATATCTCAGTAGCTCACCTGGGATTTTTTTATGTACATGGGTATTTATATCTCAGTAGCTCACCAGGGATTTTTTATGTACATGTGTATTTATATCTCAGTAGCTCACCTGGGATTTTTTATGTACATGTGTATTTATATCTCAGTAGCTCACCTGGGATTTTTTATGTACATGTGTATTTATATCTCAGTAGCTCACCTGGGATTTTTTATGTACATGTGTATTTATATCTCAGTAGCTCACCTGGGATTTTTTATGTACATGTGTATTTATATCTCAGTAGCTCACCTGGGATTTTTTATGTACATGTGTATTTATATCTCAGCAGCTCACCTGGGATTTTTTATGTACATGTGTATTTGTATCTCAGTAGCTTACCTGTGATTTTTTTATGTACATGGGTATTTTTATCTCAGTAGCTCACCTGGGATTTTTTATGTACATGTGTATTTGTATCTCAGTAGCTTACCTGTGATTTTTTTATGTACATGGGTATTTTTATCTCAGTAGCTCACCTGGGATTTTTTATGTACATGTGTATTTATATCTCAGTAGCTCACCTGGGATTTTTATGTACATGTGTATTTATATCTCAGTAGCTCACCTGGGATTTTTTATGTACATGTGTATTTGTATCTCAGTAGCTCACTGTGATTTTTGTATTTGTTTTGCAGATGTGTCCAACAGTTCATTTGTTCAGTTCCAGATTTGGGATTTTCCTGGACAAATTGATTTCTTTGACCCAACGTTTGACTCAGAGATGATATTTGGGGGCTGTGGTGCTCTTATATATGTGATTGACGCTCAGGTAAGTGGAAAATTGTAATATTGAAGTATTTGGTATGTCACACGTTAGTAAGTTCATCAAGGCTCACTGGTTCCCATAAAAACTGACCAACATTGCATTCAGTTGAAAGTGTACAGTTTGGAAATAAACTACAATGAAATAATTACAGGTTTTTCAGTTGGGCTAACGTTCATGTGGATGCCCAGTATTTTGGTGGAAGTGGTCAACAATAGCGATATCAATCAGAACAGCAGTACTTGATGTAAAATGATAAGTCAATCTGACCATATGTGCTTACAGTATGTGAGGGAGTGGTGGTGGGTTGGGGGTGAGGGGTGTATAGCACGCCGTTCTGCGCCTTGCAATGTGGTAACCAATGTGGTAACATTGAATTCCAGTCCAGTTCATGCTGGCTAACTCTCCGGCAGTACGTGGGAAGGTCTGCCAGCAACCTGCAGATGATTGTGGGATTCCCCCGGACTTTTCCCGGTTTCCACCCACCATAATGCTGGCCGCCATCGTATAGTTGAAATATACTTGAGTACAGCGCAAAACACCAATCAAATAAATAACCAAAATACGTTTTTACGGACAGGATGATTATGTGGAAGCTCTGGCCCGGCTACATGTGACCGTGAGTAGAGCGTACAAAGTCAACCCCGAGATCAAATTTGAGGTGTTCATCCACAAAGTGGACGGTCTTTCAGATGACAACAAGATGGAGACGCAGCGAGACATTCATCAGCGGGCCAATGACGAACTGACAGACGCAGGTTTAGAAAATTTACATTTGAGGTGAGATCAAAGCAATGTAGTTATTTCACTTTTTTTTTTTTCTCCTTCAGAATGTTGAGTTCAATCAAGATTTAAACTGGGCTGAGTCTGTGTGGTTAAAGGTTCAGACATTTGCTCAATCTCAGTGTCCAGCATGGAGCCATAAGAGCTGCCATTTGTGGGAGATAGAAATGGCATAGGCATGTAACACTCCACCAATAAGTCACATTCTACCCTTTATATTACAGCATGTATTGTTTTAAATCATTGTGAAAAATTTATCATTGCATAAGATAAATAATCGGTAAAATCTACCAGAAAGTTGAAAAACTGACTACTGAACTACGTCAGGCACCAGGATTACGAAGCTGTCATAGAAAAAATTAGATGTAGACTTAACTTCAAAAAAGTTTATTACGACTCTTGTTAACGATTTTTACCTAACTACTGTAGTTCTTTGACTATTTCACATGTTTCCAAGCTATTTATTCAAGCATATTCTTAAGGTGTAATTCTGTGTAGACTGATATTAAAACTACCTTTTTTTGTGAACCAATCCAGCCAATGTAGTTATGCTAAAATCAACTTCAAAATGAGCATAAATTGCACAGAAAGTCCCTTTTTTGTATGTGAAATGGTTCAGGAATTAGGGTTTTAAAATTTGCTTTAAACCATCATGTCAGAAGTGAAAATAAACTTTCAAATTCAAATGTTAGTGTAGGAAAAATGCTTCAGACCATTTTAAGTCTGACTTGTGTACAAGACAGCTTCTTTATCCTGGGGCCTTAAGTCTCCAAACTTGAGTCAAAGAAAAAATCACCTCAACAGTACATATACTTTATATTGCTAGATGTAATAAATGTCTGTCTCTGTTCTAATGTACATGCACAATGTTTTCTGCTTGTAGTTTTTATTTGACAAGTATTTATGATCATTCAATCTTTGAGGCGTTCAGCAAGGTGGTTCAGAAACTCATACCTCAGCTGGCCACGCTGGAGAATCTTCTCAATATCCTTATATCTGTGAGTATCATGCACATTATCAACCTGAACCGTCACCAGCTTTATGTTGTGGTTTCTGTTTTGGCTGCCATTGTACAAGTGAAAGATTCTTCAGTATAGCATGGAACTCCAATGAAATAAATAAATATGGGCATGCCGACGTGAAAACTGCAAATCCACCTTTTTGTTTTGTCTGATCTTGAGATTTTTATGAATTTCCTGGTTTTCAAGGATTTTTGATCATGTAAGCATGTCTTCAACTGAAAAAAGTTCCATGTAAATGATTTTTAAGTTGGATTTTTATTACTGTTTCCTCTTCCGTCATTGGACAAGATCCATTCTGCCTGTCAAACAACAATTTATAACCAGCGTGGACTAATAAGTCCTTTTGAGGGTGAGGTGAAAAGGAAGCACTTGAGGGCACTCATGAAGTCATTTGGCTATAGTCACATTCATTTAGCGCAAATAATTCTCTCCTGCTTCCTTCACCCGTTGAACTCACTGGCATTGGATGAGTGAACAATTCTTTAGTGTGGTGTTGTTAATCAGATGAGTGAATATTTATTTTATTTTATTGATTTTGATTGGTGTTTATGCTGTACTCAAGAATATTTCACTTTTACAACGGCAATCTTTTTTTAAGATGAGTAAATGAAACAAATGCACTCTGGTATGTGTGTCATATATTTCTCTCTGTGATCTTTGTCCAAGAGCATAATTTTTAGCTGCTCTGGGCTTTTTTTTTTTGTTTTTGCCGTGTTGACAAAATTCACTTACATGCAAGCTGTTATCAGGTTTACAGTTTACGATGGACAACCTGATGGCAGATCAGGTTGTCCATGGACAAAAGCTTTGGTAATGTAAATGTCTGAGGTATTCATGTAAGATCAGGAGCTTTAACTGGTGGTTTCACTGCTGGTTTCACTGTTGGTTTCACTGGTGAATCATGGTTTAATACATGTAATAACTTCTTGGATTTGGTTATTACATCATTTAACTATTTTTTCAGAGCTATTAACAGTACACATGAAATTACATAGTTGTCTCCCCTGACTGTTTCATTTTGTACTTTTAGCCTGAGGGTGAAAAGATTGCTTGCCATTCCAGGGTATTAGTGACTTCATATATGTATCAGTTTTTGTGTTTTTTTAGAACTAGGAAATAGAAAAAGCTTGTTTAAATTAGGAACTTCATCAATCATGTAAATAAATGTTCTTTTTTCAGAATTCTGGAATAGAAAAAGCATTCTTGTTTGACGTAGTGAGCAAGATTTACATTGCCACGGACAGCTCTCCTGTAGACATGCAATCCTATGAGCTCTGTTGTGATATGATAGACGTGGTCATTGACATCTCTTGTATATATGGGTGAGTAGAGGACTATATAGTGAGGTTTACGTTTTCTAGAAATCCTGGAGCTCTAAGAAGTATTTCTGTTATGCAGTCAGCACATGACCATGTAAAAGCCAAGCAGGCACACATACATGCATACATACTTACAGTCAGCACGGGGCGACCTAACAGCCAAGCGCACATACACAGACAGCACAGGGCTACCTGATGGGCAAGTGTACATACACAGTCAAGATATGATGAGGTAAAAGCCAAGCGTACATACACAGTCAGCACATGACGAGATAAAAGCCAAGCATACATACACGGTCAGCACAGGACGATGTAAAAGCCAAGCATACATACACAGTCAGCACATGACGAGGTAAAAGCCAAGTATACATACACGGTCAGCACATGACGAGGTAAAAGTCAAGCATACATACACAGTCAGCACATGAGGAGGTAAAAGCCAAGTATACATACACGGTCAGCATATGATGAGATAAAAACCAAGCATACATACACAGTCAGCACATAATGAGGTAAAAGCCAAGCATACATACACGGTTAGCACATCACGACGTAAAAGCCAAGCATACATACACAGTCAGCACTGAATGACGTAAAATCCAAGCGTACATACACAGTCAGCACAGAATGACGTAAAAGCCAAGCGTACGTACACAGCACAGGGTGACGTAAAAGCCAAGCGTACATACACAGTCAGCACAGAACAACGTAAAAGCCAAGCGTACCTACACGGTCAGCACATGACGATGTAAAAGCCAAGCGTACGTACACAGTCAGCACAGGGCGACGTAAAAGCCAAGCGTTCCTACACGGTCAGCACATGACGACGTAAAAGACAAGCGTACGTACACAGTCAGCACAGGGCGACTTAAAAGCCAAGCGTACAGACAGTCAGCACAGGACGACGTAAAAGCCAAGCGCACGTACACAGTCAGCACAGGGCGACGTAAAAGCCAAACGTACGTACACAATCAGCACAGGGCGACGTAAAAGCCAAGCGCACAGACACCGTCAGCACAGGACGACGTAAAAGCCAAGCGTACACACCCAGTCAGTACAGGACGACGTAAAAGCCAAACGTACGTACACAGTCAGTACAGGACGACGTAAAAGCCAAGCGTACAGACACCGTCAGCACAGGACGACGTAAAAGCCAACCGTACAGACGCTGTCAGCACAGGACGACGTAAAAGCCAAGCGTACACACCCAGTCAGTACAGGACGACGTAAAAGCCAAGCATACAGACACCGTAAGCACATGATGACGTAAAAGCCAAGCATGCAGACACCGTCAGCACAGGACGACGTAAAAGCCAAGCGTACAGACACAGTCAGCACATGACGTCCTAAAAGCCAAGCGTACAGACACAGTCAGCACATGACGACGTTAAAGCCAAGCGTACAGACACTGTCAGCACAGGACAATGTAAAAGCCAAGTGTACAGACACAGTCAGCACGTGACGACCTAAAAGCCAAGTATACATACACGGTCAGCACATGACGAGGTAAAAGTCAAGCATACATACACAGTCAGCACATGAGGAGGTAAAAGCCAAGTATACATACACGGTCAGCATATGATGAGATAAAAACCAAGCATACATACACAGTCAGCACATAATGAGGTAAAAGCCAAGCATACATACACGGTTAGCACATCACGACGTAAAAGCCAAGCATACATACACAGTCAGCACTGAATGACGTAAAATCCAAGCGTACATACACAGTCAGCACAGAATGACGTAAAAGCCAAGCGTACGTACACAGCACAGGGTGACGTAAAAGCCAAGCGTACATACACAGTCAGCACAGAACAACGTAAAAGCCAAGCGTACCTACACGGTCAGCACATGACGACGTAAAAGCCAACCGTACAGACGCTGTCAGCACAGGACGACGTAAAAGCCAAGCGTACACACCCAGTCAGTACAGGACGACATAAAAGCCAAGCATACAGACACCGTAAGCACATGATGACGTAAAAGCCAAGCATGCAGACACCGTCAGCACAGGACGACGTAAAAGCCAAGCGTACAGACACAGTCAGCACATGACGTCCTAAAAGCCAAGCGTACAGACACAGTCAGCACATGACGACGTTAAAGCCAAGCGTACAGACACAGTCAGCACATGACGACGTAAAAGCCAAGCGTACAGACACTGTCAGCACAGGACGATGTAAAAGCCAAGTGTACAGACACAGTCAGCACGTGACGATCTAAAAGCCAAGCGTACAGACACAGTCAGCACATGACGAGGTAAAAGCCAAGCATACAGACACAGTCAGCACATGACGACGTAAAAGCCAAGCGTACACACAGTCAGCACAGGACGATGTAAAAGCCAAGCGTACAGACACAGTCAGCACATGACGACCTAAAAGCCAAGCATACAGACACAGTCAGCACAGGACGATGTAAAAGCCAAGTGTACACACACAGTCAGCACATGATTGCCTAAAAGCCAAGCGTACATACAGTCGGCATTGGGCAGTGGGCGGTTCTTCGTTTTGTCAGGTACCATGCAATGGGCAGGGCTTCCTTTTGTCAAGTACCAGGCAGATCACAGTGCTTCCGTTTTGCAGATACCAGGCAATGGGCGGTGCTTCGTTTTCTTAGGTACCAGGAACTGGCAGTGCGTCATTTTGCCAGGTACCAGGCAGCGTGCAGTCCTTTACTCAGGACAAACCCGTTCCTTCCTCCATAAACCTGAATTCTGCCATAAGGCTAAATAATCTGGACATACACACTATTTCATAGATTTGCACTCAGCTGTTTTTTTCGTTTTGCTTTTTTTTTTTTTGGTATTTTTGTCGAGCAGAGTAAATGTTACATGGCATTCCCACAGTGCACTGCAAACATTTTTTTTAAGAAAAAAATTAACAACGTTTAAATTAGCATTTATTTCCTTTTACGCTGACCTCCTTCTTCTGACTGTGTATAAGGTTCAGAGCTGTACATGTAGGTGTGGTTGCTTTTTATTGGCTTAAAAGGCCTACAGTGAGTCTGCTGGCAGTTTCTACGTATAGAACAAATGTTGCTTTAAGTTCTTCACCTGGTTGAATGTTAAACTTTACCCATCTGAGAAACTAAGTAACATTTGGTCTTATGCTGACATAAACATGATTAATAAGCTTGCTCATTTGTGACAAGAAAGTGACCTGATGTTCAGAGTGCTGAATCAGTGCTACAATCAAGACACCAGTCCACACGATACCTCTCACTGTCTCGTGTTACCTGGGTGGCGTACAGTGGATGTGCAACAATCAAGACATCAGTCCACGCAATATCTTATACTGTCTCGTGTTACCTGGGTGGCGTACAGTGGATGTGCAACAATCAAGACATCAGTCCACGCGATATCTTATACTGTCTTGTGTTACCTGGGTGGCGTACAGTGGATGTGCAACAATCAAGACACCAGTCCACACGATACCTCTCACTGTCTCGTGTTACCTGGGTGGCGTACAGTGGATGTGCAACAATCAAGACATCAGTCCACGCGATATCTTATACTGTCTCGTGTTACCTGGGTGGTGTACAGTGGATGGGCAACAATCAAGACATCAGTCCACACGATACCTCTCACTGTCTCGTGTTACCTGGGTGGCGTACAGTGGATGGGCAACAATCAAGACATCAGTCCACACGATACCTTATACTATCTCGTGTTACCTGGGTGGCGTACAGTGGATGTGCAACAATCAAAACATCAGTCCACGCGATACCTTATACTGTCTCTTGTTACCTGGGTGGTGTACAGTGGATGTGCAACAATCAAAACATCAGTCCTCGCGATACCTTATACTGTCTCTTGTTACCTGGGTGGCATACAGTGGATGTGCAACAATCAAGACATCAGTCCACGTGATACCTCTCACTGTCTCGTGTTACCTGGGTGGCATACAGTGGATGTGCAACAATCAAGACATCAGTCCACACGATACCTTATACTATCTCGTGTTACCTGGGTGGTGTACAGTGGATGTGCAACAATCAAGACATCAGTCCACGTGACACCTCTCACTGTCTCGTGTTACCTGGGTGGTGTACAGTGGATGGGCAACAATCAAGACATCAGTCCACGTGATACCTTATACTATCTCGTGTTACCTGGGTGGTGTACAGTGGATGTGCAACAATCAAGACATCAGTCCACGTGATACCTTTGTCTCGTGTTACCTGGGTGGTGTACAGTGGATGGGCAACAATCAAGACATCAGTCCACGTGATACCTCTCACTGTCTCGTGTTACCTGGGTGGCGTACAGTGGATGTGCAACAATCAAGACATCAGTCCACGCGATACCCCTCACTATCTCGTGTTACCTGGGTGGCTTACAGTGGATGGGCAACAATCAAGACATCAGTCCACGCGATACCTCTCACTGTCTCGTGTTACCTGGGTGGCATACAGTGGATGGGCAACAATCAAGACATCAGTCCACACGATACCTCTCACTGTCTCGTGTTACCTGGGTGGTGTACAGTGGATGGGCAACAATCAAGACATCAGTCCACACGATACCCCTCACTGTCTCGTGTTACCTGGGTGGTGTACAGTGGATGGGCAACAATCAAGACATCAGTCCACGCGATACCCCTCACTGTCTCGTGTTACCTGGGTGGTGTACAGTGGATGGGCAACAATCAAGACATCAGTCCACGCGATACCTTATACTGTCTCGTGTTACCTGGGTGGCTTACAGTGGATGTTCATGCAATGGACAAGAAATCCTGAATACAACATGCACACTATAACACTGAGCTCTGATAGATTCTTGACTAAACCTGTTTGACAATGTTAACTCTCACATTCCACTACCATTCACTTTAAGTTTGTAACCCCATGGGAAACTTGTTTTTGTATTATAATCCACCATTCAGTGTACACAAAACACTGCCAAGTACCTTGCTACATGTATATGTACCAGTTTGTTCATAAAAAGTGTTTCTGAGTGGGTTGCTATTGCTTATGTGTCTGTGTATCTGTGTGGGGAATGGCACAAGGCATCTGATATTTCTCTGCTGTTTTGTTTTGTTCATATACCTTTATATACACGTTTGCCTCGTGGGTCACTTTTGCTTCCATTCCTCTTACACTGTGCTGCATGTGTTTGTCACTATTCCAGAATACAGAATGCCAGAAATAGGTAACACATTTTTCACTTTATTTCTTCGTTGTAATGCTGTCTAACCATGGGATAACAAACAGCCGGTTTTGGGTCATGTCAGTTGACCGAAAATTAGATTGTATGCAAACAAGATCGCTGACAAAACAAGCAACATTCATGTAGAAGCAGAACCTGTCTGTTCAGTGGGTGTGACCAATCAGTGGGTGTGGCCAATCAGTGGGTGTGACCAATCAGATGGCTAACTGCTGTTCTATGACCATGCTGCCTGAAGCTGAATGTGAGACGTCTAGTTTGATGCTACTACTTCGATGGCCTAACAGTTAGAGCTTCCAGTTTGAAGTCGGGAGACATGGGATCAAACCCGAGTCGGGTCATACCAAAGGCTTTAAAAATGGTACTTGATGCTCCCTCGCTTGGCTCTCAGAACTGAGAGGTTAAAGTAAGGAAAGATGACTGGTTGGCCCTATTTCAGTGTAATGTGACTGGGTTGGGTGTCATGCCTGTTGTCTTCGGCATGATACTTTAGTGGGGACAGCTCTGTGGTGGCATGGAGTCACAGCATGTGTACACACACCTAATGATGACTCATCGTCAAGACTGAAAAAATTGTTAAGTACGCCATTAAACCTCTAGCATTCATTCATTCATTCATTCTGTTTCGATGCTTGTCCATATCTGAATCATGGATGAATGATGATAAACATCGCAGAACAGACAGGTCTACTGCCAGTACATGTGTTAGTTTGTCTACAGCAATTTTAATGAGGTTGCCTATAATCTCTACCCCCACAACCACCACCCCCCCATCCCCATCACTCATCATTACTCGGCGACTTGTGCCCCCCTTCTCTTCCAATCCCCATTGCTAGTACGTTTTTTTAACATGGTAGATTTATTCTGCATAAATTTGAAATTTTCCTCATTGACTTGCTTGGTTTACATATACTGTCAAACTTTCATACTGATGGTACTCTATATTTGCTACACAAGACACGATACTTGTTTAAAATCAGTAAAAATTCTTTTCCACTGAATAGTTTTACACTTGACGCTCTCTGTTATGACATTAACCACAACTTCCTCACCCCTCCAAACCCTACCTGTGCATTCTCATCACAGTGTCCAGGCTAAGGCCGATGATATCATCACCAGATTTAAATGAGTTTTTGCATGTCGCACATTTATTTTGCTCCTTGACAATGTTATGTGAAACAAAAGATTTATTGCATGAAGATTTATTGCATGAAGATTTCTTGCAAGTATCGCATGATGACTCGAGGCAAAATTTACATAACATTTAAGTAAAATGAAATAGGTATTAGTTGTTGCAATTAATTGTAACATGTTACATTAATTAGTATTAGTTGTTGCAATTAGTTACAAGTAACCATAATTGGGATTAATCCTAATAATTTAGAAGGAGTAGATTTTCTTCATGGACCAGTTAGAGGCAAACAGGCTTTGAAAACTGGATATGGGACTGGGGTGGCTGGGTTGGCTGGGGTGACTAATACTAAACATGCTCAGGAGGAAGCAGTTTGACACCTGGTTAGGAGATACAAGAAACACATGTGTCTTAACATGTACATAAACTACAAAAAAGCTAACCAGCTGTCTTTTTTGTGGCCTAAAAATCACTTTAAAGTACTGTTTTAGTAAGGCCCCATAAGCCAGTCCGGATATTAAGTAGCTTGCTTTGGTGACTTCCATGGTAGTCGCTGCTACAACAACTATTAATGGAGGAAACCCATAAAACCCACAAAAAAGTCTCCTTTTGTCTATTCCAGATTTTTTTCCAATTTCCTTAAAGCTGGTCTTTTCGTTTTATATCACTTTTTTCATGTATCCTTTAAAGGCGCTTCTTCAAACCCAACCTTGGACCTTGGACAAAATTTGCCGGATCTCAGCGCTTGTAGTAACCTGAAGACTATAAGTTTGCTTTCAATACTTAAATAAATAAGTCTTTAAGTAGAGGTTCAGATTACCTAAAGATGATGTATATTATACAGGTGTATTATACAGGTATATTATACAATTCAGTGTTGGAATTTCATTTGTAAAAGCCAGTCATGACTCTAAATGATAAGATATGACTCAGAATGACAAGACATGACTCCGAATGACAAGATATGACTCCAGATGACAAGACATGATTCCAGGTGACAGCTGGTGATTCCTACTGACAAAGATGATTACAAATGACTGGTATGATTACATTTCCTGTCCATGTGAAGTGTTGTGTGTAGTAGTGAGAGTATGACATCCTACTGACAAAGATGATTACAAATGACTGGTATGATTACATTTCCTGTCCATGTGAAGTGTTGTGTGTAGTACTGAGAGTATGACGTCCTACTGACAAAGATGATTACAAATGACTGGTATGATTACATTTCCTGTCCATGTGAAGTGTTGTGTGTAATACTGAGAGTGTGACATCCTGGCATGGAGCCAAAACTCCGATTGCAGTGTGGTAAACTTATTTTTGTGCATGCGTGTAGTTATTTAATTAATGTCTAGCAACTTGCTTAGAGATATTTCACCAGTCACGTTTGTGGCTTGAGAGCAGAGCCTGAAGAGAAACTACCGCACCCTTCTGGATACCTGACAAGTCTCCTGACTTAAAGGACCATCTGGGCTTGAATTGTGCGGTACATGACCTCAAATTTCTACCCTGACTGATTGTCACATTTTGACTGAGGTTTGCGTGGAAGGAAACATGATATCCTCCTGCAAAATGCCAGTTTCAGCAACCAGTCATGCCAATGGTTAAAATTTTGTAATACCTATATTTCCCTCTGGAAATGCCCTCATTTACCATAAAGATTTCAGGGCCTCTGTTGCTGTAGTGGTTAGCACGCCAGGGCGTCGTAATGACCTAGGAGCCTCCCACGAATGCATTGGCTATGAGTTCAAGTCCAGCTTATTCAGGCTTCCTGTTAGGCCTTACCATGGGATTATCCAACCTGAGGATGGCCATGGGTCTCCACTGTGCTCTGCCAGGCATCCTCCCACCATAATGCTGACTGCCATCATATAAGTGAAGTATTCGTAAGTACGGCGTAAAACACCCATCAAATAAATACCGTAAATCTGGCAAGTCTTGTGCATTTTGCCTAATATGCATGGCATGTTGAAGTCATGTCTGATGTTTGCGGAGTCTGCTTGACTCTTGATAGCATTTTCACCGTTGAGTCGCTCTTAAAATCACAATAATAAATATGGTGTTGGGTGGAAGCAGTTGTTTAACCAACACTGGTGGGGGAGAATATGGTTGAGGTGTTTTGTTTTAAATCTGATTTCACAGGATAATATTCCTCCTCCACTTTGTCACTCTTTCTTTTTTTTGCAGGAATTTCTTCTTTTATTATCAGATATTGTGCCAAAGTATTTTTGATTTGTCTCTGAGAATTCAAGTGTAAAAAGTGAGAGATGTGTATTGAGATACTTCAGACACATTCTTCGCTTTCATCGCGTTGTCAGTTGCACCACTGAACTCAACACTGAAATCTGAATGTCTGCCAATGTGTCAGACACTCACAATTTGAGTCATTGTTCAGACAATCCAAAAATTGAGTCATTGTTCAGACAAACCATAAATTTAGTCATTGTTCAGACAATCCATAAATTGAGACAAAGAATAAATTGAGTCTTTTTCAGACAAGCCATACATTGAGTTATAATTTTAGACAAGTTGTAAATAGAATCCTCATTCAGACAAACCATAAATTGAGTTGTAATTCAGACAAGTCTTAAATTGACTCCTATTTCTACAAGCCATACCGGCCCGGATAGCACAGTTGGTAGAGCGTCCGCTTCGGGACCGGTAGATCCAGGATCAATCCTTGATCGAGTCACACCTAAGACTTTAAAAGAGGAAGTTGTAACTTCCTCGCTTGGCGTTCAGCATAAAGGGGATAGTGCAATGACTGGTTGACCCGTATCAGTATAATGGCTCGGGCGGGGCGGCTTACTTGCCTTCGGTACGTCGTCTCAGTGAAGCAGCACTAAATAAAAGAGCGGTGGAAATCCGTCCTGCAACAAGGAGGCACATACGTACATTCACCCTAATGATTCCTTCGTCGTCATATGACTGAAAAATTGTTGAGTACGACATTAAACCTCAAGCACTCACTCACTCTGCAAGCCATAAATTTTTCCATCCAGTCAAATGGAGAGAATTTCTAGCAGAGGCAGACATATTTGTCCATTGCAAATTTAACTTAACAATTCATATCTTGGTATGAAACGTTTTTTTTCCTGATAACTCGGGGCCATTTTACTTCCAGAAAACATTTTTGGCTTCTAAACTAATTAAGCTGTATGAAAACTAACATTTGAGCAAAAATGATGATTTAACAATAAAAAAAACCAAGGATTTCATACGAACTCTCAACCATTGCTGTGACTTAGTAAATATGTGGTGTGTGTGTGGTTGCTGTTAGTCCAGTTCATGCCAGCCGATAGTTGTTGGTTTTCCATTTGCTCTGCCCGGTTTCCTCATTATGTCACTCGCCCTCTCGCTGTTTCACACACCCTCTCATTGTTTCACACGCCCTCTCACTGTTTCACACACCCTCTCACTGTTTCACTCACCATCTCATTGTTTCACATGCCCTCTCACTGTTTCATGCACCCTTTCACTGTTTGACCCCCCTCTACCTGTCACTCACCCTCTCGCTGTTTCATGCACCCTGTCACTGTTTCGCTCACTCTGTCATTGTTTCATTCACTGTTTCACTCGTCTGTCACTGTTCCTCTGTTTCACTCTCCTTGTCACAGTTTCACTGTCCCTGTCTCTCATTGTTTCACTCACCTGTCATTGTTTCTCTCACTCTCACTGAATCAATCACCATTCACTGATTCACTCTCTGTTACTTCTCTCTGTTTCACACACCTCTCATTGTTTCAGTCACCTAACTGTTTCACTCACCCTCTCACTGCATCACTCGCCTTTCACTGATTCACTCACCTCTGATTCACTCACCGTCTCTCTGATTCACTCACCTGTCACTGTTTCACTTGCCTCTCACTGATTCACTCACTCACTGAATCAGTTGCCTTTCACTGATGCACGTGCCTCTCACTGATTTACTAACCCCTCTCTTTTTCACTCACATCTCACTGTGTCACTCGCCTATATGTGTTTCACACGCCTCATTGTTTCACTCTTCTCTCACTGAATCACTCACGTCCAACTGATTCACTCACCCCCTGACTGTTTCACTCACCCTCTCACTGTTTCACTCACCTTCTCACTGAATCACTCACCTTTCACTGATTCACTCACCTTCTCATTGTTTGCAGAATTCGAGATGATGGTGATGGCAGTGCCTTTGACACACAATCCTCCTCCATCATCAAACTGAACAATGCCACAATCTTGTACCTGAGGGAAGTGAATCGTTACCTGGCGTTAGTGTGTATTCTGAGAGAGGATAGCTTTGACAGACAAGGTAAGATGACTGTCGTTAGCTGGCATTAGTGTGTATTCTGAGAGAGGATAGCTTTGACAGACAAGGTGAGATGACTGTCGTTAGCTGGCATTAGTGTGTATAGTGAGAGAGGATAGCTTTGACAGACAAGGTAAGATGACTGTCGTTACCTGGTGTTAGTGTGTATAGTGAGAGAGGATAGCTTTGACAGACAAGGTAAGATCACTGTCGTTACCTGGCATTAGTGTGTATACTGAGAGAGGATAGCTTTGACAGACAAGGTAAGATGACTGTCGTTACCTGGTGTTAGTGTGTATCCTGAGAGAGGATAGCTTTGACAGACAAGGTAAGATGACTGTCGTTAGCTGGCGTTAGTGTGTATTCTGAGAGAGGATAGCTTTGACAGACAAGGTAAGATCACTGTCGTTAGCTGGCGTTAGTGTGTATAATGAGAGAAGATAGCTTTGACAGGCAAGATAAGATGACTGTCGTTACCTGGCATTAGTGTGTATACTGAGAGAGGATAGCTTTGACAGACAAGGTAAGATGACTGTCGTTACCTGGCATTAGTGTGTATACTGAGAGAGGATAGCTTTGACAGACAAGGTAAGATCTCTGTCGTTACCTGGCATTAGTGCGTATACTGAGAGAGGATAGCTTTGACAGACAAGGTAAGATGACTGTCGTTACCTGGCGTTAGTGTGTATAGTGAGAGAGGATAGCTTTGACAGACAAGGTAAGGTCACAGGATAGCTTTGACAGACAAGGTAAGGTCACTATCGTTACCTGGCGTTACTGTGTATACTGAAAGAGGATAGCTTTGACAGACAAGGTAAGATGACTGTCGTTACCTGATGTTAGTGTGTATAGTGAGAGAGGATAGCTTTGACAGACAAGGTAAGATGACTGTCGTTACCTGGCATTAGTGTGTATACTGAGAGAGGATAGCTTTGACAGACAAGGTAAGATGACTGTCGTTACCTGGCATTAGTGTGTATACTGAGAGAGGATAGCTTTGACAAACAAGGTAAGATCACTATTGTTACCTGGCATTAGTGTGTATACTGAGAGAGGATAGCTTTGACAGACAAGGTAAGGTCACTATCGTTACCTGGCATTAGTGTGTATACTGAGAGAGGATAGCTTTGACAGACAAGATAAGATCACTGTCGTTACCTGGTGTTAGTGTGTATACTGAGAGAGGATAGCTTTGACAGACAAGGTAAGGTCACTATCGTTACCTGGCATTAGTGTGTATAGTGAGAGAGGATAGCTTTGACAGACAAGGTAAGATGACTGTCGTTACCTGGCATTAGTGTGTATACTGAGAGAGGATAGCTTTGACAGACAAGGTAAGATGACTGTCGTTACCTGGCATTAGTGTGTATACTGAGAGAGGATAGCTTTGACAGACAAGGTAATATCACTATCATTACCTGGCGTTAGTGTGTATACTGAGAGAGGATAGCTTTTACAGATAAGGTAAGATGATTCCTATTAAATCGAAATTTCTCTCTCTGCGCATTTCCATGAGGGTTGAAACAGTAGATTCCTATAATAGAGTACAATTTTCACATTGTTTGTTTCTGATTTGGATGACAGACTATAACTTTCAATTTTCCTTTGAGATTTATAGACTATAATTTTCACCTTTTTGTTTCTCTCTCGGATGACAGATAAAGACTTTATCCTTCTGCATTTCTCGTGCAGGATTTATACACCACAGGTTTCACTGTTGTTGCTTCTGTCTTAGATGACACATAAAGACTTTGTCCTTCTGCATTTCTCGTGCAGGATTTATACACTACAGGTTTCACTGTTGTTGTTTCTGTCTTAGTTGACACATAAAGACTTTGTCCTTCTGCATTTCTGCTTCTGGACTGAAAGAATACAAATTTCACACTTTTTTTCTCTTGAATGACAGACTATAACTTTGTCCTTCTGTATTTCTCGTGCAGGATTTATACACCGCAGGTTTCACTGTTGTTGTTTCTGTCTTAGATGACAGATGAAGACTTTGTCCTTCTGCATTTCTCGTGCAGGATTTATACACTACAGGTTTCACTGTTGTTGTTTCTGTCTTAGATGACAGATAAAGACTTTGTCCTTCTGCATTTCTCGTGCAGGATTTATACACCACAGGTTTCACTGTTGTTGTTTCTGTCTTAGATGACAAATAAAGACTTTGTCCTTCTGCATTTCTCGTGCAGGATTTATACACTACAGGTTTCACTGTTGTTGTTTCTGTCTTAGTTGACACATAAAGACTTTGTCCTTCTGCATTTCTGCTTCTGGACTGAAAGAATACAAATTTCACACTTTTTTTCTCTTGAATGACAGACTATAACTTTGTCCTTCTGTATTTCTCGTGCAGGATTTATACACCACAGGTTTCACTGTTGTTGTTTCTGTCTTAGATGACAGATAAAGACTTTATCCTTCTGCATTTCTCGTGCAGGATTTATACACTACAGGTTTCACTGTTGTTTCTGTCTTAGATGACAGATAAAGACTTTGTCCTTCTGCATTTCTCGTGCAGGATTTATACACTACAGGTTTCACTGTTGTTGTTTCTGTCTTAGTTGACACATAAAGACTTTGTCCTTCTGCATTTCTTCTTCTTGACTGAATGAATACAAATTTCATACTTTTTTTCTCTTGAATGACAGACTATAACTTTGTCCCTCTGTATTTCTCCAGCAGGATTGATAGACTACAATTTTCACACTTCTGTTTCTTTTTGAATGACTATAACCTTGTTGTCTTGCATTTCTCCTCCAGGTTTGATAGACTACAATTTTCACACTTCTGTTTCTTTTTGAATGACTATAACCTTGTTGTCTTGCATTTCTCCTCCAGGTTTGATAGACTACAAATTTCACACTTCTGTTTCTTTTTGAATGACTATAACCTTGTTGCATTTCTCCTCCAGGTTTGATAGACTACAATTTTCACTGTTTCCGCGAGGCCATCCAACAGGTTTTTGAGGTCAGACAAAAGAACCAATCACTGCCCCAGAACACATCCACGAGTGACCTCCTGCTAGCCAATGGACTACCAGACAAGGCTCAGGGGTAGAGGAAGGGCGTGGCTTACCCTGGCATGTTATTCATCATGACCACACATGTAAATAGCCAGCAGAAAAACTTAGCCTTTTTCACAAAGAGGACCTGTTAGTTCAAGAAGTTTGAATTTGATGAAGAAGTACAGATTTGGAATTTGATAAAGAAAGGGCAGGTAGATTATACGTTTTTCATCCAGGGATTGGTGGAATTTTGTCCAGGAACAGCTAAGTGGCATTTTTTTTTGCCTGTTTTAGAAGTGCACAGCTCTGGCTAATGCCTTCGAAAGTAAGGGGAGATAAATCTTGTCTAACCCAACGGCAGTTCACATTGATTTTTTTTTTTTTTTAATGGTGTTTTACGCCGTACTCAAGAATATTTCACTTATACGACGGCGGCCAGCATTATGGTGGGAGGAAACCAGGCAGAGCCCAGGGGAAACCCACGACCATCCGCAGGTTGCTGGCAGATCTTCCCACTTATGGCCAGAGAGGAAGCCAGCATGAGCTGGACTTGAACTCACAGCGACCGCATTGGTGAGAGGCTCCTGGGTCATTACGCTGCACTAGCGCGCTAACCGACTGAGCCACGGAGGCCCCAGTTCACATTGAATGAATGTGGTACATTGTGCTGGGCCTAACAACATGGCTGACTATGACAAGGAGTTTCTGTCAGTGACGGTGTGAGAGATGATAATGTCCCAAACAGGACTAGCAAGGAGCTTAGGAAAGCTTTATGTACATGTAGATAAAAACATGGTGATTGAGGTTTATTGTTTTCTATTGACATGATACAGTGTTACTCTGTTAGTTTAAAATTCTCATCATAAAACAAAAACAAGAAATGGTTATTGGTGGAAAGGCGGGGTGGGGGGCTGGGCTGGTGGCTGGGAAGGGTCCATTACAATAAAATATTTTCATTATAAAAAAACCCAAGAAATGGCTATTTCTTTGGAAAGAGATTGTTGAGGGGGGGGGACCATTGCTTATCCGACTCATCATTGTCACGAACAATGCATTGGAAGAATTTTCTAAAACTTGTCCAAGCCCTAGCTGATTCACTGTACCAAATGTTCTTCAGGCCCCAGGTTCAAATCTGGCCATTGCTAGTTTTACTGCTGCTTTAGTCAGACGGGTTTGTCGGGTACATGGGGGAGGGCATTGGTTTACTCTGGGCAATCCAGTTTGCTCCAGTCTTACACCTGACAAAGTGAAGAACTCATGAGCACTATTTAAATAAATACATAAATTCCTTAATTGCTAAAGTAAGTTGTCAGTCATCCAAACATTCTGTTCTGCTGTCATGTGTGTGCTGGAGTTTGATTTACCTTTAAACATTTTCAGATATCAGGGGAGGGGCACCTGGTATTCGAAATCAGGAATATATATGAAGTCTAATTGTCAACAACTTTCAGTAATATATACAACAGTACATGTAACGGTCATCTATCATCTTTGTGGTATGTCGTCGTTTGCATATTTCCAAACCATTTCTTTGCCTATGGCTACAAATTTTATACTTTTTGTAAAGAAATGAAGTTTTTGAGCTGTATTTTAAGTCAGTACATCACCAAGAACTTACACATGTTTATATTTAGAACTTGTGTAGAAAATAAACAAAATTGCGTTGAGTTAAACATGACAAAGCCCAGTGCTAACTTTTGTGTATATATATATATATATATATATATATATATGTATATATATATATATGTATACATATATATACATATATATATATATATATATATATATATTGCGGTGAAGGAGAGGGAGATGTGGGCTGTTGCATACAGAAGTTCATCTGTTTTCTGGCTTTAATGATGTAAATCTTTGTTCATTTTTTTTTTTTTTTTTTTTTCCGTATTTAAACATATTTTGCATCATGGGTTAATCTCAGAATGACTTAAGGAATATGATGTTCAGTAAAATTACATGAAAATGTTCAAGAATTCCTGCAATAATCATTCAGCGTATGACAGGAAATGATCAAAGTACAGTACAAGCTGAAAATATGTCCTATATCCATGTGCCAGAGGTACATATTATATTTTTCTCCCACTCATTTGCAAATTCTTGCAAGTCATATGAAATGAGCTTTGACTGTGAATGCATTTAGTCAATAAAATCACTAGTTGTTATCTGTGCTGTGATTGAGGGTCATGTCTGTTCTTGTCAAGTTTGTTTAAGCCTTTCAGCAATAAATAGTTTTGAACTCATTGCTGCATGCTTTTATGACACTGTCAACATAACATCCTGGGTATAGACATCAGTGTCTAGTTGTTCCAGTCTCAATGTTCTTTATTGGAGTAGAAAGAAAGTTTGTTATTTACATATACACAAATGGCCTCTCAGGCTACTGCATTGTATCCTGGGCTTTCTCTAAATGCCGTGTATGTGCACATAGTTTGTTGCAGCTAACATCTTTATGATTTTGTTTTCTTTATCTAATTCTGCATCAGCCAGGTGCTAGGGTTCGTGTAGTTTTGTGCTATTTCAGTATAACACGGACAGTTGGCATAAGACCCCAACCGAGGTAAATTAGCAAGAGTTAATACGCACAACAGCATTTCACCAGTTGTGTGTAGCTGTTTGCCAACAGTCAGATTTCTCTGGTTTAACTTTCTGTGCTGTAAGTCTGTTATATTGAGTATAAATTATAGGCATTTTCACAATCGCGCCAGCCTTGTGGTGCCACTAAAATCAGATTAACATATATCCGCGGTCGAATGACCATGGCAGAAAAAAAATCGATAGGCATGACAGGAATAAGCCACATATATATATATGAGCTTCAGGTGGAGGGCATATATTACTGAGTGACATCTGTAAAACCCAAATTGTCCAATAATGAACATCTGAGGCAAGTGTACTGCACTCCTTTAATATTGAGTGACATCTGTAAAACCCAAATTGTCCAATAATGAACATCTGAGGCAAGTGTACTGCACTCCTTTAATATTGAGTGACAACCGTGAAACCCAAATTGTCCAATAATGAACATCTGAGGCAAGTGTACTGCACTCCTTTAATATTGAGTGACATCTTTAAAACCCAAATTGTCCAATAATGAACATCTGAGGCAAGTGTACTGCACTCCTTTAATATTGAGTGACATCTGTAAAACCCAAATTGTCCAATAATGAACATCTGAGGCAAGTGTACTGCACTCCTTTAATATTGAGTGACATCTGTAAAACCCAAATTGTCCAATAATGAACATCTGAGGCAAGTGTACTGCACTCCTTTAATATTGAGTTACAACCGTGAAACCCAAATTGTCCAGTAATGAACATCTGAGGCAAGTGTACTGCACTCCTTTAATATTGAGTGACATCTTTAAAACCCAAATTGTCCAATAATGAACATCTGAGGCAAGTGTACTGCACTCCTTTAATATTGAGTGACAACCGTGAAACCCAAATTGTCCAATAATGAACATCTGAGGCAAGTGTATTTTGTATCTGTATCTATGTATGTATGGTATCATTTTGCTATGTTTGTTAAATGGTTTCTTTCCTTCGTTATTTTATTGGTTACACCTGTCACTGTTTGTATATATATATATTTGTGCAGATATATATCTGAAACTGTAAATAGTAAAGACATAAGGTGACCATATGAATGGAAGACCTCAGGGGCATCTGCCATGCGAAACAAATGTTGAAAAATAAATTTAAAAAAAAATTAATACAAACATCAAAATTAGTTGTTTGGCGTCTGTTCAAGCCTCTAGTTTTGAAGAGAGATATGTTCATGGCATACACTTTGTGTTCTTAGTCAGCCAGGAAGCCATTAGTTGCTTCGTTGCAAATGCCCAATAGCTGTATCGATATATTGGTAGCATAGATGTTGCAATATTTGTAGGTATATCTGTTGCATAGACGTTTGCAATATCTGTGTAGATATATTGGTTGTACAGACATTGCACTATGAAATTTGAACTCTTGTCGCATGGAAATACTGTATAGCTTTTCTTACTTTAAATAATATGGTAAATCTGATATTTGTGACAGATTATGACAATTAAAAGCGGTTATTCAAAAGTGAGAATTATAAGCGTTGTATTTATTGATTTTTTTTTTGGTGGTTTTTTTTTTTACATAATTTTTGACATGACCTTGGTGTCATTAATAGTTTACATTTTTTTAATTGGTTATACCCTTGACGAGGAAAAGTACCACCTGGTAGAAAGTGTCTCGACACTAACACAGTTCAGTCCAAAACTGAGCAGGCCCCATGACCTCCATATGGTATGCAGTCCGCTAATGTGACTAAAGGCCTTCATATACTGTGTCATGTCAGAGAAAGGGAAAAACATTTTGTGACCATTTTGTTGAAAGCTGGCAGATTTCTCCCTGATACTGTGGATGGGACATTTGAAAAGGCTACAGGCTCTCTGCTGGTTGTTGTATGACAGGCCAATGAGGTACAAATTCATCAGTGCAGTGAGCAGGGAATCCTTAAAGATTTCCGCGCACGCGCTGTTTGTGGAACCTGCTCGACAATAAGCTGGCAACGATGCATGCGTGAGGCCATACTCCTTACAGCGAACGCGTGGCTCTCTGCCTTCCGCTTTACATCACTGCCACCAACAGACAAGCTTGACCTTTTCAGCCTGTGAGACCCGCGTAGGCTTGTTTAGGCTAAGCCTCATCACTGATGTCCTCCCGCGGAATTATTTCATCAGCATTCATCAGTAAGATTGTTTTAGGTGTTGGTTGGAATCATGTTATACATACAAAATAGAGAGAATGCGTTGCTCAAGATTTTTTGTACAAAATTTGCTATTGGGGCAGTGATGTAAAGAGAAAGGTAGAGCGCTGGAAGGAGTATGGTGTGTGGCCGTTTACGCAACCCATCGTTCGTTGCGGACCGCCTGTCAAACCATTATGGTGTGCATATCTGTACGTCCCATGTAGGAAAGAAACTCAGTAACTTGCAAAAGGTCGGTAGTTTAGCCCAGGCAATCTGGTCTTAGTTCCACCCTTAAAAGTGAAAAATCGTTATAGAAATATCTCCAAGAAAATAAATAAAGAAATAAATACGTGATTAGCCCAGTCGACATATAACAGGTGAATTAAGAGAAGCTAGATTCTTTTCCGGTCGAACTTAATTCACACCAAAGGATAAATTTAATTGTAAATGAAAACGAAACCAATTTTGTTAGCAAGCAGTTAATCTTAGAGGGTGTAATATGTTTTTGCTTAGTGTGTTTTGGCGCAATGGGGAGTATCAGTGAAACCAATGAAATTACATTCTACGCATTAGTATGTCCTACCCCGGGGGTCATCTTAAACAGATGTTAGGGGTGGTATCGTAAAAAGTCCTGCTTGTATTGATCTCAGGCTTTGCACATATGTAGAGCAAAGTAACATGAGGGGGATGTTTCGTCGTTGATTCGGTGTGTGTATATTAACTAACTAATATTGTAAAAATCACCACTTGGTATACTGTGTATTAGAATCAATGTTGAAGTAAACGTTAGGGTGGCATCTGAAAAAGTACTATACGTACTGAGCTGAAGTTTTACATTTACATGCCTAAAGCACAATGCCCCGGGGGAAGGGAGGGGGGGGGGGGGTCCAAAAGCTGATGCCCTGTGTGCATATTAATTACCGTAAATTACGAAATTAACGACTTCAGTACTTAATGCACTGAGTTGAAGTTTTGCATTCATGTGTGCCCTACAGGTGAGTTCTTCCGTATTCTTGCTGCCAAATGTAAGATGGTATATGATAATAATGGGAGGTGGGTATTCAGCAGTCATTTTTAAGTGAAAAGCGCCTGGTTCATATCCTCAGCATGTTTATTCTGAAGGCTGGAATTTCTCAGAAGTCAGGAAGCTTGTGAGAAATCTATCGATGCCGAGCTCTAACCATCAAGTGCGACCGGAATTCCGAGCCATGGCGACCGTAGGTTCGTGCCGTGAACAGATTTGTGCAGTCTGCATGTACATTGGCTTCCATCAAACACTGATCGCAAAGATCAGGGCATTGTTATGTGAATTCTATGTTCCCCTACTACAACACATAATGAAATCTTAACAAAATCGTTTTCATGACGGTCACTGATAGTTGTAGAGAAATTGAAGATAAATCCAAACTGTATTTTATGCGTCACATGTGATAAATATTTATTAGCTCACAAAGGCAACAAGACGAAGGTGTATACTAGGTAAAGAGATCCCGTCAGTCGACATGATCGACCGGGTGGGTTGTTCGTTATGCTGTTTACAAAGCACACATGTCATGGCTGTTTCGCTGATTGCTTATGAGAAATGTCGCATAATACAGAGGTGACGACGTCTTTCGTGTAAAATTTGTCATTATTTCCCCACTTGCTTTATGGTGGACCTGATAAAGAGGTATGATTTCGCGCCCAGTTCAAAGTTCCAACTGTTTTGTATGTGAATGCAATTTTAAGTTTTCATGGATCCATACATGCAGACATACAGAAGTAACCATGGCTCGCACCTTGCAATGTTCGCTTTCGCGGTTGCCTTGGTAATCAGACTGCCAATTTCCCTAAACGGGTATGATTTTGTGTTACAACACCAATTGTTTCGCATGTGCAGTTATAATTTGTCGCAGATGCATTTGTGTATAGATACAGAGTTGACGATGTAAATTTGTTTGGTTTGGAACAATTTGTTCGACCAAGGATGGCTCCAACCGTCCTTGGCAAATCAGTCTCGGACTACTTTATCGATAGGTTTGACTCCATCTTCAGACTTCTTTTTAGATAGATGTGACTCCATGTCCAGGCTTCTTTCTAGATAGATGTGACTCCATGTTCGGACTTCTTTATCGATAGGCGTGACTCCATGTTCGGACTTCTCTATAGATAGATGTGACTCCATGTTCGGACTTTTTAATATATATAAATAGGTGTGGCTCCAAGTTCGGACTTTTTTTTATAGATAGATGTGACTCCATGTTGGGAAGTTCTTTATAGATTGATGTGACTCCATGTTGGGAAGTTCTTTATAGATAGATGGGACTTCATGTTCGGACTACGACTCCAGTTGTTTTACTTCTGTTAAGTTTTCTGTAATACATAGATACACAGGTGACGACGTGTCACGCCTCAGGTTTGTCCATGTCAACGGTTACATTAGTAAGCAGATTGCCAATATCCCTACGTCTACGATATAAATACATATAGGTACAACTTTGTGTTCAAACTTCAATTCGAATCACGAATTGTTTTTTTTTTTGCATGTTTAATTTTTGGCGCATACCAGTTTACTGTGAACACTTTAGATAGACATGCACTCTTATTGGTCGTAACATTGATTCGCAATGGCACTTGATTGGTCGAAACGTAAACGGGATTTCCTCACATAAGGTGACAGTCAAATCTTAACGGAGTGACCCTGATATATAGCGAGAATGATGGCATAAATCAAAGCACAAAAGGATAGTTTCAGGTTAGTTACTGGCCCGACATATCATTTCAGTCAGGCATCACAATGTAAATATGTGGACATTGGACTGGCCTGTTACAAGGAGACATTATCATACACGACGCTTATTATATTGAAATTGTTAAATCTCCAGCAAAGAAACAAATAGATACATTTTTCTTGGGACTTTTCACAATTTATGCTGATGAGTCGCTATTTTATACTGATCACTATATTGTTGTTTCTTGATTAGGATTTATTTCAATGATGCTTGATATTTAAATGCTAGGTCAAATGAGACTTAGGTTTAATCTAATTTTCTTGATTGGCAAGTTAGCAACAGCCGGATTCGAACCCGCGACCTCAATGATCAGGGGACAAGCATCTGTATTAAGACCACAAAACTTAACTGTATAAAGACTTAAACTTAATACACAAGCAGTAATTAAGGCCAAACAAGCATGTATGATTGATAAACATGATAAACCCCGCTCTTTCAATACCCTTATCCCCATTCAATCAATATACTTTGATTACATATATCACTTATATACCGCCCCCCCCCCCCCCCCACCCTCCCCGAGCAAGTTATTGCAGACCGTTTGCAGTTGTCAAAAATAATTGTTTTAAATTCAGTTTCTTTTTTAGTAACTAAATGTACGATCGGTTCAGTTCGATCATGATTATATTTGAGTAGTATTCATAGCGACTTCCGGGTCTAATAAAACAGGAATATGACCTCAGCAGGTCTTTTAGCCTATCAAAATTTGTCCTTTGCACTACTGCGGCGCGCCACCACAAATAGTCTAATTCATCATCCGCTCTGTCGCCTGGAATGTCGCGAGCGCCGATACGAGGGTTTGAGTGCTTTTATTTAGATTTTATCAATGAAACACTCATAATTAAACAGTTAATGCTATACACGTATGTTTGATTAGATCGATATTGAGTTTTCAGGCCGTGGAGAGTAATGCTGAATTGGGGACATTTTAATGTTTTGGTACGAGAAGTCGAATGCTTTTACACAACTGTTTTTATACAAGATTTATGAGGTGCCCAAAATGTGAAGTTCTAGGGTCAAAATCTTTGGCTGAAGTCCAAAATAGCTTTATGAAATTGGTCTCTGTTACAGAAACGTGAGTATTACATGTTAGAAACGAACCAAAGATTGCACTGTAGGGCCTGGGCTTCCAGGCGGGAAATGGTGTACGTTCTGTCTGCCTCAGCTCAGGTCTGCAAACCTCCTTATCGACACCATCGCAATGCATGAATGGTAACTCATAAGCAGTTAAAACACTATAAGCAATAATTCTTCGATCATAAATTACCAAAATGCCAAAACTGAGTAATGTCAACTCATAAGGAGGACAAAAAACACATCATGCTTCAGTCATAAATCGTCATAAATCATGACGGACAAGGGAAAATCTTAGGTCTATAACTAAGGATGGTTAAGCACCTGTATTGATACAATGTGGATCTACAACTAAACATGTCATATTTGCTGGTCACCTTTGGAGTACGTATATATATTAAAAAGTAAAAGCAAACTTTATTAAATATTTTTTTTATTTCACTCCCTTGTTTGTACACTGTTAGAACGGGGTATCGCATTACATACACATGTTCATTAGGGCTGAGACTCAAACTCATCGACAGAGCATGTTCCGTCAGAACTGTGAAAAAGGCGGGGTTTTGGAGTAGAGAATGCGTTGTGGGGGGGTTGGCTGATTTATAGAAGGATATGTATGTACATTATGTAAAAGAACATGCCATATCTGGTCAGAAAATTTTTTTAAAAAATACAGTGACTAGGCCTGTATTTGACACATCATCATAAAAGAAATCAGATCTAATTAAAATTATGCAACATATAATATTCACAATATTTACACCGGTACACAGGTAAATTATATATACATATCTGAGATAATTTAAAGCATTTCGGTTTTTTCCCCAGCAGAGATAAACGTATTAAAACTGTGAACTGTGAAAAATAAAATAAAAACAAAATCCTATTTTGGATGAGCATGCAAGGTCTTAGTGGGTACAGCAATGTACGAGTTTGCATTATGTGCCCAGTAACACCGATTGTAAAACGTTTTTTTTTTGTTTTGACGCTTTAAACAAATAATCCAGCGAGTAATCAAAACAATAACATTAGGATTGACACGATATATAAATATGATATGTAAAGTGTAATTTGAAAAGATGCAAAGTGTATAACATTGATATTTTTAAAAAGCATATAAAATTAAATATTTATAGTACATAGTACAATTCTGTATATTTACAATATATATGTTTTCAGGCTGATGACATTTTATACTGATTATAAATAAAACCTGTGCGCATGTGAACCACAGCGATTATTATCCCGTTCGCTGGGACTACACTATATGTATACTTGACTCCAAGATCAAAAACAATAACTAATGATTAACATATCTTAAATACTTCTACTTTTTTAACTGAAGCCTTAAAACATTATTCAATATATTCAAATGTTTGAAGTTAAGCATAATGTGAAATCACATTTTGTACTGTTATATATCAACTATAGACCACTCTTAATACATCCGATTCCACTCTACGTGGAGAATAGAATAGGCCCCGGATCGTGTCCAAACACAATGGACACTTCATTTTCTTACTGCAATTATCACATCGTATACGCAGTGAGTTTAAGCAATTTCTTAATTTTCTAGCAACCTGAACATTTACTCATGACGTAATCTTCGTTTACGCGTTGTGTAGTCATGCTGTTACGTCATGCTGTGACCTTAAAGGTCATACCCCAGATTATTAATACGGTTCATGAAGCACGCTTTACAGACTATGTCTGAATCACGAGTCACGAATCACGGTTAACATCTAAGCATTTGGATACAGATACGTTGAAAAGTCTTAACATGTACCCAAACATTAATTTTTATGTAATGTTTTCTTGTGGCTCGTCTGGAGATAAATATCACAGTTATGAGCTCTAATCCTTTAATAATGTGATGACGTCTGGTTTTATGTTAAGGGAAATTTATTCATTTAACTTTAGGAGGTCCACGAATGTATGTAACAGGAGCAGCTTTGTATTGTGCCTCAAATGGCGACAGCTGTATCAGCTGGAACGGGAGGAGCTATTCCTTGCTTGGAACGGCAGGAGCTATATTCCTTGCTGGAACGGTTGGAGCTATATTCCTTGCTGGAACGGTTGGAGCTATATTCCTTGCTTGGGACGGTTGGAGCTATATTCCTTGCTAGAACGGTTGGAGCTATATTTCTTGCTGGAACGGGAGAAACTATTCCTTGCTTGGACCGGGGCAACGATTCCTTGTTTGGAACGGAGCAACTATTACTTGCTTGGAAAGTGAGCAGCTATTCTTTGAAGCTTTCTTCCTAAACTATCTCGCCTGTTCCCGAAAGTTTCATATATACACATATAAATTTCCAGTCACAAGGTACCTCGCCTCTGTCCGGATGTTTCAGGCCTTCCAAGTCCATTCCCATCATCAGCAGCTCCATGTCTGTCCCTAATATCTCTAGTAGATGTTATTGTCTGTTCTAATGTCTCTAGTAGGTTTTATTGTCTGTCCCAATGTCTCTAGTAGATTTTATTGTCTGTTCTAATGTCTCTAGTAGGTTTAATTGTTTGTCCTAATATCTCTAGTAGATTTTATTGTCTGTTCTAATGTCTCTAGTAGATTTTATCGTCAGTCCTAATGTCTAGAGTAGATTTTATTGTCTATCCTAATGTCTCTAGTAGATTTTATTCTGTTCCCTAAGCTTACAGCACACGTAGAAAGCGAAGATGACTCCCATCAGCTGAAACATAAGAACAGACATCAGTATGTATGCATATACGCTTGGGGATGTACGTCGTACTTTGCAATTTTTCAGAAGTTATTAGTTGTGCATGCCGCCAAAGTGCTGCCATAGACACAGTCCCGAAGACACTAGACATGGCACCCTACCCAGCAACGTAATACTAACAACCAATTCTGTTTCCTTGCACTGACCTCTCCGCACTGAGCACCAAGTCAGGTAGTAACAAGTCCCATTTTTTGTATTTTGTATGAACCAACCGAGCTTTGATCCCGGGCCCTTCCGATTTCGAGCGAACAATCTAACCATTAAGTCATCAAAGCGGTCCATTAAAGATTAGCATACACGTACTGGGAAGCATTAAAACCGATCCGGTGTAAAAGAAATAACTCTCATTGCATTTCACACACTCAAAAATTTGATCTATTAATTTTAACAGAAAGTCTGTTGCCTGAGTGATGCTACAGAATGTATTCTGTTATTATAACACCATATCCTGTCATATCCAACATAATATCCTGTTAGTTTCATAGGACCTTTGTGCAATAACACAAGTTATGTAGTGCAATGGCAGATTGCATTATAGCATCACTCAGACAACAGACTTAAAATTAACGGATTAATTTTTGACTGTACAAAATAACTGTGCTATTCTGTATTTTTAGCTTTATTGGGGTTTAACGTTTTCTATAAAGACGTTTCACCTGTACAACGGCGGTGAGGCTTGTGGTAGAGGAGAGCTTGAATAAACCAGACGTTACTTTGGCGATTAACTGGCGCGTTTTTCCAACATTGACGCAAAGGTTTGAGCAGAAGAAGGAGTTTTAGTGTGTGAAACTCATTACAGAAATTCATTCACTTATAGGCTTAATTATTTTTCTTTCCATGTAAAACGCGGTTATGCGACAGATCCTTTTTATTAAGTACTTATGTTTACGGTTGGCTTTTAAATGGACGGCTTTGGTGTTTATGGTTGGCTTCTAAATGGACGGCAGCTTATGTGTTTATGATTGGCTTTTAAATGGACGACTTTTGTGTTTACGGTTGGCTTTTAAATGGACGGCTTTTGTGTTTACGGTTGGCTTAAATGGACGGCTTTTGTGTTTACGGTTGGCTTAAATGGACGGCTTTTGTGGTTTGCAGTTGGTATACTAGTTTCAGAACTGACCTCTCTGTGTGGAGACATACATTACCACATTTACATTGGCAGCAGGCTCAGGACGTCAACAGTTTTTGAGGCCAACAGTAGATCAATAAACAATCAATCAACGTGAAGACTCACCTCAATTAGCGCAACTCCGATCCGACTCCGACTCGATCAGTATTTTAGCATTGTCCTCTAGTAAATCCCGAACTGTGGTGTAACATCCCTGATGATTTGAAAAAGAAAAAAAACAAATGAGAATCCTGACACAGTCACGCTCAAAATAGCCAATCACATTTTATAAAATGATTTAATTCTAGACGTGAAAACAGGCCTTTGTATGTCATCCGTCAACAAAACGGACGTTCCAGGTCAACAATTGCAACACCAAATCCCCAAAACAACGTACTACACAACCCCCAAAATAGTTGTGATGTTTTACAGTGTAACCAAGTTCACGTGCGGAAACCAATACCCTATTCAGAGAGGAATCGTTGTAAACTGTTGGTACATTGAAAACTTTTAAACGGCCTTCCTCAGCTTAAAGAGCAGTCAGTTGTTTCCAGTCTATCCTACCATGAGTAACCTGAAACTTTTCGCTCAAGACATAACGTTGATGAAAATCTCGCTTGTTGGTCGACATCAATTATCAGAAAAAGCAAATTTATGCACTCAAAAAAACATAATCTGTTAATTTTACCAGAAAGTATGTTGTCTGAATGATGTTAGAACGTATTCTGTTATTACAACTCAAAATTGTGTCACATTCAACATAGTATCCTGTTAGTCTAATGGAATGGTTGTGTCGAATTATTGGAATATGTATGTTAGATTTAACAGAATAATCTGCTCCAATAACAGAATACACTTTAGCATCACTCAGACAACAGACTTTCTGTTAAATTTAACAACTTATTTTTGGGGTGTGGACGTCACCCTTTTAAATGACCACAAAACAAGTTATAAAGGTAAAAAAAAAACGCATGGCTCAATTGCATATCTCTTGCGTCTAAAAATCTCGCACATGCGAAAAAACGTGCGCACGGTCCACTTGATTCCGTGCTCTGTATTTATCTTTCAGACCGTAATTCGACACAAATTATGTTGACTGATACGGAGTGATATTCCCTCCAAATCCAGGTTAATGTCACTACAAGACGTCCTGATGACTGTTAGACACTAACTTTATTCAGCCAGGCATTTGAGCTGGAGACACTGGTTGGGCAGTTGGGATCCTTAGGGCGGAGATCCTCAGGCTTGTCCGGATAAGCGCTCTTATCGGAGAACTGACAGCACGTGAAGGGCAATTCGTAAGAGCCCTTGGCCCAGCTCGTGGACGAGTTGAAATCCTGATGATCGTCGATACCACAACAGTCGTACTAACCGGGGGAAAACAAACAACAACAACAGACTGTCAGTTTAAAGAACAGTTCATATAGGGTATACGAGATGTGAAATTTATGACGGATATGGAGGAATTAAATTGAACACATGATTAAAGAAGTTGACTGTAGAAAATAAAAAAAACGGGATGGGGGTAGATATTCTCTGGCATGAGTTTGCTTCGGAGAAAATGTCAATCTGAAGAGTACTTTTTAATCACGCGACACTTTCACCAAAGTTATACTGACTTGACTTTAAGGCATCAAACATAAAACAAGGGCCTGCCTACCTGGAGTTGAACGAAATCCAAGGCGAGTGAAAACGCAGATGTCGTAGACCACGTGCCGTGGTACTGGGTGTTAATGGCGTTTTTCAGGTAAACTTAAGTTCCGATTCGATCTGAAAGATATATGCAGTTATATTTGTCAACAATAGTAATATTCACAGAAATCTTTCCAACCGGTGGTATTCCCCCTTCTCGTGGCATCACATCGTCAAAGGTCAGAGTTCGGAAATGAAAATACTGACATTCGAGCATACTGTACTATAAATTATTGGCCGGCCTGACGTTCTTGGCGTCATGTTACAACCCGACTCATTGTCTCCTTGTATCAGATCAGTCTTGCAAGGCGTTGGAATACACTTTTTCTATTCTAAACATAAGTGTTTGTTGTCTTGGTAACATCTCTATCTGTATATGATTGGTACGGCGCACCCTTTGCTCAACTACGATGAATATCGTTTTCAAATTTTTCAACTGTTTTGTATTGCTTTCAATTAGTCGCCATAGTTACCACTGCATAAGTTTTTCATGGGCCATATGATTAACCGAGAAAAAAACAGAGAATTTTGCGACTAAATATAGTATTTGTATGACAATGGAAATGTTAATAGTTTCGTTTGAGTGCAGAGCATGGGGTACGAACTGTCGATTAATGGATTAGATTTAAAAATTAAATTTCATTTCCCTTTAAATCTGGCTTCGGGAGAAGACGGAAATGGTCGAATAAAAGTTTTGACTTTATAGAAATATAAGGGTATTTCCAAAAAATATTGAAATGCTTCAGCTGACTCTCACCTTTCCACGGTATACGGCTGCGAGAATGCCGGCCACTAGCTCCAGCGTGAACACTATCAGAACGAGTATCCCATACTGTAACAGGCACGAAATACGCCATCAAAACATTGAACATTGGTTATAAGAGTAATTTTGATTCAGATTAATTCAAGAAACAGTCGCTAAAAATAAAGGCAAAAAATCTTATCTCGTAGATATCTGTGTCAATTTGGAAGGCTATAAAATTTGAAATTTGCTGTAGAGCCTTTAAACCAGAAACTCTCCAGATTGCAATAAAAATTACGGTCTAAATATTAACTTTATTACTTTTCCTGCATATGACACATTTTTAAAACATCAACATTGTAATTAACATTGTCGATTTATGAGACAGAAATGATCAATGTGCGGTCATAAGGTGCCACGCATGCGCTTTAAAGAAAAATGCTCTGTAACATGTATACCGAGCAACCTTCCGAAGAAGAAGAACGTGTACAAGAAATACGCCCTCCTTAATAAACAATTCTAGACCAGTGACATTTAATAAATTGTAATTTTAAAATTTTTGTGTATAAGCTCTTAAATAAACGAATAAGACCCTAAGTCATATAAAATGACCAGAGGGAGGTTTTTGTCAGTGACCTCGCTGTGTCCATGTGCCAGTTATTACACTGTCATCACTATGCCTTTATTCTCAAAGTATTCATTTATGTACTGCTTGGGTGCGTATAAGTTGCGGTTTACCTGAACAGTTAAAAGAAGCCACTTACTTATTTAATCAAATAGAGCCAAGTATGGCCATTTGTCACGCGCGCCCTTTTGTCACGTGCGCATATTTATCACGTGCTCCCACTTGTCACGTACGCCCATTTGTCACGTTTACCCATTTGTCACGTGTGCTCATTTTCACGTGCGCCCATTTGTCACGTGTGCCCACTTGTCAACTATCACACTGTCGTCACTGTCCTGATTTTACTATCCAGGCAGTGGTCTTTGATATATTGTATTTATTATACAGCTGCACTTCGCAGCTAATAAGAGGAGTGTGCCTGCCGTATATACTGACCATTGTGAGCATGACCCTGCTCTCCCGACAGGCCCCCACACAGCCAAAAATGCCAATCAGAAACATGAACCCTCCTCCCCCCAGCAAGATGTACGCTCCCTGCTGCAGTAATGACGGCACGTCCGTAAGAGTCAGAGTTGATCCTGCCAGCTCCATCAGCTTTTCCTTGTCCAGCAGGATCCAGATTCCCACCCAAGGCACACCCGCGCCCAGGATCTGCAATTATATACGGTATATATAATAGAATGATTCGGGGCCTTAGGCGATGGCTTAGTCAGCTTGCTCAGGATATGTAATTATATACGGTATGTATACTAAAATTATTTGAGGCCTTAGCCAAATGGCCTTAGTCCAGCCAATACACAGCACTCAGGATCTGAAATTATGTACGTTATATATACAAGAATGATCTGGGGCCTTAGGCCGATGACTTAATCAACCTGCACACCGTGCCCAGGAATCTGCACTTATAGGCCCTATGTGGTATATACATGTATACTAGAATTATTTGCGGCTTAAGGCCGACGGCTGTCAGCCAGGACACCTCGTTCAGGATCTGCAATTATATACGGTTTGTATACTAGAATGATTTAGGGTCTTAGGCCGATGGCTTAGTCAACCATCACACCGCGCCCGGAATCTGCATGCAATTATATATGGTATATATACATGAACGACTCGGGGCCTTAGCCAGCCAGCATTCCGTGCCCTGGATACCGCACCTAGGACCAACAATTTATACGGTATATAGACTAGACGATTCTTACTGATGGGGTTGTTGGTTCTTGCTGGTTTGACTCCATCTTTTATTCAGAAGGTTTGTCAGATGATAGAGTTTCCTCAGCCCAAAACCCGACTGCTATCGTACATTTCGAGAAAAATTCTTGAAGTGGCTAACGCGTTAAACGACAAATTGAATAAATAAATAAATAAATACTAAAAATACTTCGACAAATCATCGATCATTTCGAAAATGTGGTAATTCGACTTTTCCGACCAAACAGGGATAAAATTTCCCATGGGAATGAGCTTTCTTTTCTCATGCAACAGGTTGAACTAAAAGAGCCAATTAAATTTGACTTCTAATAACGGTTTGTTAAGCGGGTAAAATGCGTCCTCAATAAAGAGCACAACACTAATTTATCAGTAATGGCCAGAAAAAATAAAACGATACTGCATGCATGATGAGCCTAATGAAACCTTGCCCCACAGCTCCATTTTAAACTGATGTTAGCTAAAATGTCAAAGTAAACTGTCATTGCCTTTATCACCAACAACATCGTCATCATCTGTGATATCAACATCTTCATAATCGCTTTTACTATTGATGTTGATTCTGTTTTATTGTTACTCTACTTCTTAAAATTTTCTCTGCTGTGGATGTGAGTTCAAGCACAGTTCATGCTGGCTTCCACTCCGGTTGTACGTGAGAAGGTCTGTCAACAACCTGCGGGAAGTCGCGGGTTTCACCCGAGCTGCATGATCATTACGCTGCATGATCTCCCATACATAAGTGAAATACTCTAGAGTACGACGTAAAACACCAACATCAAATAAATAAATTTTACGCTTTTTGCAGAATGTAAGCGGTATGGTATACAGTGTACCGTACTTACCACAAAAATAGCATTGAAGATGATGAGGACGAACTTCATACATTTGGCAAGGCCTTCCACTCCCATTATTGCGTTCTAAACAGTTCTTCTGAAAGTTAAAAAAAACAAAACAAACACAAAACATCTAAATGTTAATAGTCAAGAAATCTGATGATTATTTGCTTAAAGTTATACATTTTAGAAAAGTTGTTCGTTGAATTACTATGCCTTTGGTGTGCAAACACACACTTCGGTTTGTATGTTGTAATATCTCCTAACAGATGTTTGGTAATCTGTATACAAACAAGTTGTGAGAAAGTTACACGTGTTGTGTGGTGGATAAGTTAGTTTTGGTAGCATTGTAAACGTTACTAACTGAAAAGGGGAGGGGACTGGATATCTGGATACTCGAAACACTCGAAAACTCAAAACTATTAATCTGTTAATTTGAACAAAAAGTCTGTTGTCTGAGTGATGCTAGAACGTATTCTGTTGCTAGAACGTATTCTGTTGTTATAACACAATATTCTGCCATATTCAGTACAATATTCTGTTATTTTAATAGAATTTTTATGTTGAATAAATAGAACGTGTGTTCTATTAGTCAGAATAATCTGCTGCAATAGCAAAATACATTCTAGCATCCTCATACAAAAGACTTTCTTTTATCACAATTTAGCAGATTATTTTTTGCGGTGAATAGTCTCCCTTTTGAGTTCTGTGCTATACTACAAAGTCTATATGTATGCCCGTTAGGATTTGATCCCAGGATATGGGGCAACATCAGTTTCAATATACATATTTCATATGTTAAGACTGGAAAGAATCAAATTTTCACTATAGATTTATTATATGCACTATAGTTTCTTATATACAAAATACAAAGATAGCTGCCTGTGGAAGCTGTGTGGTTGTAAAGTCTCCTATATTCTGACCAATGGGGACATGTCAAATCATCCGGCAACAGAACCTTGACGTCATTTTATTGACGTCAAATGTTCCTTTCCAAGCTCATCATGATGACGTCACATCAAAGACAATACGACGTTACAATGGACAATGATATATTGTAACGATGTAGACGTTACGTTACAATCATAACAATTGCTCGAGGTCCTACTTCACACCAGTGCCACCTCACGGAAATAAAAAAATATGCCGTCTCTCCCCATTGTAAAATTGTGATACCGCATTCTCATCAGGCGACAAGAATCAGAGGTTCTATATCTGTAAACTGTATGCCTGAAAGGCGTCAACACTACTGATGGTTTCACAGCGTCATTGTCATACAAGACCGTAGAGTATATCGATTTTCTCTGTTCACGTGACTCTTTTACTGATTACGTCCATCGATCACTATTACTGTTAGGTAATTCCATATTAGGTGCATAAACATAACCCCACCCCTACCCTTACCCTCTTAACTAAGAGAACCTAATAAAAGTTGCAAACGTGACGTGAAAGAAAAAAAAAACAACGTCGTTGCTTAGCAGCGAATATTTGTTTGCTGGTCGAATGAGGATAAAACAATAGGAGAGGCTGATTAACACGAACCGTAGTCTGTTTGAAAAATACTTGTTTCTTTATTTATTTATTTATTTGATTGGTGTTTTACGCCGTACTCAATATTTCACTTATACGACGGCGACCAGCATTATGGTGAGAGGAAACCGGGCAGAGCCCAGGGGAAACCCACGACCATCCGCAGGTTGCATCCAGATCTTCCCACTTACGGCTGGAGAGGAAGCCACTTTTGTTTGCTGGGATTGCTTAATGTCCTACTCGTGAACACATCTTTTCAGTTATATGAAGGTGGTCATAAAGATTTATTGGTAAACTAACCAACACCGTGCCACCATGAAGGTGTCGAGCCGAAGCCTCCGTGGGACAGGTGGTTAGCGTTTATAATGTTATAGGACAGAACTTAGCAAGTTATTTACATCTTCACCCGGAGTGAGTAAGTAAGTGCTATGACGACGAAGGAATCCTTAGAGTGCGGGTAATGTGACTCCGTGTAGCAGGACGGATTTCCACCGCTCTTTTATCTAGTGCTGCTTCACTTAGACGACTTACTGAAGGCAAGTAAGCCGCCCCGCCCAAGCCATTATACTGATACAGGTCAACCAGTCGTTGCACTGTCCCCTTCATGCTGAACGCCAAGCGAGGATCTTCACCAGGACAGATATCACATATAACGGTTGTGTTAAAACATAAATGTTAGTGGTTAGCCTACACACAACTTATGACTCTTCGTTGTCATATGACTGAAATATTGCTAAGTCCGACGTAAAAACCCCAGCATACACACAAACATATACACATAAATACATACATACATACACACACACACACGTACACACATGCATACATACACACACAGACACACAATACATACATACATACATACATACATACATACATACATACATACATACACACATACACACATACATACAGACAGACAGACATACATACATACATACATACATACATACACACTTACACACTTACAGACAGACAGACAGACAGACAGACAGACATACATACAGACAGACAGACAGACAGACAGACAGACAGACAGACAGACAGACAGACAGACAGACAGACAGACAGACACACACACACACACACACACACACACACACACACACACACACATACACACACACACAGACAGACACATACAAACATACATACATACATACATACATACATACATACATACATACATACATACTGGGCACATACATACATACATACATACATACAGACAGACAGACATACATACATACATACATACATACATACATACATACATACATACATACATACATATATATACATACATACATACAGACAGACAGACATACATACATACATACATACATACATACATACAGACAGAGATACATACATACATACATACATACATACATACATACATACATACACACACACACACACACACACATACATACATACATACATACATACATACATACATACATACATACATACATACATACTGGGCACATACATGCATACATACATACAGACAGACAGACATACATACATACATACATACATACATACATACACACACACATACATACGTTCAATGGTTAGCACTGAATTCAACCAAAAAAATATCCGTTCTTAAGCTACCCTAATTCCTCTAAAATTTGGGACAGATATTAGTAATGTTGACAGTAGAATATTTCAAATTTTACCAGTCTTTTGGAAAAGTAAAAATATGAGCATGTTGTTCAATGGCTGTTCCAACCATGTGAAAAAACGAAACTCAATATTTCTGATAGAATTACATATATATTGGCTAAAATCAGGAGACCAGATATCCTAAATTTTAGAAGAAATAGGATAAGACAATGTTAAGCGCATGTCAGCTTGATGCATCATTGTGGGGCCTGAACAGCTTGTTTGTACAGCTATCTGATGAACTATTGCCTGGCATCATCACGCTGGTTAATCCAGCAAACACTGGATCAATAACATTCCGTGGTCGTCGCTGGGAAATGTGTACTCAAACATACAAAGCTTTCCCTCAGCGTTTAATCGCAATTTACACCTGGTACAAACAAGTGTATTGGCTCAGGTACTGCACCAAGGACGGTCGGGCTATACCAGTGTTTGGTGAACCGTGACACTCCGACACAACCGTGAATTAAATACTCAAATATTAAAGTGTGAGGGTTTAAAGGGGAGACTTGAGGTTAGAGGCGATAATCATTACTTTTACGTCCAATTATTGAACATATTTAGCTCCTATGTTTTCATCCAAACCGCTTTTAATTTCATTCCTTACAAACGCGGTCGCTGTGAGTTCAAGTCCAGCTCAAACTGGCTTCCTCTCCTGTCGTCCGTAGGAAGGTATGGCATCAACCTGCAGATGGTTATGGGTTTCCCCCGGGATCTGTCCCGTTTTCTCCCATCATAATTATGGCCGTCGTAGTATAAGAGAAATATTCTTGAGTATGGCGTAAAACACCAGTAAAAGTAAATAAATCAATAGTATTATAATAAATCTCATCGATGTTTTGACCCTGGCGTTATGGATCGGGTATTACACTAGATTTAGTTCATTTTTTTTTCTTATAGCCTGCACCGAAACAACATTTCTTTGCTCATATGTTATGGATCAAAAACGTGTGGCGTGCCGACGTATAAGTGAAATATTGCTGAGTTCGGCGTAAAACACCCATCAAATAAGCCAATAAATCAAAAGAGTGTTTTGATATATTGTCTGTAATCTGTTTGTTCCGTCAGCTGTGCCTTGGTCGAAGAGAGGACAACGGCATCTTATTGAAACATTCGCTCAGCCATATAAGAGGCTCTGTGCTCGACTGTATTTACGTCTTGCCTGAAGTATGTAAAACCATGCCAAGTGGCCATACTTGAACCGGTTTGTGAGCAAATAGATATATATCATTTATTAAAGTATACATGGCGTCGCAGATTGGGTTCAGCGCAGATTTTTAGGAGTGGAGATGTAATCTTTCTAAATTTTGAATTGGCGAAGAGCAATGTTCTCCTTAGGTTACCGCCGCTGATTTTGGTTAGCTAGAATGTCTAGAATATGCTAAACAGTACGACGTGAAACAGCCATAAAATAAATATAGCAACCAGGTCTGGAGTGATCATTTTAAACAAGCGCCAGTTCATAAAATTATTTATTGCCCTCAGTACTCTCGTTAATTGAGGTCCTACATTTGAACGATCGACAGGCAGACAGACGGACAGATCGGCCGACCGCCCTGATCGACAGGCAGACCGACGGACAAAGAGAGAGACCGACAGACTGTCCAACAGACAGATCAATCAACCGACGGACCAACAGATCATGGACCAACATACAGAAAGGCCGACCATCAGATCGACCGACCAGTGGACAGTCAGAGCAACTTGCAGAGCTGTATAATAGCATCAAATATTAATAGGTTGTATGCATATTGGCAGACTCCGTTTGCTGTTTAGAGCTGCCATGTACAAGCTTTTGTTGTTGTTTATAGCTGCCAGTGTCCAAACTATATACAAGTTTTTGTTGCTGTTTATAGCTGCCAGTGTTTAAACCATGTACAAGCTTTTGTTGCAGTTTACAGCTGTCAGTGTCCAAACTATGTACAAGTTTTTGTTGCTGTTTATAGCTGCCAGTGTCCAAACTATGTGCAAGCTTGAGTTGCTGTTTACAGCTGTCAGTGTCCAAACTATGTGCTAGTTTTTGTTGCTGTTTATAGCTGCCAGTGTCCAAACTATGTGCAAGCTTGAGTTGCTGTTTACAGCTGTCAGTGTCCAAACTATGTGCTAGTTTTTGTTGCTGTTTATAGCTGCCAGTGTCCAAACTATGTAAAGCTTTTGTTGCTGTTTATGTTTACATGTAGCGATTGGCTATTTTTGATGCCTGTCACTCTTGACATCAGCGGTAATCAAAATTCTGATGACTAGAGGGCATGTTATTAACTATTATGTCACTACCTGCAACAATCATTACAGCGTTACGTTTCTAAATGTTGTGACTGTCACTCCCAGTTTACAACAATCGTACAATTTTAACACATACAAAATGTTGACAATTTAACATTTGCATTTTACAAGAGCAAAATAACACGATGGCACACATGAGTTCTAGATGGCTCAGATGTATTCTTCTTTGTGCGCCCAAATCTATGATCACTGCTGATGGGTATTATATATGAAGTATGTGCACCATCTAGAACTGAGTGTTTACTATAATAATGTAACTGTTAATATGGAAACGTTTCACTCAATAAGGCTTACTTCAATCTTCAGTAGTTTAATTTAACGTTTGATGGACTGAGGTTACCTGCAGTCCTTACATGTTCCCTTTGTCACAGTTAACAACATTATCGTCTGACAGGTCTAACGATACCATTCGCACGTTTCGTATGTCAAGTTCAACGACAATGATAAGATATTCCGTTTGTCAAGTTCAACGACAGTGTTATGTATTCCGTTAGTCAGATTGAACGACAATGTTGAGATATTCTGTTTGTCAGGTTTAACGGCAATGTTGAGATATTGCGTTTGTCAGGTTTAACGGCAATGTTGAGATATTCTGTTTGTCAGGTTTAACGGCAATGTTAAGATATTGCGTTTGTCAGGTTTAACGGCAATGTTGAGATATTCTGTTTGTCAGGTTTAACGGCAATGTTGAGATATTGCGTTTGTCAGGTTTAACGGCAATGTTGAGATATTGCGTTTGTCGGGGTTAACGAAAATATCAACATATTTCGTTGGTTAGTATTATTCATCTGTTAGTAGTTCAGTTATTGTGCAATAGCAATATGCAGTAACAAATTGCCTTTCGCGGGCTCTGTGTGTTCTTTTTTTTAAAGTATTTATATATATTTTACATGAGTAATAATGAACATTAAATAAGCATATTTCTTTTAACGTTCACACCTCTGCACATATCCGAATATTCCATCACTCTTGGTATTCTTAATTTGGGATACTGGGGTTATGATTTCTGGATACTTGGGTTATGATTTCTGGATACTTGGGTTATGATTTCTGGATACTGGGGTTATCATTTCTGGATACTGGGGTTATGATTTCTGGATACTGGTTATGATTTCTGGATACTTGGGTTATGATTTCTGGATACTGGGGTTATCATTTCTGGACACTGGGGTTATGATTTCTGGATACTTGGGTTATCATTTCTAGATACTGGGGTTATGATTTCTGGATACTGGGGTTATGATTTCTGGATACTGGGGTTATGATTTCTGGATACTGGTTATGATTTCTGGATACTGGGGTAATGAAAAGTAATGTGATCAAGGAGTAGATCATGCAATTAAAGCAATCAGTCTCAAAGTCTCAAAGTACAGGTGATTTCTTTTGATGTGGCCGCCGTATTACATGCTGAATGTTATATGGGTAGGAAGTATATCTTTAACTAGATCTGAGATCTGTTTCATTCTTCTCAGCTTAGCTTTCAGAAATACAGATCTGTACTCTTCCATACACTAATCAGGAAATCGGTGTTTTCGAGTATGCTGTCCTAAACATGTCAAAGCTGTACGATACAAAAACATATTTTCTGTAATCCTTCGGTAATTCTTACTTACATCGGCAGCAAGCCATACTCCGCTAATTTTCAATTGGAGTCGGCCGCAACCTCTTTATTCGTACTTGTTGGTCGTACAGAACTATCTGAAACAGCTACATTTGTTCTAAGACATTGGCTATATCCGCTCAGGCTAAGTAACCGAACAGTCCACAAGCAACATAAGACTGGTTCAGGTATGAACACGTGCAGAGCGGAAACTTAAGAATAACGCACGCCATTCCACGTGGGAATCTCTGACCTAGAGCTTATCACAAATTTCTGGGAAAAGACGATATATTTACAACTGTAAGCTTACCTGAACAAGATAAGAGTTATGTTGATAGACGACTGACGCTGGTTTGGAATCAAGAATCGACCGACATGGGAGCTCTACCTGCGAGAAATCAGATTGTCACGGAATATATCACTGGTTATGTTGTTACCGTAAACCCTTGCCTTCTATATACAGGTAGTGTAAGGTGAAAACAAATAGCAGACTGAATACCTCAGGTATGACGTACAGTACGTGTGTCACAGTCTACATCCGGGTGCGTAAATGCATGGATACACCGCATGACAATGGATATCCTTTCGGAGCTAAAATTAGCACCGTGTTCAGTCACGTGTCCGAACGCGCAATGACAAATCCCCGCGCGCGACCTCGTCATTGTGCTATATATATTAACATAATGTAGATGTCGTGCTTTATACCGGTTGGCTTACGTAGACGTCTATGTCCCAAGGCAAATGTATCGCGGCAAACTGTTTACCTACAGAAGAGAAGTAGGGCGTTTTCAGGCATGGGGGAGGGGCAGATGACGGAGGGGGGGGGGGGGGTGACTTTGTTTTAACGCTGAGCCGAAAGAAACGAAATACATTTATCACCAACCGGACGTGGCTTACCTGCAGATCAACCCTCAATATAAAAGCACAGCAAAAGCACAAAAACGTTAACTGCGGTTGTTAAGTTATTATACATCGACACACACTGAAAATGCATAACACAGTGAAACACAGTAAAATTGGTGAAAATTTATGATAATTCAGGTAAAACAAATTTGAGACTAACAAAACACTAGTAAGTGGTAAAGATTTGTTCAGGCCAGGACACAATTTTCCTGTGGTTTGTCGACTGATAAACCTGTTTTACTTTAACAATAAACGCTTTTCTGTTCCGCTGGTTGTTTGGGCTTCGGTATGTGTACTGAGCATGTATTATATATGTCCATGTTAAAGAAAGACAAACGGAAATAGCGTGATAGTCCAGTGCTATATTCATGTATACGTGTAGCAGGTGACTGTAGTATTGAGACTCTCTTGGGCTGAGTGGCGTCGTAATAAATAATTCTGGGAAATGGATGGCATAGAACATTTTAATTATTTATACACAATATAAACATTTACATATCTTGTAACCAGACACGCAGTATGTCGCTTGCCTCTCAACAAGGAAACGGGACTGGTTAGCCAGGTGTCAGTATGATGTGACTGGGTGGGGTGTCATATCTGGTGTCACTCGCCCTACCACAAGGCAGTGTTCTAATATCTAAATAATGTCTTTCTATGTCTGGATTAAAGGAGGAGAACCTATTAAGGCTGGGAGTAAACCACTGCCCCGTGGTTGGGAACATGTACCTACTTACTAACCATTGGACTCGAACCAGTGGAGCCTGCAAAATTCATCAATAGAAGAGTTTCGAGTTCGAACTCTTTCCTGGCTGAAGGTAAAAAGGTCCCGTATCATGTGACCTGTCAAAATGAAATGTTATGCAACTATTCATAATTACATTTACTATAACATGTGAGTCTGAAAAAAAGTCACACAAAATATTACTTAGAATAGACGAACAATGCAGAGAAAATTGAGAAGCTGAATGTTTGTGAACTTAAGAAGTTTCTGATGGAAAGGGTGACATTTATATCCCCAGAACACACCGTCACATCATGCGGTGGGTCTCTTAATGCCTTAAATGACGAAAGAGTTCGAACTCGAAACTCCGCTATTGTCGGGGACCGATGTCCTGCGGTGAGAAGAACGCATGTTATTAGGTGAACCGAGTCAGCGAGGGTCCTTCGAATCAGAAAGGTAAGCTGGAATTTTACCTTTGCCGTATTCTAGCGTATATTCTAAATAACATATAGGCCTATACATGTACATAAAAAATACTACCCAATAATTCAAATGAAAATTGCCTGGCACTAATAGCCCACCGTAGAAACAACATTTACAAAGCTCGTAACTGTATAGTATTACCCAATCCCGGCTTAAACATAAATCACACGGACTGCATAAATCACATAAATCACACGGAACATGGGGAGCAAAGCAAAGAACGGTTTTCTAATCCTAGACTCTCTGGTATGTATGTCAAACAGAATGTTATCCATTATGCTGGAGATTAATCCGACCAGTGCAATTAAGGAACGGGCTTTCCTGGATTCTCGTGTTACTGCATAATTAACCGCAAGTCTCGCGGAACCCTCTATAGAGTGATTTAAATTATTTAAGAGACGTAATTTGCCTTCTTGTAACGATCGACCTATATACGGGTATATACAAGAAAGATTGAGACGGATTTTCTAGCAACCGACCTGATCCATTGACTCACTATATCACATGGTTGTGTTTGGTTACCAAGGTGACCAAGGCGATAACTATTTCTTTTAACTATATTTTGTTCTCAGTGATCAGGTGGTAACCCAGTTACATCATTCTTCCCTCTGTACTTCGTTATACCGTGTGTTGAAGCAAATTTACTCGATACCCACAGCTACATTTCGTTATCGTGGTAACCCAAGCTACAAGGTCTCAGTGGCTGTATTTTGTTACTGTGGCAACCCGAGCGTCACAGTTGTTCGGAAATCACGTGTCGGCTATGTTCGTGTATAACTTACACTCATTGCATGGTCATGACAGTACATCAAAAAAAATAAATACATAAATAAATAAATAATAATAATAATGAAAAAAGAAAATAAGTTAATGGTCTTTCCAATTACCATTGGAGAACAGTTATTAGTGAATGTAGTCTGTTTTTCAGTTAAAGCTCCATCACCAGAATTGGTCGAACAGCTTTGCTGAGAAACAATATCTGGTTTTAACAGATAGAATATTGACTGATCGATGTCATGGATGGATCAAGGTCGATGTGATCCAACAGTTCGCTGATAGAAGATGTGATTTATTTATTTATTTATTTGCTTGATGTTTTACACTGTAGTTATTATCATTTCACAACGACGACGGAGGGAGGACGATATAATTGAATGGTTAGTTGGTAGAGGATGTGATTGGACGCTTGTATATAATCTGTATAACTATAGCTAATATACTTTATTTGAATGGTGTTTTACCCCGATCTCAAAAATATTTCACTTATACGACGGCGGCTAACATTATGGTAGGAGGAAAACGGACACAGTCCGGGGAAAACCCACGACCATCCGCAAGTTGCTGTCACGCTAACCACCTCTGTCACGGAAGCTCTTAGCTAATGAAATGTGAGAATATTATATTTTCTTTCAAAGCTTGAGAAAACATAAAAATTCACATAAAGTTCAGATTAATGAGTTTGAAAAGTTTTTTCCGATTTTTCTTTAAAGAGAAAAGAAAAACACTGAAAAATAATGTATGGTGGATATTTGGGACCACCTCTTGGTAAATATGTTGTCTTTGCGTTATAATGTCATAAATGAGGCTGTAGGACATGTTTAATAAATATATCTGCACTAAAATTTAGTCTTTTCAGCCAACAACTGTGTTCATCCTGGATTTTGATCATGTTTATATTTTTAATGTATGCATAAACATTATCATACTTCTGATGAAATGGATGTGTTTGCATATGAACAACAAATTTGCATTCAAATAAATTCATTACGCATGCTTCACTTCCTTATTTAGCGGATTATTATGCAAAGACGATAAATGCCAAAAGGTGATCCCAAAAACCCACCTTATAAAAGTATTTTCAAACAACTTTTCTCCGAAAAAACCGAAAAAAAATATTAAAAATTCATTAATCACCATCTTTATGTTTTGGCTTGCTGCGACTAACAAGGCTTTGTTCAGTGTGCTCCCAGGCTGGAATAAGGATTCTGGTTGTTTACATGCAGATTGGGTCCTCCGGCCATGGCCTAGGGGGTAGCGTGCTAGTGCAGTGCAGTGATCAATGCGATCGCTGTGACGTGAAGTTCAGTCCATGATGGCTTCCTGTCCGGTGGGAAGGTCCGTCAGCAACCTGCTCATGTTCGTGGACTTCCTCCAACCATAATGTTTGCCGCCGTCGTATAAGTGAAATACTCTCGAGTTCGGCGTAAAACCCAGTACACAACCTTACTAATGGTTCATTCTGATGCCTTGACAGCAGACACTCGTTACAGCATCACATTATATCGTTGTTCCATGAACAAATCCTCATGTATGCGTTAAACAGCCGTACGATCCGTACAACAACTGAACCATAATCCTCGCACAATACAACAAAAAAATCAATTTTTCAGTCATGTGACGACGAAAAGCCATTAAGTCAGTGTACATATACCGCGTCTTCTTGCGGCAGGACTAGTGGATGCCGTCAAAGTGCTGTCGTCACTGAAGTATCATGCCGAAGACACCAGACATGACACCTCACCCAGTCATGTTATACTGACAACCAGTCCCCTTTTCCTTGCCCTAACCTCTTAGTCCTGAGCGTCAAGCGAAGCAGCAGCAAGTGCCATCCGACCCGGATTTGATCTCAGGGTCTCCCAACTTCCAGGCGGACGCTCTAACCATTAGGTAACTGAAGCGGTCACAGTGAGGGAGTGCTTGGGGTTTAACGTCGTACTTAACCACTTTTTAGTCATATGACGACGAAGGAGGCCTTAGAGTGTATATAATGCGCTTCCTTGCTGCATGGCGGATTTCCGCCGCTCTTTTTTCTAATGTTGCTTCACTGAGACACCTTACCCAAGGCAGATAAGCCGCCCACCCCCAGGCATTATACTGATAGGGGTAAACCAGTTGTTGCACTATCCCCTTCATGCTGAAGGCCAAACGAGAAAATTACAAATTCCTCACTTTTTTTTAAAGGTCTTAGGTGTGACCCGACCCGGGATTGATCCTGGATCTACCGCTTCCGAAGCGGCAAAGTGAATATGGTTAACAGTGTAAGTGCATTGCTCTGAAATACACAAAACCAAATCCAGTTGTCCAGAAAAGCCAAAGCTACAAAAAGACATTTGAACTATATAAACGGTCCTGCAGGTGGTCGTGGATTCCCCCTTGGGCTCTGTCCGGTTTCTTCACACTAATTTACCGGCCGTCGTCGTACAAATGAAAGATTCTTGAGTACGGCACAAAACACCAATCAGATAGATCAATACAAGGGCTCTTGCGTTTTGTGCAGAGTATCGGTTACTTTAACTATGGAACGTGTTGATGCTATTGCTTAAAGAGCAGTGATCACAGATCAATTTTGTGTAAAACAAAACAAGGGAAACTCTGAATACTGACGTCAGCATGTTTGGTATTTTATATTTCGGCATAACTGTATAGCCATCTTCAGGAATATACGACAAAAACAAAATTCAGGCTATAGATGCATGCATCGGTACCCACTACAGATAAAAAAAAAGTTACATGGGTGAGTGAGGGTAAGAGAGACACAATGTGTGTGATGTTTATTGATTTGTTAGTGGGTCTAACGCAATCATAAGGTTCTGATTACAAAGTCAAGGGCAGTTCACATCCACAGCAGGAGAACTATAAAATACAACACATCTATAGACAATAACGTTAAAAAACATAACATCAACACATACAAACATGGACAACAATTTGTAATGTAGTATACATCAGGCAAAACATAATGTTTGTTTTCATGAAATCAGTAACATCAAAATCCATGCTGAACGCTTAAGGAAATGATGACCCTGTTTAACAGGAGATTAACATTATCATATATCATATGTAAACATAAACGTCATACGTCACACGTCTGGATATTCACGATGTTTCAATAAAGGTTTATGAAAATCCTTCACTTCATTACTTCTTCTTTCAACAACAAATGCTGTCCGTGTGCACATTTCGCTTAGCATAATCATTACATATGTACACACTTCTGTGTTTTAACATAGATGAATCATTACATATGTATCCACTTCTGTGTTTTAACATACATCAATCATTACATATGTACACACTTTTGTGTTTTAACATACATGAATCATTTCATATGTGCACACTTCTGTGCTTTAACATACATGAATCATTACATATGTACACACTTCTGTGTTTTGACATAGACGTATCATTACATATGTACACACTTCTGTGTTTTAACAGACGAATCATTACATATGTACACATTTCTGTGTTTTAACAGACGAATCATTACATATGTAGACACATTTGTGTATTAACATACATGAATCATTACATATGTACACACTTTTGTGTTGTAACTATCTAGTCATTACAAATGTACACACCTCTGCGTTTACTAGGTAGAAATCACTCCATATCTACACACTTGTGAGTTTTAAAGGCAGAAGTCGTGAACACATCTAGAGAAGGCGGTAAAATTTTATGCAGTCTACTGAACTCTTCCACATCAGTGAAAGGTAAAATAAGCGATTGATTTATTTGTTTGGTTTATTTTATTGGTGTATTACGCCGTACTCAGGAACACTTCACCTATACCATCGTACCCGGCATTATGGTGGGGGGGGGGGGGGGGGGGGGGGGAACCGGACTGTGCCCAGGGGAAACCAACGACCATCCGCAGTTTGTTAATAAACCTTCCCACGTACGGTTGGAGAGGAAACCAGCATGAGCTGGACTTGAACTCACAGCGACTGCAATGGTGAGAGGCTCTCGGGTTATTGGGCCTCACTGGCGCGCTAACCATTTCCGTCACGGAGGCCCCAAAAAGCGATAGATGACCATTTAACGGACATTTTTTCTTAAATATATGCTGTGTCATTGAGGTAATCATATAAAAGTATAATAAAACAAGTAAAAGTGTAATCAAGTAAATGCTTTGAGAAGCACTTCTTGAGACAATTGTGCCCGGGACGGTACAATTAGACTCCCTCTGATCCAGAGGTATTCTCCACATTCTCGTATGCACCAGTACTCCTTAACCCAGAAGTACCCCCCCCCCCCCCATCTCCTCGTAGACAACATTCTGGGCCCCTGCAGGTTATACCTGTGGAAATCAAAGGTGATACGACAGATATGCTAATGCTTACGAAAAGTGGACGTCCTCCGTAATGTCATCTAAATAAAACAGCGCTACTTTGTAATGAGAATTAACATTTTATCATTGCAAGAGTGATAAGGTTTTGTTCTTTCCCAAATGTTTTACAACAGTCGTTTGAACAGTATTGTCTAAGAAGCATAGTACGATAAAGAAAACAGTAACAACAGTTCATATGCATACTCTTTACTGCGCACGCGCAGCTCTCTAACCTCCGCTTTACATCACTGCCACAACTGACCTTTGGAGCATGCCAGACACACGTAGGCCTAGGCACCCCTCCCAGCTGCCGGCATAGAAAGGTCCAGATTTTGAGGGTCAACCTATTTCAAGATTTTTATGGCTTCTTTCTCACATGCTGGGTCAAGTATTCACCAAAGCTTATTGGCCACGGAATGTTTGGGACTGAGCTACAGCGCTAAACGTTAACATTGTCGCTTATGGAAAACTAATGGGAGTCTCTGGCCATCACCGTGGCCCCCCGTTAGTCCAGTACCCAGACCTCTGTTACCTCCCCTGATATGACATCATAGGGTCAGGTAATGACTACTTCCATTAATCAACTTGCCGAACTGTTTCGTTTAGCGCTACATTCAAAATTTAAGACTGCCAGGGAAAACGCAATCGTTGGAAAATTCCCCTGACAGAGGCATTACTGTGCTATAATACCACCTCTGCAAGGAAAGTGCGTCTCGTTTCCAGAGTGAGGAAATCCCTTCTTGATTTGACACCGTGACGGATATGTATGCCTACGTGACCATATCGGGTAACACAACCATGACAACTCCACAAAATGTAACTACAGCACACGAGTTTGTAAAGAATGTATCCAGCACAAAAGACATTTAAGCTTAACAGTACAGCTTTCAACCCGCTTTATTACGTCATCGTGCTTTAAATATGAGCTGTATCTACAAGCGCTGGGTTTGATAAGTAAATTTATGGGATGACAGCTTGCCCTCTCCCCCCCCCCACCCCGCAAACTCCCCTTCTGGCCTAACATTAAACAGCTTCTCGGGTATGTTATGCGCATTAGGTCACATTATGATCACATTATGGCGTGACCTGACCTGCTCTAGCGTATTATCGACTACCTTTCACAAACCACAAAATCCACTAGCGTGATGATTATTCTGTATTCAACAACTGTTAGCTAAGTGGAAAACCGCAATCCCAAAGCCCCGTCCAGACTATTCAGACTAACTCAACTTTTGTTGGTTCAACAAGAGTCAACTTGAAGTTGAGTCAACAAGTTGAGCCCTGTTGAGTAGTGTGGACGGGTTCTTCAACTTCGTTCAACGACACTCAACACCATGCAACACTGCTGAATCGGAAATGTACATGTGTATTTTTTGTCAACAAGTTGAGTCAAGTTTAGTTAAAGCAGCCAATCAGCGGGCGTGTAGATATAACGTGACCGTCTTAAGGCACATGACCTGGACAAAATGGCGGCACCAAAGGTCAAAGAGATAAACTGTTCTCACGATGAGACACTTTCGTTGATACAGGAGTATGAAAAATACCTTTGCCTGTACAACACTCTGTGTAATGATTACAAAGACAGGGACAGAAGAAAATCATTACGTCTCATGCACTGGAGAGAAAGACGGAAATTTCCCTCCAATGGATCGAAAGTCTGGTAAACAAACAGAGCTTAACACACCACAGTAGTGATGGATAATGTTGATCTATAGGACCTGTAGTGACTCCCGTTCACACCCTATATTTGATCCCTATACTAATGGTATACATATCCCTGTATTCACCTTAATTCTTTCTCTATTTGTTCCTTATATTTTGCTAACGGGCCACTGGGACACAGGTGTATAATTTTTCCTTCCACTCCCATCATATCAACAACAACAACAAACAAACAATCAAATAAAAAAAACCCATCCAGTAAACCTTAAAACAGGATGTGAACATGTACATAAAGTTTGCGAGAAAAAGGTGCAATCCTTTACCTGATACCAGGCATGGACAAAATGTAAATACGTAAAAATCCGTTACTGTACTGAGTAGGCCTACCTGAATGTGATTAATTACGTTAATTTTGGTCTAATTGTGATTAAAATCCAGCATGAAGAAATTTAGATGATAGGGAAGATGTATGCTAAGTTTCATGGACATCAGTGCGACAGGCTTACGTTATGGAGGAGCTGCGTGGACCAAATCTGAAAATGTGGAATATTCCTGAATGGGGGCAGGTGGTCAAACGTTACACTGTCAGGCTCTGACCGACGCATAATAGTGGATAGTTGGATTTGGTGAACAAACTTGAGACAAAAACAGTAACTTCCCTTTCACACGAATAGGCCATCCCATTATGTCTTGCTTGAAGATCTGTATAATTATGGGGTAAAAGCAAATGAATAGAAGCCTGTTGATTTGGTTTACCTTGTATTCTGTAAGAAACAAGTCAAGACGCTTCTTCAGTCAAGACACTCATCTTAAGCCACATGAATACAACCCTGCACTGATCGATTTCTCATCCATAACTGTTGTTGTTGTTTATTAACTTAAAGCTGTTCAAACCTTTCACCTAGATGTAAATCCGAAACTCCTCTGTGCTGCTTGGATGGGATATTTATTTATTCATTTGATTGGTGTTTTACGCCGTACTCAAGTATTCACTTACGTCGACGATCAGCATGGTGGGATGGATGGGGTAGGAAAAAATTACATTGTAGTAATTTAATGACTGTTTTATTACAAATCCCTTGACAGCATTGGGATGGCTGTGCTTTAGAGATTAGAAGAACGTGCGCGCGATGACTTCCAGTCAAACACCACCTAGCGGAGAAAAGGATTAAGGGGGTAAACTATGTATGCCCTTCAAATTAATAATATAACACAGGACACTTTTTCGACTGGATTCTAGATTGGGCGCCATTATATGAACACCCTATATGAAGGAATCCTTATAATGCACGTAATGTGCCTCCTTGTTGCAGGTCGGATTTCCACCGCTCTTTTATCTAGTGCTGCTTCACTGAGACGCCTTAGGGAAGGCAAGTAAGCAGCCCCGCCCCAGCCATTATACTGATACGGGTCACGCAGTCGTTGCACTATCCCCTTCATGCTGAAGGCCAAGCGAGGAAGTTACAACTTCCTCTGTTAAGTCCTTAAATGTGACTCGACCCAGAATTTACTCGTCCCGCTTTCGGGGAGGGTCCTAGTTGCTCGATGATTAGAGCATCGTGGCCTACTCACAATGCAAATCAATAAATTTATTTAAATTTAACCATTCACACTGCACAGTCAAACAACACTCACATTTCTTGAAAGAAAAAAACTAGCCTTACCTTTGAATGACCCGATGACAGCAAATGATAGGCCTATTCGGAAATCACGGCTTCCTCTCCATATCGCTGGCAACAAGAGGCACGAAATCACGCGATAACTTTATCTTTTTAAAATATTAATCACGTGTAATTTTATTCAAATTTTGGGGGCAGTTTTAGATGGAAATTTTCTCTCCACCTTAATTATTTACAGGGTCCTTAATTTATTTGATTTTTTGTAGGGTGAGGGTTCGACATAGCACCCAATCCTTGATACTGAACGTTTGCACTGATGAGAAAAAACGGCTTTACAAATGATACCACTGTAGGGTTCGGAACAAAACCTTGAGCCGTCCATAAAGTTCATACTAGCAACCCAAGGGAATACCCTTTCCTAAATGCAGAAATGCAACATAACAAAACTATAAAGGCCCACAAACATTCGTAGTTGTTCCCCAGCTTGATGGACTCTGTGACTCTGTGACGTAAAACAGTTAGTGAAGTATTTCTTATAATTTATAACTTTTAAAATATTTCGTAATTACCTGTTGTTGGTTGACACCCCTGTCCAGTGTAGCCGGGGTTACACTGTCCTGTACATGCCCCAGTCGTTTTTGTGACAGTTGGCCAATTGCCTGTTCGGACAGTTACATGTGTTCTGACATGTGGATCCGTATTTCCCGACTGGACACGTGGAAGTTTGACAGTGTGTTCCAGTATAGCCGGGGCTACACCGTCCAGTACATGCCCCACTGGTCATATCACAGGTGGCTAATTGTCTGTTCGGACAGTTACAGGTGTTCCGACATTGGGGTTCGTATTTACCATCCCTACATGGTCCTGGAACAGGTAAAAGTATAAATTTTGCATTAAGCGTGAACAGAAATATTAAGCGCTACCATTCACCTTGTCAGAAAAAATAGAAGTACTAAACGTAATTATCATATATGAACGAAATCACGTTATGTGACACGAGGTACATGTATCTAACAATTGGTGGTGTGAACTTTAGAGGAAATACCACGTTATGTGACACGAGGCACATGCATCTAACAGTTGGTGTTGTAAACTTTAGGGAAAATACCACGTTGTGTGACACCAGGTACATGTATCTAACAATTGGTGTGTGAACTTTAGAGAAAATACCACGTTGTGTGACACCAGGCACATGCATCTAACAATTGGTGGTGTAAACTTTGGAGAAAATACCACGTTGTGTGACACCAGGCACATGCATCTAACAATTGGTGGTGTAAACTTTGGAGAAAATACCACGTTGTGTGACACCAGGCACATGCATCTAACAATTGGTGGTGTAAACGTTGGAGAAAATACCACGTTGTGTGACACCAGGCACAAACAGACACTTTCTCAGCAGACAAACAGCAGAACAAAAACACGAACTGCTCATAAAGAGCCCCGTGTGATGGACTATGTGTCGCTGTGTGGGTGGTTTACTATGATATAGGCCTGTTGTACTGGACGTACCAGATGCTCCCCCGATGTCTTCTCTTTGGCAGTCATAGCCTGACCATCCGTCATGACAGACTCTCCAACAAATGGGTCCTCCACGTTCCCTTCTGTCTGCACAGTGACAGTCATCTCCACATTTAGTCCTCGATGTCGGGTCACAGGCTGAGAGAAAAACGTTGGACACGTAAGAGGCATGTAGAACAATAAATTTTGATATTTGAATACAAGGGTAAATTTTGTGAAATAAAAACATTTTAAACACATTCTTGGTCCACTAAAACAATGATTTGACTCGTTAAACTGACTGATGTTTAACGCCGCTTAATTAGTCTGCTATTACTGTTGCAACATATTACTCTGTTAAAAAATACTCACATATCCTATGAATTTAACATGAAGGTTCTATTAGACTAACAGGGTGTAATATATTGAATAATATATTTAAAGATGTGTAGGACAGAGTAAAACCGACAGTGTGATAGCTGGCAAATAGTCACAAGTAACGTTGAAATTTGGCCCCTTTTCATTTTTCCTTAACTCAGGGTTTTATTCTACCTGTTCACATAATTGCATAAATAGCAGCAATTTACATGCCCCTTAGCACCATGGCTTAAGGAGAATTAGGCAAAAAAAGAATGCAGTGATGTTAATGGCAATGTATTAGACGTCACTGGTAATATTGTGCTACGATAGCAGAATAAATTCTAGCATCACTCAGACAGCAGAGTTTCTGTTAAAATAAGCAAATTTTTTTTGAGTGTATGCTTGGGGTTTGAAGTCGAACTCAACAACTGTCAGGGAAACGGCATTTGATACCGTCGTAAAACTAAATGAATGAAAACAAACCAAATGATGGTGTAAAGTCTGCAGAAAGAGCAACGCGATGTCAAAGCGGATACATGTATCTGACAAATTGGCGGTGTAAACTTTAGAGAAAGAACTCGTTATGTGACACCATGAACACGTATGTATAAACAAATTAGTGGTGTAAATAATGTAAGAACAACTACTTGATGTTACACCAGACATATGCATGTAACAAACTGGTGGTGTAAATTGTAGAGGAAATACCACGTTATGTGACACCAGGCATATGCATCTAACAAATTGGTGGCGTAAACTTAAGAAGAAATATACAGTTATATGACACCAGGCACATGCATCTAACAAATTGATGGTGTAAACTTTAGAGGAAATACCACGTTATGTGACACCAGGCATATGCATCTAACAAATTGGTGGCGTAAACTTAAGAAGAAATATACAGTTATATGACACCAGGTACATGCATCTAACAAATTGATGGTGTAAACTTTAGAGGAAATACCACGTTATGTGACACCAGGCATATGCATCTAACAAATTGGTGGCGTAAACTTAAGAAGAAATATAAAGTTATATGACACCAGGCACATGCATCTAACAAATTGGTGGTGTAAATTTTAGAGAAAATTTTACGTTATGTGACACCAGGCACATGCATCTAACAAATTGATGGTGTAAACTTTAGAGGAAATACCACGTTGTGTGACATCAGGCACATGCATCTAACAAACTAATGGGGTAAATTTTAGAAGCAATATTACGTAATATGACACCAGGTACATGCATCTAACAAATTGGTGGTGTAAACTTTAGAGGAAATACCACGTTATGTGACACCAGGCATATGCATCTAACAAATTGGTGGCGTAAACTTAAGAAGAAATATAAAGTTATATGACACCAGGCATATGCATCTAACAAATTGATGGTGTAAACTTTAGAGGAAATACCACGTTATGTGACACCAGGCATATGCATCTAACAAATTGGTGGCGTAAACTTAAGAAGAAATATAAAGTTATATGACACCAGGCACATGCATCTAACAAATTGGTGGTGTAAACTTTAGAGGAAATACCACGTTATGTCATAGCAGGCACATGCATCTAACATGCATCTAGTTGGGGGTGTAGTCATTGAAGGAAATACCACGTTATGCATCTAAAAACTGGTGGTGTTATTTTCAGAGGAAATACCACGTTATGTGACACAAGGCAGATGCATCTTATAAATTCGGGGCGTAATCTTTGGAGGAAAACCGAAGTAAAAGTATACCAAGTATATATTAAAAAACCAAGTATATTTTTGTGACCTTGTGTCTGTATAAAGCCTGGAGGAAAACCCACTTGCTATAAAACGCATTATTTTCTCCGATAAAAGTACATGGATGTACGTTGGTGCGATGTTTATAAGCTTAACACTTTCTCAGCACAAACAGCTGAACAAAACACGAACTGCTCATCAAGAGCTCCGTGTCATCGACTATGTGTCTCTGTGTAGAACAAAAAAGTTTAATATTTGAAGATAGATGTAAATTATGTAAAATGAAAACATCTCAGATACATTCTTCGTCTTCTAAAACCATGATTTGACCATGATTAAATGGAGTGATGCTTGACATCGCTCAAGAATGTATCATTTCTGCTTTGACGGTCATGATTCTGGGTGGGGAAATCTTGAGTATTTGGAGTTAAGCTCCCCACCCTAACCTGATATCCGACAATCACGTCTTGGAAACCACGAGATGTGCATGTTTGGTACTAATCAGAACAGTATCACGAGAGACTTGACATCACGTCTTTGACGAGTATGAAATTGATTTTCATTCGTCATAAAAATTACGACAAACACTGATTAGTTTATGGGTCAGGGAAAAGAATTTGTATATGTATGCTTGGGGTTTGAAGTCGTGCTTAACAATTGCCATGAACACGACATTTAAGACAAATCGGTCCATTCAAGAACAGAATGGTGTACAGCTTTTTATCGAAACTTGAAAGAGGAGCCCAAGAGCTATGTCAGGACCTCTGTGGCTAAGTTGGTTAGCACGTTATCACAGCGTAATAAACCAGGAGCCTCTCACCAATGCAGTCCAGCTGTCTTCCTTCCATGCACCGGCCCGGATAGCACAGTTGGTAGAGCGTCCGCTTCGGGACCGGTAGATCCAGGATCAATCCTTGATCGAGTCACACCTAAGACTTTAAAAGAGGAAGTTGTAACTTCCTCGCTTGGCGTTCAGCATGAAGGGGATAGTGCAACGACTGGTTAATGGATCGGGCGGGGCAGCTTACTTGCCTTCGGTAAGTCGTCTCAGTGAAGCAGCACTAAATAAAAGAGCGGTGGAAATCCGTCCTGCAACAAGGAGGCACATTACACGTGCATGCACCCTACTGATTCCTTCGTCGTCATATGACTGGAAAATTGTTGAGTACGACGTTAAACCCCAAGCACTCACTCACTCACTCCTTCCATGCTGTAGGTGAGATGGTCTGTCAGTAACTTGCAGATGATCATGGGTTTCCCCGGGCTGTGCCCTGTTTCCTCCTACTATAATGCTGGCCGCCGTCGTATAAGTGAAATAATAAATCGTTGCAGTATACAGAAGTATAATGGAGAGATGTGTGAGCTTATGGCTTACCTTGGTCAGAGTTGGTGATGTCGCTATAACTAGGCTCAGGAGTTTCTGCGCATTCATACTTTCCTTTGAGTTGTCGTGTTACCGCAATGAGAAAGGCAAATGGGCAGATCTAGATCGTCCTGATCTGTGTTGTAATGTTACAGAGGAAGAGATGAAAGCAGACAGATCTAGATCGTCCTGATCTGTGTTGTAGTGTTACAGACGAATAGATGAAAGCAGAGCTGCACCGTCCTGATCTATGTTGTAGTGTTACAGAAGAAGAGATGAAAGCAGACAGAGCTGGGCTGTCCTGATCAGTGTTGTCCTGTTACTGACGGAGAGAGGATAACTGACAGAGCTGGATCGTCCTGATCTTTGTTGTACTTTAACTAACGGAGAGTGGAACAATGACAGAGGTGGATCGCCCTGATCAGTGTTGTCCTGTTACTGACGGAGAGTTGAACGATGACAGAGCTAGATGTTTCTGTTTTGTTGCGTCGAACTGCTGAGAGAGACGAGACTTCGTGTATTCCAACGTTAACAATGTGGTGTAAGCAGGAAGTACAAATTTTGTTCCCGCCTTCTGAATTTCTTGTATTAACATTGAGCTATGCACACTTACTTTTCTATGCAAATAAAATAAGGGAACGTTTAATCTAGGACGACGTACATACACGTAGAAATTTACACGGTGATATGAAAATATTTGCCGAGTCATTTTCCGCAGAATCCCATTTTCGACTGACTTGAAATTTAGCACACGAAACAAGCATTTCATTAATGATATGTGGAATGAAAAAATGCAATATTTGAGAAAATCAGGTTTAAGATAGAAATCTTAAATATTCTTTTTAGTATTAAGGACAATGCGGTCGCTGTGAGTTCAAGTCCAGCTCATGCCGGCTTCCTCTCAGGCCGTAAGTGGGAAGGTCTGACAGCAACCTGCGGATGATCGTGGGTTTCCCCCGGGCTCTGCCCGGTTTCCTCCCACCATAATGCTGGTCACCGTCGTATAAGTGAAATACTCTTGAGTAAGGTGTGAAACACCAATCAAATAAATAAATAAATAGTATTAAGGGTGTCGAGCAGACCGCTTGATTACACGCATGTTTAACTCCCCTAAACCCGGGGTTAGGGGGTTTGTATACGTCACGTTAAATAAAGTCACCAGATGGATTTATGAATACATATAGGTGCAGCAAAAGTGCAACACAGATACATACAGGTGCAGCAAAAGCGCAGCACAGATACATTAGGTGCAGCAGAAGTCCAACACCGATACATGTAAGTGCAGCAAAGTCCAACACCGATACATGTAAGTTCAGCAAAATGCAAGACATATACATACAAAATGCAACACATATACAAACAGGTGTATATATATATATATATATATATATATATATATATATATATATATATATATATATATATATATATATATATATATATATATATATATATATATATATATATATATATATATATATATATATATATATACACATACATACATGTATGTGTAGCAAAGTGCAACGCAGACACATATAGGGACAGCAAAGCCGAACACAGATACATATAGGTGCAGAAAAGTGCAACAAAGACACATATGGGGACAGCAAAGCCGAACACAGATACATATAGGTGCAGAAAAGTGCAACACAGACACGTAACTCCCTCCTAATTTCTAAGATTATATCTCCTAGTTCTTTACTGGAGATCTGCATGAAACTTTGTTTTTGAATTTGGCCTATCCGGCATTGACGTGGAACGTCCATTCTGCCTGACAAATTGCATACGTGTGTCCGTTCTGACGTCATACTTGGTAAGTTTTTAAGAACTGCACGTACTGCATGTTATATGTACATGTATACAACAATGCGTATATATGTTGATTATAATACATGCACATACAGACTATGTGTAGACTATATATTGTTTGTAGACTGTGTAGACCATACATTGTTGTACATTTCGCCTTTGTAGAGTATATATTGTTTGTACATTTAGACTGCGTAGACTATATATGGTTTGTAAAATGTGTAGACTATGTATTGTTTGTAAACTGTGTAGACTATATATTGTTTGTAAACTTGTAAACAATATATTGTTTGTAAACTGTGTAGACTATATATTGTTTGTAAACTGTGTAGACTATATATTGTTTGTAAACTGTAGACTATATATTGTTTGTAAACTGTGTAGACTATATATTGTTTGTAAACTATGTAGACACGGAGATATTTTGGATCATACAGCATTACAAAGAGAATGTGAAAACTACACTTGAACTTCAAAGTCAAGAATTTGAAAAAAGCCCAAGAGCTCGTGTGTGTTATTGGGATGTTGATTACTCTGTTAAATCCTAAACATTACCTGCAGATAGAACAGGATATAACTTTGAGAGTTTCAAGTGCAGTTCAAGCTATCAACCTACGGATGGTCGTGGGTTTCCCCGTTCTCTGCCCGCTAGCCTCCCACCATGGGGACATATGTTTACTACCTCAATACTGCAGAGATGGCCACCAAAGACCCTACTCTGAGGCTGTACAACTTAGCACATCAGTGAGGAGGCTTACCTGATTGGGAAATTTATTGATGTGATTGGTGTTTTACGCCGTACTAAAATAATTCCACTTACAGGTCGGCGGCCAGCATCGTGGTGGGAGGGAACAGGGCTGAGATCGGGGGAAACCCACGACATTTCGAAGATTGCTGGAACACCATCCTACGTCTAACCAGCAAGAGCTAGACTTGAACTCACAGCAACCGAGATGATGAAAGGCTTCTGAGTCACCTCGGCCACGAAAGCCCCTCGGTTTACCTGAAAAGCGTCTCAAAAGAGGTTGGAAGACGATGGATCATTATAAGAGCCATATACCGACATGACGACAAACCTACTGGTTTTGCTTTTTTATTGTTGTCCTAATATAGCGAGGCAGTGGCAAACTTGGGAATATATTTTATACTTCTGACTTATTCGAAGTCTGACCATTCATTATTTAACATAGTCCATGGGCCAAGGCCCAAAATTTCACATATTGGTACCACCTAGGGTGACCAAATCTATTGGTAACTTGGTAGATGTCTTTAGTTTATGTTTTGACATGACAGTCCTTGTAGATGGGTAGTTTTGCATGGGTTATTACCCTTTTAATAAAAATACTTATTGTTCAATGCACTGACTCATATATTACCAACGGTCATACAATAATAGCGCTATTTGAACCGCGAATCAATTCAGGAACAAAATGTTTACCTTTAGGGAATATTTTCTTAACTAATTCAAACTAATCTTTTCAAACATATTGGCAGGTTTATGTTTTATCACGTTTTTTGTGATTTAGAAGGAAAACATTCCTTATAAGAAGAGTTTGACATTGTACGTTTTCATTAACTCCTAATGAAGTGTCTATTCCTCCCCTGCTCTTCTTCTTGAGAAATAAATGATCGATTATGAATTAGCACCTCTGGAGAAAGAGTCCTCTTTGTGTACAATCTAGAGCTTCTAATGCACGACTTCATGGATCCGTCTTGGGTAGGGCAAAAATTCTTTGGTCAAGTTTTTGGATTGCTGCTCTAAGTAAGCTGTCATCTGCACAAAGTTAAGCAACTTGGACACGAGGCTCGCCTGTTTTCGTACATTAAAGAACAATTGCATCTGTATTATCATCCTTGAAACATGTTACACTTTTAAAATTTGTCCGTATTCAAGCCCTGTTGCCTGATGTCTGCCGCTCGTTGTAGAATGTTCCTCGAGCCTGATTGTCTTGCGATATCAAGGATTCGGGGTCATCCTAAAAACGATGAATTCAGTTAATGCATATCTGGCACAATGCAAGAATGTCTGTGAATTTGAATGTGGTAGTTTAGCAGACTGCATTTATCACGTGGCAAAAACAGGCACGTGTGTGTTCTAACAGACAAAAATCGCTACATATGTCCACGTGTGTGTTCTAACAGACAGAAATCGCTACATATGTCCACGTGTGTGTTCTAACAGACAGAAATCGCTACATATGGCCACGTGTGTGTTCTAACAGACAGAAATCGCTACATATGTCCACGTGTGTGTTCTAACAGACAGAATTCGCTACATATGTCCACGTGTGTGTTCTAACAGACAGAAATCGCTACATATGTACACGTGTGTGTTCTAACAGACAAAAATCGCTACATATGTCCACCTGTGTCTTCTAACAGACAGAATTCGCTACATATGCCCACGTGTGTGTTCTAACAGACAGAATTCGCTACATATGTACACGTGTGTGTTCTAACAGACAGAATTCGCTCCATATCTGCGCCTGTGAATTCTAACAGACAGAAATGGCTACATATGTCCACCTGTGTGTTCTAACAGACAGAAATCGCTACATATGTCCACGTGTGTGTTCTAACAGACAGAATTCGCTACATATGTCCACGTATGTGTTCTAACAGACAGAAATCGCTACATATAGCCACGTGTGTGTTCTAACAGACAGACTCCGCTACATATGTCCACCTGTGTATTCTAACAGACAGAATCCGCTACATATGTCCACGTGTGTTTTCTAACAGACAGAATCCGCTACATATGTCCACGTGTGTGTTCTAACAGACAGAAATCGCTACATGTGTCCACCTAGGTGTTCTAACAGACAGAAATCGCTACATATGGCCACGTGTGTGTTCTAACAGATAGAATCCGCTACATATGTCCACGTGTGTGTTCTAACAGACAAAACTCGCTACATATGTCCACATGTTTGTCCTAACAGACAGAAATCGCTACATATGTCCACGTGTGTGTTCTAACAGAAAAAAATCGCTACATATGGCCACGTGTTTGTTCTAACAGACAAAAATCGCTGCATATGGACACGTGTGTGTTCTAACAGACAAAAATCGCTACATATGTCCACCTGTGTGTTCTAACAGACAGAAATCGTTACATTTAACTGATGCTGAACCGCGAAGATGTTTAGGCCACTTTGACCAACTCCCTCTTACAGTGTACCATGGTGACTTGGTGACTTATATGAGAAGGGATAGTGGTAGGAAGTTAAGGGGCTTGCTTCATGTCATCTCAGTTTTGAAGAAGGGAGTATTCAGTATTCCCTTTCTTTCATTGTTCTCCGGACGCAAGTGATGGCGCTTTTGGTGTGATCTTACATGAAAGGGCCCCTTGCAACCATCTGGGAAATCGCTCTGGTCGATTGTCAACCTGCTCACAGGGACAGATCGACACACAGATCAGTAACACACGGACACACGGCATGCGACTGAATGTGTAACATGATTAGCCGATGAAATAGGCCAAACCAAAAATATTCGTTGCTAACCACTAGCCTAATGTAAGTCGTTAAATGCTTAGGATAATATCCTTTTCCGTTTAATGATAGTATCTGAAACAAGTTTCGTCTTACGAATTATACCGTTATATATGACAGTGATAAACAGGTGCCCCTTTTCTGAACGTAAATGTACGATATTATACTCTCCATGCTGTGTGTATTTTATAGTTCTTAATACACTAGAGGAAAACATGAACGTCACACCAGATGCATGTATTTGACGAATTAGTGATGTTAACTTTGGAGGAGACCATGAAACAAGTTTTGTCTTACGAATTATGCCGTGAAAATATGACAGTGATAAACAGGTGCCCACTTTCTCAACGTAAATGTACGATATGCGGTTAGCTGAAGTAAATAGCGTAAAGCTTACACTGGGACAGGACTGTATATAATCTGTACAGATTTGCAATAAATTATTTACAATTATTTAACATAAAGCTTGACCATATATGCAGATATATAAAAAAATAATTTCTTTTGTGGTTCAAATTAATCTCCATTTGTTAAGTGCTAAAAACAGTACGCAATTATAGAAATCGAGCTCGTTGTCCTATTCGACATAACGGTTTCAAGGCACACGTGTCACCACGATCTCTACTGGCCACCAGCTAACAACGCTCCTACCCTACTGTCTTTGTTGAAACAGGCTATATCCAACATTTAACAAAAGGGTAGCCTTTTTTTCCAGATCGGTAAAATTGGTGGAGAGACGCCATAAGCTCCCTGATCTCAAATTTAAATCATACAATCTTGTATTTGGCTGGTCAAGTATGGGCGTGAAGAAAGATTATCCAATTAAATGGATGCTCTAATATGTTTTATAAATATCAGCGTCATACAAATGTCCAGGTAAAGTAATGTTTTCATTACCCCATTGTAGCCTAAGGCATACGTTAAAAACACGGATAAAAGGAAACGTGAGAAAATATCCCAATATTTAAGTTGCTTGTGCTCACAGCCGTCTGTTGTAAAGAAAAACATGTGTTAACTTTATAAAAGGAGAAGCTAGTCATGTTAGTGAAAATAAAAGAGAACCAATGCTGTTTTAATTTATTTTATGGTTTAAAACAATATAATGGTAGTAAGAACAAAGAAGGAATACGGTATAGACATCTATTGTTCATAAATGCACATTTGAGCTTAGAAGTGTCGGGAAACTTGAACGATCACACGGACTCTTATCCAAAGCAATAGGGGTATTCAAACTTTTCTGGATTTAAAGAAAGCTTTCCCATGTAACTTGTTTTATCTGCTTACAAAAGTAGTGAACTAAGGCCTGGCGCTGTATGACTTTGTCACTAGAAACTGCTAATATCGTATTAAACATCTTCTCAAATATTACCCGTAGGCCCCCCCCTCCCCCGCCATCACAGCTCCCCAATCTTACCTGTAGGTGTCTGAAAGGTTCTGCCATCCCATTCGTCATTATAGTTTCCCAGTCTTACCTGTAGGTGTCTGGTGTATAAGATGAATTAGTGATGTAAACTTTGGAGGAAACCATTAACATCACACCAGATGCATGTGTGTGATAAATAAGTGGCGTTAACTCTGGAGGAAACCATGGACGTCACACCAGATACATGTATGTGATGAATTAGTGATGTTAACTCTGGAGGAAACCATGGACGTCACACCAGATACATGTATGTGATGAATTAGTGATGTTAACTCTAGAGGAAACCATGGACCTCACACCAGATGCATGTATGTGATGAATTAGTGGCGTTAACTCTAGGAAAAACCATGGACGTCACATCAGATACATGTATGTGATAACTAAGTGGCGTTAACTCTGGAGGAAACCATGGACGTCACACCAGATACATGTATGTGATGAATTAGTGGCGTTAACTCTGGGAAAAACCATGGACGTCACACCAGATACATGTTTGTGATAAATAAGTGGCGTTAACTCTGGAGGAAACCATGGACGTCACACCAGATACATGTATGTGATGAATTAGTAGCGTTAACTCTGGAGGAAACCTTGGACGTCACACCAGATACATGTTTGTGATAAATAAGTGGCGTTAACTCTGGAGGAAACCATGGACGTCACACCAGATGCATGTATGTGATGAATAAGTGGCGTTAAATCTGGAGGAAACCATCGACGTCACACCAGATACATGGATGTGATAACTTAGTGGCGTTAAATCTGGAGGAAACCATGGACCTCACACCAGATACATGTATGTGATGAATTAGTGGCGTTAACTCTGGGAAAAACCACGGACGTCACACCAGATACATGTATGTGATAACTTACGTATATAACTAATATATAACTATATATTACGTATATAACTGTTTATCTATAGATATTTATGAGAATTAAAATTTATATTTTATAATATAGGCCAGTGGCCTTCAAATAATTTATGACAACATCGCCAGCGATGCTGTCAAATAAATCATATATAGAGTTGACCGTGTAGAACCTTTGGTGAACATGAGCAAAGTCTACACAGTCAACCAAGATATGTTTGATGTCGTATTGATCATCACATCCAACACACTCGGAGCACTGCTCCCATCTTAGATGAAATTGTGTGTCAGATGAGAATGCCCAACACGACACCTCGTTAAAACTACTTGGTTCCTACGAGACATTCCACAAGTATAGGCATTGTAGCCAATGACAGGATGAATGGCATGCAGTTTATTATGGATCTGCAAGTCCCATTCACCCTGCCAAAGGCGACGAATATATTTAAGAATATTAGACTTTACGTCAGTATAAGGGATTTTAACCCGAGATACAGGTTTATATAGGGCAGCTTTCGCTTCCCTGTCCACGACTGTGTTTTCATGGATACCAGTGTGATTTGGTATCCAACAGAATATAATATCTTTACCTCTTTTAATTAGTTTTCTATGTTTGGCTATTATCTCAAGTATAAATGGATTTTTAAATTTATTATTCTGAATCGCCTAAAGGCAAGACAGCGAGTCGCTGCATATCACTGCCCTCTGGGCATGCCCAGAGGAAACATATAAGGCCAGGAGTATAGCCCTGGCCTCTGCAGAAAAGATAGAAGATGAAGGTGGCAGACGAAGAGAAGTGACCCGCTGCTCTAAGACAGCCGCAGCCGCAACTCTGTCCCCATCCTTTGACCCGTCAGTACATATAAATTTATGATCCATATAATCAGCCTTGATTTTAGCAAAACCTTGCTGAATTATAAGAGGATTTGTATTTGATTTATTATATTTACGTAGATCAAATATTAGTTTAGTTTGTGGAAGAAGCCATGGAGGAGACTCCGGAAAAGACACCGGAGCTATATCCTCCAGCTTGATGTTAGCACCCACAATATGGTCCCGTATGCAAAGACCGAACGAAGGGATCTTGTTAGGACATTTAATATATTTGTCTGCATATAATGGATTGAAAACACAATCGTAGGCAGGGTTTGTTGGATGAGCTTTAAGCTTACTAGCGTATTGAAGGCTACGTTTTATACGTCGATGATATAAAGAAGGTTCATTAGCCTCCACGTATAAACTTTCTACTGGTGAGGTTCTAAAAGCACCAAGGCTGAGCCTCAACCTCTGGTGATGAACTGGATCCAACATTTTAATGTACGACTTCCTAGCGGAACCGTAAATGATGGATCCATAGTCCAATTTAGACCTCGCCAGAGAACGATATAAGTTAAGTAAACCTGATCGGTCAGCACCCCAATCGGTGCTAGACACGACCTTAATTATATCGAGAGCCTTTGTACATTTAGCTTTAAGCATTTTAATATGAGGTATAAAAGATAGCTTACTATCAAATATTATACCTAAAAATTTCGTTTCTCCAACAATTTTAACCTGTTCACCACAAAAATTAAGCTCAGGGTCAAGATGAAGTTTCCGTTTATTATAAAAATGCATACCGACGGTTTTAGACGTTGAAAATCTAAAACCGTTTTCAGTTGCCCATTTCTCGATCTTATTGAGACAAAGCTGCAACTGACGTTCGATATTATTCATATTTTTAGCTCGGTAGCATATAAGGAAATCATCCACGTATAAGGAACCCTCTGTGCCAGATGTTAATGTTTTTGCTAGGCTATTTATTTTTATGCTAAACAGAGTTGGTGATAGAATGCTGCCCTGGGGTAAACCCATTTCCTGCTCATAAGAGTTTTAAAATACCATATTTCCATGTGGTGTCGTAGGCCTTTTCAAGGTCAAAAAATATGGACACCACATGTTCGTTATTGATGAAGCCATTGCGAATAAGGGTTTCGAATCGAACAAGGTGATCAATAGTGGATCTACCTTGACGAAAACCGCATTGAATATTAGAAAGTAAGTTGTTGGTTTCAAGAAACCAAACAAGTCTATCATTAATCATCCGTTCCATAGTCTTACAGACACAGCTGGTAAGAGCTATGGGACGGTAATTATTTGGATCAGTATGATCCTTAGCCGGTTTAGGGACCGGGATAATACACGCCTCCCTCCATGATGGTGGAAAATTACCAGTTATCCAAATATCATTAAGCAAGTCCAAGAGAGTCTCCAGTGGCTCAGCTGGTAAATCATTCAGAAATTTATAATATACGTTATCGGGCCAACAAGCAGTATCGTGGGCCTTTTTTAATGCAGTTTTACGTTCCTCGATATTAATAGTATGATTATAATCTTCTAAATTTTTAGAAAAAAAAGGCAATTTAGTTTTCTCCTTCTGGTTTTTAATATGTTGGAATTTTTTAGTGTAGTTCTCAGAAGAAGATGTGTTGGAAATTGTCTCAGCTAATTTATTTGCTATATCGGATGGAGAGGTTAATATATTATCTCTATCTTTCAAATGCTGGACTTTGGCTTTATTATTTTTGCCCTTAAGTTTCTGAACCATGTTCCAGACCTTACGCATGGGGGTGTTTTTGACGTAATGCCCGAAACAAAGCTCCGCCAACAAGATCGTCTCTTGGACTTGAGTAATCGGCGAGTCTTAGCTCTAAAGTTATGAACGTGGTTTAAATTATTATCAGTAGGACAATGATTAAATCTGTGTTCAGCCTTTTTACGGTCCTTTATGGCTTTACGACAGTCATTGTCGTACCAGGGTTTACTTTTGGATGTTGGATTTGTCGAGGTCTTAGAGATAGTTCTGTCAGCGGCTTCTAAAACAAGCTGACTAAATTTTAACATAGGATCATCTGCTCCAGTGAGACTCTCTGAGGTGATATCAGCCTCACAAAACATCTCAAATGCGATCCAATCTGCTTTATCGAATTTCCATCTAGCTACACGTTCTAAAGAATTAGAAGTGATATGTTCTAGGATTATAGGAAAATGGTCACTACCACAAAGATCGTCATACACCTTGCAAGAAAAATCCGGGAGAAGTGATGGATCTGTGATAGTGAGATCGACAGCAGAATAAGCGCCATTACCTGGATGTAAATAGGTGTTAGAACCATCATTGAAATAACACAGTTCTTCGTTAGATAAGAAGTTTTCTACTATCTTGCCCTTATCATTTATGTTGTTACTGCCCCATAGGGGGTTATGGGAATTAAAATCTCCCATAAGTATAAAAGGTTTTGGCAACTGTTGTTTTAAATTATGTAACTGAAAAGCTGACACAGAAATGTTCGGGGGAATATACACTGAACATAATGTGATTGTTTCACATAATGAAACACGAACAGCCACAGCCTGAAGCTCTGTATCCAGAGCAACAGGGCTATGAATAATATTGTTATTGACGAAGGTAGAACAGCCGCCCGCAGCTCGCTCTTCTTCATTTGAGTACGTACTGTATATTGAGTAATTTTTAAGACTGATTTTGTCTTTGTCAGATGTCTTCAGGTGAGTTTCCTGAAGACACAGGGCAATAGGATTTATTGATTGGACAAGCTGTGTTATTTCAATAAAATTTACCTTCAGGCCTCGACAATTCCACTGTATAATTTTGTCATATTTCGCCATTATGGAGGGAGACGTATAGGAGATTTTGCTTTATGTTTGGACCGAGGACGACCCTTTCGTGGAGGTCGGCTGGACGATCTCCTTGGTGCGGGTGATATATCCATCACCTCCGCATCTGATGTTGAAGGACCAACGTCCTCCAACGAACCAAACTTATTGAAAGTTTGGATAAGATCCCTAGTGGCCTTAGAGGGACGCTCTGTGGGGCCACCAGGTTTATTAGTTATTTTTATTATTATTTTGAGATTGACTTTTGGACTTATTTTTGTCATTTTTAGGGCATTTGGGCTCAGCTGGTTTACCAGGGTGTTCTATACTATTTACTGTTTTTATTTGTTCTTTTGAAGGAGTTTGAGTTGAGGAAGAACTAAATGAAGGTTGAGACGGAAGTTGCACAGAAACATAACTAGGTTTGTCGTTTCCCATGGGCCAAGTCCAAGAGGTTTGAGTAGCAACAGTTGCTACTCTCTTGACCACATTGGCAAACGAAGTCGGTAGAGAAGTATTAGAAAGTGAGGCTAATTTCCGGGCGTCCTGATAGGAGATATTGTTTTTAATTTTCAAGTTGATAATTTGCTTTTCCTTAACGAAAAGCAGACAGTCCCTTGAGGAGGCCATGTGATCTCCACTGCAGTTGCAACACTTAACTGTGTTGCTGCAGTCGAAACCATCATGCCCTTCATGTTTAAGGTAGACATGACATATAGATATAAATTTCACCCCATATGTTCCCCACCCACTACGGAGTGCCAACAAGGGCGATGCCTGAAATCGTAGATTACGCGTCGCAACCCGCGGCAAACAGGTCGCTCCCGAGTTGCCTCTCACACAACCAGGAAGATGTGAGCCTATTATATTCACCGGGCTCACACAGGAGAGCTCTAGGTTAGTCGACTTTTACGACAAGCTTGCCTAGAGGGCTGAAGTCCTATTCTTATCACCCCGGAAACCCCACGGGGGACGATTTGAAGTCGCTACATCCTTCGGAGATTAAATGACCTTATGGTCACATTAAACCACACTAGACACCTACATGTAGATTCGACTTTGGAATTCTTGCTATGCAGCTCACATTATTCGGAAATTCAAAAACTTTTCTTTTGTTTGGAGTGAGCTTTTGACCACGTAGGCGTGGAATAAAGACTTCGTTGTTGTTTCCAGACGACAGAAACGTATCATAACCCCTAATCAAGTTTCCACCGGCCAGAAAATGGATGTAAACACTATGCTGAATTTCCGGTGTTCGCGGAAACGTTCCAGAAGTAGGTTGTTTACACTTTCTAGTGCTTATCTCGGTTGCATACGCCAGTGAGGAAATCGGATAATTTCACCCAGTGGTGGTTCCAGATATCATATCAGTATATCAGTATGTTTATACACGGCTTTGTTAAATTTCTCCTTGAATATCTCCTTGAAGGTGTACTTCTACAATAGTGCTATGTTTTGCTGCCATGTGTACTTATGCTTGAGAAAAGCAATACTGAAAAACACATATATTTTCAAAAAAAATGGCAAAATTATTGACATATAACAACAAACCCATAACTGCTGCACCAAGAATTGTACTAGATCATTCTATAGCTTTCCGGATCTCGGCTTTTCTCAGATAAATTGTTTGTCATGGTGGCCGATGATCAGGTGATGACACGTTTTCTTTTTTTACTCAGATAGTATATACATGTATGATCGGAATGCCAGCATCTCTGGCACTCTGCTTCATAACTGTGTCCATTTCACAAGGCCAACGAATTTCGACTGTGTGTTAGTTGTTTCATGATGCTTTGTCATAAACATAAAGGACGGATTTCCACCGCTTTTTTATATGGTGCTGCTTCACTGAGACGACTTACCGAAGGCAAGTAAGCCGCCCCTCACGAGCCATTATACTGATTCGGGTCAACCAATCGTTGCACTATCCCCTTCATGCCGAACGTGAAGCGAGGAAGTTAGAGCTTCCCCTTTTAAGCTTAGGTGTGACCCAACACAGGATTGACCCTGGATCTACCTGGGTGAGTGAGTGAGTGCTTGGGGTTTAACGTCGCACTTAACAATTTTTCAGTAACATGGCTACGAAGGAGTCCGTAGAGTACATGTACGTGTAATGTGCCTCCTTGTTGCCGGACGGATCCGTCATGCTAAACGCCAAGCGAGGAAGTTACAACTTCCTCTTTAAAGGTCTTAGGTTTGACCCTGGATCTACCGCTCCCGTAGCAGACGCTCTACCAACTGTGCTATGGGGGTGCGGGTCGTTTTAATAGTAATGTGGCAAGACTTTGAGTTGACATCAAGTCTAAAATGCGATAAACATGTAAGAGTGTTTACTTTTGTAAACATGTGAGGTGTTGACATAGTAAAAATGAAATATGTTCTATGTAAACACGTCACATGCTTACTGTAGGAAACACTCTTACATGTTTATGGGATTTTATACTTAATATCAACACAAAGTCATGCTTACCAGCTACTTGTGTTACACGAAAATATCATCCATATTACTATTCAAATACGTTTCACACGTTTAGTATAGAAACTCATATATTTAGTCACTAAAAATATATAGTTTTTTATGAATGTACACCAGGACGTGTTTCCAAACTGTAACAGAGAGATCTTTATAAACAAAACACTTATTTTTAATATGTACTATTTAATATTTACATGAACAGCTAGAATACAACCCTAACTGAGTCAAACTGAGAAGAGGCCCTACAGTAACCGGTTACGTGTGCCGTCGGCGCTCTGCTTTTATTCTCTGTGGAGTAGTCTTTCATATGAACAACTTACAATGACATGTCTTGTTCCTCTTCCGTCCAACGTTTTTTTATATGAGCATGTTCAGTGTGAAGCTGCACAGCCACAGTTTATTTATTTATTTATTATATTGGTGTTTTACGCCATACTCAAGAATATTTCACTTATACGACGCCAGCCGACATATATGGTGGGAGGAAACCGGGCAGAGCTTGGTTGAAACCCACGACCGTCCGCAGGTTGCCGACCGATCTTCCCACGTACGGCCAGAGAGGAAGCCAACATAAACTGGTGGGAGGCCAATGTGAATTATTACGCCGCGTTGGCGTGCTAACCCCTTCCGGGCTCTTGGGGTCCATAGCAGGCCTGTGAAGAGAAAAAAAACCATTAGTTAAATATGTCTCGCCAAGCCGGGAAAACAAAATGTTTATTTACGGAAGAAAGACCGGGAATGCGACATGCATTTATCCAATATTTACTTACTGGACTTGCAACATCGGTGCGTCGCTGTTGTACCGGAGTACTGCAAATAAAAAAAATCAGATGCCACTATTAAGTCACTTCAAGTATTTATGCAGTGCTTTATGTATGTACTCCTAATGTTAAGAAACAGAATAATTATCGTTGCGCTATTGACGAAAAAAAACAAACAAACAATGTATCTCTTACCCTAATGACGACAGCTTTCCCGTCACCACATGGCCGTGTCTCTCCAGGAATTGCACGACTTGGTCAGTGATAGATCCCAGTTCGCTCAGAACAGTGTCGTACTTCATAATCATGTGCTCCCGAACATATATCCTGGCCTGAACTTTCGCCTTCCACAACACCCGAAGCATCTCTTCCCTGGGCTTGCCCTTCATGCACTTCGCCTTCAGGTGAGTCGCTAGCCAGCACGTCACGTGATGGCACAGAGGGCAGGCGTAATAGCAACGTCGGTCTGGAAAATATGTATATTTAAACATGACTCCAAATCCGGCTAGTTATATTAAATATTAAAATATTAAATATTAAATATTAAAAGAAAAAATGTTCTTGAAAAATAAAACCACGGAGAGGTAAAGTAAAAGAAAAGAAAAGAATGCACTCGAAAGCAAAGTGGAAAATTGCACGTGGTCTTTTTTTAAACAATCAGACAGAAATAAATATGTCAAGCTTACCGGCCATGACGATGTCCAAAAATTTCAGCTAAGGGACTATAAATCAAAAAAACAGATGACACAAAAAAACACAACAATTAAGCTATGGTAAGTCAGTAAAGGTCAGTGAAACTGCAGCGAAGTTCTCCAGGTGATCGCTGGCGGGTGTATTCAGAAGTTAGTAGATCCACAAGCAAGGCAGTCGACCTATATCAATAAATGAAAGCGATGTAATCGATGTGATTAGGATACAAAAAAATCAGATGCCAATATTAAGCTAAGAGAAGTCAGTAACGGAGCAGTGAAAATGGAGCGAAGTTCTGCAGGTTATGGCTGGCGGGTGTTACGACCCAAACTGTCTGTATTATAAAGAGATGGCTTGTTCGAAATACAGGACAGTTTAGCCGCACAAAAAAGTAACCAAAACCAGCAGATTTTATTTTACAACAATTTATTAGTTTAACAAGAACAGATAATAAAACTTATACAAATACTAAAGTACTTAATTTTAACAAGAAAGGATAGCAGTATCTATAAAAATACTAAAGTACTTACGGTGTCAAGTCCAAACGGACGCATATATTCCACAATATATATACCACACAGGCATAAATGCTCAGAGGCAAATTCACAAGAGGGAAAATCCACAGTATAACTGAGTGTATGACGAAATATACACAAAATTCCACAGACAGGGTCCGTGTACTAATGGGCACTGTGTATACAAGAGCACAAATTAAACATACAAGTTCAGACTGAACAAGTGCTGGGTGGAGATAGGATATAACAAAGCCAGAGGCTATAAAGACACCAAAATTCAGCACAAAAGGCCTAATAAAGTAATACACAGCGAAAGCATCCAAACTCTCAATAATTCTCCTTCTTCCGTTCTCTGTTCTCTCCCGCCTTATATAGCCTGGTGGAATTGTCCAGAATAAGAAAATTCCTGAACACTTGATGTAAACAAACAGGAACCGAAATGAGTGCATTCTGGAATATTCTAAGGTAGAGGTAGACAGCACTCCCTGAACTTAGCATATGTAAACAGTGGTAAGCTATATTTAGAAACTGACGGCAGTCATGCACATAACACGGGTCTATTCAGAAGTTGGTATAGATCCACAAGCAAGGCAGTGAGCCAATAGAGGAATTGTCACAGTTTTGTGACCGCAGATCCGCCCTCCCCACTTTCGACAGAAACCAGCCAGCTGAAAGTGGGAAATTGTCACAAACACTCTAGTTCTTGATGGAGTTACACAGTTTTCTTTATCCACAGACGGCTAAAGTTTGGGGTTAACATTCAAATTAGGCTTAAAGACAGTCAGCAGAATGTTGGGAATTTGGTTTGTGACTGCCAATCCGTCCCTCCCCGCTTTCCGCTAATACCGGCCAGTGGAATGTGAGGAATTGTCACAGTTTTGTGACAGCAGATCCTCCCTCCCCACTTTCGACAAAAACCAGCCAGCTGAAAGTGGGCAATTGTCACAGATACTCTAGTTCTTAAAGGAGTTACACAGTTTCTTGATTCAGAGACGGCTAAAGCTTGGGGTTAACATTCAAATTAGGCTTAAAGACAGTCAGCAGAATGTTGGGAATTTGGTTTGTGACCCCCAATCTCGCCCTCCCCGCTTTCCGCTAATACCGGTCAGTGGAATGTGAGGAATTGTCACAGTTTTGTGACCGCAGATCCGCCCTCCCCACTTTCGACAGAAACCAGCCAGCTGAAAGTGGGCAATTGTCACAGACACTCTAGTTCTTAAAGGAGTTACACAATTTTCTTTATCCAGAGACGGCCAAAGCTTGGGGTTAACATTCAAATTAGGCTTAAAGACAGTCAGCAGAATGTTGGGAATTTGGTTTGTGACAGCCAATCCGGCCCTCCCCGCTTTCCGCTAATACCGGCCAGTGGAATGTGAGGAATTGTCACAGTTTTGTGACCGCAGATCCTCCGTCCAAACTTTCGACAGAAACCAGCCAGCTGAAAGTGGGCAATTGTCACAGATACTCTAGTTCTTAAAGGAGTTACACAGTTTTCTTTATCCAGAGACGGCTAAAGTATGCGGTTAACATTCAAATTAGGCTTAAAGACAGTCAGCAGAATGTTTGGAATTTTGTTTGTGACTGCCAATCCGGCCCTCCCCGCTTTCCGCTAATACCGGCCAGTGGAATGTGAGGAATTGTCACAGTTTTGTGACCGCAGATCCTCCGTCCAAAACTTTCGACAGAAACCAGCCAGCTGAAAGTGGGCAATTGTCACAGATGCTCTAGTTCTTAAAGGAGTTACACAATTTTCCTTTATCCAGAGACGGCCAAAGCTTGGGGTTAACATTCAAATTAGGCTTAAAGACAGTCAGCAGAATGTTGGGAATTTGGTTTGTGACTTCCAATCCGGCCCTCCCCGCTTTCCGATAATACCGCCAGTGGAAATTGAGGAATTGTCCACAGTTTTGTGACCGCAGATCCTCCGTCCAAACTTTCGACAGAAACCAGCCAGCTGAAAGTGGGCAATTGTCACAGATACTCTAGTTCTTGAAGGAGTACACAGTTTTCCTTTATCCCAGAGGACGGCTAAAGTATGCGGTTAACATTCAAATTAAGCTAACAGTCCAGTCAGCAGAATATTTGGAATTTTGTTTGTGACTGCCAATCCGGCCTCCCCGCTTTCCGATAATACCGGCCAGTGGAATGTGAGGAATTGTCACAGTTTTTGTGACCGAAATCCTCCCCCCCTCCCCACTTTCGACAGAAACCAGCCAGCTGAAAGTGGCAATTGTCACAGACACTCTAGTTCTTGAAAGAGTTACACAGTTTTATATCCACAGACGTCTAATGCTTGGGTTAACATTCAAATTAGGCTTAAAGACAGTCAGCAGAATGTTGGGACTTTGGTTGTGATTGCCAATACCGGCCCTCACCCGGTACCGCTAAATACCGCCAGTGGAATGTGAGGAATTGTCACAGTTTGTGACCGAAGATCCGCCCTCCCCACTTTCGACAGAAACCAGCCAGCTGAAAGTGGGCAATTGTCACAGATACTCTAGTTCTTGATGGAGTTAACACAGTTTTCTTTATCCAGAGACGGCTAAAGCTTTGGGGTTAACATTCAAATTAGGCTTAAAGACAGTCAGCATAATGTTGGGAATTTGGTTTGTGACAGCCAATCCGGCCCTCCCCGCCTCTCGCTAATACCGGCCAGTGGAATGTGAGGAATTGTCACAGTTTTGTGGCCGCAGATCCTCCCTCCCCACTTTCGACAGAAACCAGCCAGCTGAAAGTGGGCAATTGTCACAGATACTCTAGTTCTTAAAGGAGTTACACAGTTTTCTTTATCCAGAGACGGCTAAAGCTTGGGGTTAACATTCAAATTAGGCTTAAAGACAGCAGAATGTTGGGAATTTGGTTTGTAACGGCCAGTCCGGTCCTCTCCGCTTTCCGCTAATACCGGCCAGTGGAATGTGAGGAATTGTCACAGTTTTGTGACCGCAGATCCTCCCTCCCCACTTTCGACAGAAACCAGCCAGCTGAAAGTGGGCAATTGTCACAGATGCTCTAGTTCTTGAAGGAGTTACACAGTTTTCTTTATCCACAGACGGCTAAAGTTTGGGGTTAACATTCAAATTAGGCATAAAGACAGTCAGCAGAATGTTGGGAATTTGGTTTGTGACAGCCAATGTGGCCCTCCCCGCTCTCCGCTAATACCGGCCAGTGGAATGTGAGGAATTGTCACAGTTTTGTGAAAGAGATCCGCCCCCCAACCCTCCCCCCCCCCCCACTTTCAGGGCTAATCCGTCCATCCCCACTTTCGGGTAATAGCGGCCAGTGGAATGTGAGGAATTGTCAAGTTTTGTGACTGCAGATCCGCCCGCCCAACTTTCCGAAAGAAACCAGCCAGCTGAAAGTGGGCAATTGTCACAAATACTCTTGTTCTTGAAGGAGTTACACATTTTCTTTATTCAGAGACGGATAAAGCTTGGGGTTAACATTCAAATTAGGCTTAAAGACTGTCAGCAGAATGTTGGGAATTTTGTTTGTGACAGCCAATCCGGCCCTTCCCGCTTTCCGCTAATACCGGCCAGTGGAATGTGAGGAATTCTCACAGTTTTGTGACCGGAGATATGCCCTCCCCACTTTCGACAGAAACCAGCCAGCTGTAAGTGGGCAATTGTCACAGATACTCTAGTTCTTGAAGGAGTTACACAGTTTCTTTATTCAGAGACGGCTAAAGCTTGGGGTTAACATTCAAATTAGGCTTAAAGACAGTCAGCAGAATGTTGGGAATTTGGTTTGTGACTGCCATTCTGGCCCTCCCCGCTTTCCGCTAATACCGGCCAGTGGAATGTGAGGAATTATCACCGTTCTGTGGCTGGAGATTCGCCCTCCCCACTTTCGACAGAAACCAGCGAGCTGAAAGTGGGCAATTGTCACAGATACTCTAGTTCTTGAAGGGGTTACACAGTTTCTTTATTCAGAGACGGCTAAAGCTTTGGGTTAACATTCAAATTAGGCTTAAAGACAGTTAGCAGAATGTTGGGAATTTTGTTTGTGACAGCCAATCCGGCCCTTCCCGCTTTCCGCTAATACCGGCCAGTGGAATGTGAGGAATTCTCACAGTTTTGTGGCCGGAGATCTGCCCTCCTCACTTTCGACAGAAACCAGCCAGCTGTAAGTGGGCAATTGTCACAGATACTCTAGTTCTTGAAGGAGTTACACAGTTTCTTCATTCAGAGACGGCTAAAGCTTGGGGTTAACATTCAAATTAGGCTTAAAGACAGTCAGCAGAATGTTGGGAATTTGGTTTGTGACTGCCATTCTGGCCCTGCCTGCTTTCCGCTAATACCGGCCAGTGGAATGTGAGGAATTATCACAGTTTTGTGGCCGGAGATTCGCCCTCCCCACTTTCGACAGAAACCAGCCAGCTGAAAGTGGGCAATTGTCACAGATACTCTAGTTCTTGAAGGGGTTACACAGTTTCTTTATTCAGAGACGGCTAAAGCTTGGGGTTAACATTCAAATTAGGGTTAAAGACAGTCAGCAAAATGTTGGGAATTTGGTTTGTTACTGCCAATCCGACCCTCCCCGCTTTCCGCTAATACCGGCCAGTGGAATGTGAGGAATTGTCACATTTTTGTGACCGGAGATCCGCCCGCCCCACCTTCGATAAAAACCAGCCAGCTAAAAGTGGACAATTGTCACAGACACTCTAGTTCTTGAAGGAGTTACACAATTTTCTTTATCCACATACGGTTAAAGCTTGGGATTAACATTCAAATTAGGCTTAAAGACAGTCAGCAGAATGTTGGGAATTTGGTTTGTGAGTGCCAATCCGGCTCTCTACGCTTTCCGCTAATACCGGCCAGTGGAATGTGAGGAATTATCACAGTTTTGTGACCGCAGATCCGCCCTCCCCACTTTCGACAGAAACCAGCCAGCTGAAAGTGGGCAATTGTCACAGATACTCTAGTTCTTGAAGGAGTTACACAGTTTTCTTAATCCAGAGACGGCTAAAGCTTTTGGGTTAACTTTCAAATTAGGCTTAAAGACAGTCAGCAGAATGTTGGGAATTTGGTTTGTGACAGCCAATGTGGCCCTCCCCGCTTTCCGCTAATACCGGCCAGTGGAATGTGAGGAATTGTCACAGTTTTGTGAAATGAGATCCGCCCCCAACCCCCAACCCCCCCCCCCCCCCCCCACACTTTCAGGCTAATCCGTCCATCCCCACTTTCGGGTAATAGCGGCCAGTGGAATGTGAGGAATTGTCACAGTTTTGTGACTGCAGATCCGCCCGCCCAACTTTCCGAAAGAAACCAGCCAGCTGAAAGTGGGCAATTGTCACAAATACTCTTGTTCTTGAAGGAGTTACACATTTTCTTTATTCAGAGACGGATAAAGCTTATGGTTAACATTCAAATTAGGCTTAAAGACTGTCAGCAGAATGTTGGGAATTTTGTTTGTGACAGCCAATCCGGCCCTTCCCGCTTTCCGCTAATACCGGCCAGTGGAATGTGAGGAATTCTCACAGTTTTGTGACTGGAGATATGCCCTCCCCACTTTCGACAGAAACCAGCCAGCTGTAAGTGGGCAATTGTCACAGATACTCTAGTTCTTGAAACAGTTACACAGTTGCTTTATTCAGAGACGGCTAAAGCTTGGGGTTAACATTCAAATTAGGCTTAAAGACAGTCAGCAGAATGTTGGGAATTTGGTTTGTGACTGCCATTCTGGCCCTCCCCGCTTTCCGCTAATACCGGCCAGTGGAATGTGAGGAATTATCACCGTTCTGTGGCCGGAGATTCGCCCTCCCCACTTTCGACAGAAACCAGCCAGCTGAAAGTGGGCAATTGTCACAGATACTCTAGTTCTTGAAGGGGTTACACAGTTTCTTTATTCAGAGACGGCTAAAGCTTTGGGTTAACATTCAAATTAGGCTTAAAGACAGTTAGCAGAATGTTGGGAATTTTGTTTGTGACAGCCAATCCGGCCCTTCCCGCTTTCCGCTAATACCGGCCAGTGGAATGTGAGGAATTCTCACAGTTTTGTGGCCGGAGATCTGCCCTCCTCACTTTCGACAGAAACCAGCCAGCTGTAAGTGGGCAATTGTCACAGATACTCTAGTTCTTGAAGGAGTTACACAGTTTCTTCATTCAGAGACGGCTAAAGCTTGGGGTTAACATTCAAATTAGGCTTAAAGACAGTCAGCAGAATGTTGGGAATTTGGTTTGTGACTGCCATTCTGGCCCTCCCCGCTTTCCGCTAATACCGGCCAGTGGAATGTGAGGAATTATCACCGTTCTGTGGCCGGAGATTCGCCCTCCCCACTTTCGACAGAAACCAGCCAGCTGAAAGTGGGCAATTGTCACAGATACTCTAGTTCTTGAAGGGGTTACACAGTTTCTTTATTCAGAGACGGCTAAAGCTTGGGGTTAACATTCAAATTAGGCTTAAAGACAGTAAGCAAAATGTTCCGAATTTGGTTTGTTACTGCCAATCCGACCCTCCCCGCTTTCCGCTAATACCGGCCAGTGGAATGTGAGGAATTGTCACATTTTTATGACCGGAGATCCGCCCGCCCCACCTTCGATAGAAACCAGCCAGCTCAAAGTGGGCAATTGTCACAGACACTCTAGTTCTTGAAGGAGTTACACAATTTTCTTTATCCACAGACGGCTAAAGCTTGGGGTTAGCATTCAAATTAGGCTTAAAGACAGTCAGCAGAATGTTGGGAATTTGGTTTGTGACTGCCAATCCGGCTCTTTACGCTTTCCGCTAATACCGGCCAGTGGAATGTGAGGAATTATCACAGTTTAGTGACCGCAGATCCGCCCTCCCCACTTTCGACAGAAACCAGCCAGCTGAAAGTGGGCAATTGTCACAGATACTCTAGTTCTTGAAGGAGTTACACAGTTTTCTTAATCCAGATACGGCTAAAGCTTGGGGTTAACATTCAAATTAGGGTTAAAGACAGTCAGCAGAATGTTGGGAATTTGGTTTGTGACAGCCAATCCGGCTCTCCCCGCTTTCCGCTAATACCGGCCATTGAAATGTGAGGAATTGTCACAGTTTTGTGACCGGAGATCTGCCCTCCCCACTTTCCACAGTAACCAGCCAGCTGAAAGTGGGCAATTGTCACAGATACTCTATTTCTTGAAGAAGTTACACAGTTTTCTTTATCCAAAGACGGCTAAAGCTTTTGGGTTAACTTTCAAATTAGGCTTAAAGACAGTCAGCAGAATGTTGGGAATTTGGTTTGTGACAGCCAATCTGGCCCTCCCCGCTTTCCGCTAATACCGGCCATTGGAATGTGAGGAATTGTCACAGTTTTGTGAAATGAGATCCGCCCCCAACCCTTCCCCCCCCCCAACCCCACTTTCAGGCTAATCCGTCCATCCCCACTTTTGGGTAATAGCGGCCAGTGGAATGTGAGAAATTGTCACAGTTTTGTGACCGGAGATCTGCCCTCCCCACTTTCCACAGTAACCAGCCAGCTGAAAGTGGGCAATTGTCACAGATACTCTATTTCTTGAAGGAGTTACACAGTTTTCTTTATCCAAAGACGGCTAAAGCTTGGGGTTAACATTCAAATTAGGCTTAAAGACAGTCAGCAGAATGTTGGGAATTTGGTTTGTGACAGCCAATCTGGCCCTCCCCGCTTTCCGCTTATACCGGCCAGTGGAATGTGAGGAATTGTCACAGTTTTGTGACCGCAGATCCGCCCTCCCCACTTTCGACAGAAACCAGCCAGCTGAAAGTGGGCAATTGTCACAGACACTCTAGTTCTTAAAGGAGTTACACAATTTTCTTTATCCAGAGACGGCCAAAGCCTGGGGTTAACATTCAAATTATGCTTAAAGACAGTCAGCAGAATGTTGGGAATTTGGTTTGTGACTTCCAATCCGGTCCTCCCCGCTTTCCGCTAATACCCGCCAGTGGAATGTGAGGAATTCTCACAGTTTTGTGACCGCAGATCCTCCGTCCAAACTTTCGACAGAAACCAGCCAGCTGAAAGTGGGCAATTGTCACAGATACTCTAGTTCTTGAAGGAGTTACACAGTTTTCTTTATTTAGAGACGGCTAAAGTATGCGGTTAACATTCAAATTAGGCTTAAAGACAGTCAGCAGAATATTTGGAATTTTGTTTGTGACTGCCAATCCGGCCCTCCCCGCTTTCCGCTAATACCGGCCAGTGGAATGTGAGAAATTGTCACAGTTTTGTGACAGCAGATCCTCCCTCCCCACTTTCGACAGAAACCAGTCAGCTGAAAGTGGGCAATTGTCACAGACACTCTAGTTCTTGAAAGAGTTACACAGTTTTTTATATCCACAGACGTCTAATGCTTTTGGGTTAACATTCAAATTAGGCTTAAAGACAGTCAGCAGAATGTTGGGAATTTGGTTTGTGATTGCCAATCCGGCCCTCCCCGGTTACCACTAATACCGGCCAGTGGAATGTGAGGAATTGTCACAGTTTTGTGACCGAAGATCCGCCCTCCCCACTTTCGACAGAAAACAGCCAGCTGAAAGTGGGCAATTGTCACAGATACTCTAGTTCTTGATGGAGTTACACAGTTTTCTTTATCCAGAGACGGCTAAAGCTTTGGGGTTAACATTCAAATTAGGCTTAAAGACAGTCAGCAGAATGTTGGGAATTTGGTTTGTGACAGCCAATCCGGCCCTCCCCGCTCTCCGCTAATACCGGCCAGTGGAATGTGAGGAATTGTCACAGTTTTGTGGCCGCAGATCCTCCCTCCCCACTTTCGACAGAAACCAGCCAGCTGAAAGTGGGCAATTGTCACAGATACTCTAGTTCTTAAAGGAGTTACACAGTTTTCTTTATGCAGAGACGGCTAAAGCTTGGGGTTAACATTCAAATTAGGCTTAAAGACAGCAGAATGTTGGGAATTTGGTTTGTAACGGCCAGTCCGGTCGTCTCCGCTTTCCGCTAATACCGGCCAGTGGAATGTGAGGAATTGTCACAGTTTTGTGACCGCAGATCCTCCCTTCCCACTTTCGACAAAAACCATCCAGCTGAAAGTGGGCAATTGTCACAGATGCTCTAGTTCTTGCAGGAGTTACACAGTTTTCTTTATCCACAGACGGCTAAAGTTTGGGGTTAACATTCAAATTAGGCATAAAGACAGTCAGCAGAATGTTGGGAATTTGGTTTGTGGCAGCCAATCCGGCCCTCCCCGCTCTCCGCTATTACCGGCCAGTGGAATGTGAGGAATTGTCACAGTTTTGTGGCCGCAGATCCTCCCTCCCCACTTTCGACAGAAACCAGTCAGCTGAAAGTGGGCAATTGTCACAGATACTCTAGTTCTTGATGGAGTTACACAGTTTTCTTTATCCACAGACGGCTAAAGTTTGGGGTTTACATTCAAATTAGGCTTAAAGACAGCAGAATGTTGGGAATTTGGTTTGTGACTGCCAATCCGGCCCTCCCCGCTTTCCGCTACTACCGGCCAGTGAAATGTAAGGAATTGTCAGTTTTGTGGCCGCAGATCCTCCCTCCCCACTTTCGACAGAAACCAGCCAGCTGAAAGTGGGCAATTGTCACAGATACTCTAGTTCTTGATGGAGTTACACAGTTTTCTTTATCCAGAGACGGCTAAAGCTTTTGGGTTAACATTCAAATTAGGCTTAAAGACAGTCAGCAGAATGTTGGAAATTTGGTTTGTGACTGCCAATCTGGCCCTCCCCGCTTTCCGCTAATACCGGCCAGTGGAATGTGAGGAATTGTCACAGTTTTGTTACCGCAGACCCGCCCTCCCCACTTTCGATAAAAAACAAATAGCTGAAATCGGCAATTGTCACAGATACTCTAGTTCTTGAAGGAGTTACACAATTTTCTTTATCCAGAGACTGCTTAAGTTTTGGGGTTAACATTCAAATTAGGCTTCAAGACAGTCAGCAGAATGTTGGGAATTTGGTTTGTGACTGCCAATCTGGAACTCCACACTTTCCGGTAATACCGGCCAGTGGAATGTGAGGAATTGTCACAGTTTTGTGACCGCACATCCGCCCTCCCCACTTTCGACAAAAACCAGCCAGCTAAAAGTGGGCAATTGTCACAGACACTCTAGTTCTTGATGGAGTTACACAATTTTCTTTATCCACAGACGGCTAAAGCTTGGGGTTAACATTCAAATTAGAATTAAAGACAGGTCAGCAGAATGTTGGGAATTTGGTTTGTGACCCCCAATCCGGCTCTCCCCGCTTTCCGCTAATACCGGCCAGTGGAATGTTAGGAATTATCACAGTTTTGTGACCTCAGATCCGCCCTCCCCATTTTCGACAGAAACCAGCCAGCTGAAAGTGGGCAATTGTCACAAATACTCTTGTTCTTGAAGGAGTTACACATTTTCTTTATTCAGAGACGGCTAAAGCTTGGGGTTAACATTCAAATTAGGCTTAAAGACAGTTAGCAGAATGTTGGGAATTTTGTTTGTGACAGCCAATCCGGCCCTTCCCGCTTTCCGCTAATACCGGCCAGTGGAATGTGAGGAATTCTCACAGTTTTGTGACCGGAGATCTGCCCTCCCCATTTTCGACAGAAACCAGCCAGCTGTAAGTGGGCAATTGTCACAGATACTCTAGTTCTTGAAGGAGTTACACAGTTTCTTTATTCAGAGACGGCTAAAGCTTGGGGTTAACATTCAAATTAGGCTTAAAGACAGTCAGCAGAATGGTGGGAATTTGGTTTGTGACTGCCAATCTGGCCCTCCCTGCTTTCCGCTAATACCGGCCAGTGGAATATGAGGAATTATCACAGTTTTGTGGCCGGAGATTCGCCCTCCCCACTTTCGACAGAAACCAGCCAGCTGAAAGTGGGCAATTGTCACAGATACTCTAGTTCTTGAAGGGGTTACACAGTTTCTTTATTCAGAGACGGCTAAAAGTTTGGGGTTAACATTCAAATTAAAGATAAAGACAGTCAGCAAAATGTTGGGAATTTGGTTTGTTACTGCCAATCCGACCCTCCCCGCTTTCCGCTAATACCGGCCAGTGGAATGTGAGGAATTGTCACATTTTTGAGACCGGAGATCCGCCCGCCCCACCTTCGATAAAAACCAGC